>NW_022109491.1:23791454-23806657 GCF_000313985.2 Echinops telfairi | reverse complement strand
GATAAATATGTTCATAGTCCTATATTAATACATATATCATTATATAAATATATTTATATCTATTATATTAATATATGCTAACATCTTTACATATATACATGCCTGTATTTATACCTCTCTAAATGTCTTTTCCCTCCATTTCCTTTTACTTTCCTACTGTCCCACTATCATGTTCAACCTTCACTTGGCTCTCAGTAATTCCTCTCAGCTCCATTGCACTTGATCAAACCCCACCATTCTACACTCTCTTCACCATCAATTTTTAGATCTCTTTTTGTTCCCTTGTCCCTAGATTTGTTGGCTCCCTCCTCCCATTTCCCCACCTCCCACTCTCCCCTGTTTCCCTGAAACCATCGGTCCCCTTGTTTTCTCGTCGGGATTGTTTACTTTGCCTATCTTATATAGATAGACATGAAGAAAAAAGGGGCCTATAAATAGCTCCAGGCCTGTCTGCTGACCTTTATATACATTTTGGATCAAAACTCTAAACTGTTATTTCATCTAGAGCCTAGGAATTTTTAGTCCAAGTACACAAATTATTTTCAATTGCCTTTTTCATTTAATTGATGAATCAAAACAGACTGAAAGGTAAGAGCACCTCTAAGCCTCTTTGTTTGCAAAGTACTTGTTGCACATGGCTTCCCATAGGTCCTGTTCTCCCGTCAGTCACTGTCTTGGCGATTCTTATTATCCCCAATGTCAGCAAGCACATGCAACTGTGTTTAAATCCCAAGACAGAGAACCATGACTGTTCAAAGTTGGACGAGTAAACAGTGTGCCGCACACCAGGAGAGGGAATATATAAATATATGGTCAACAAGTGAAATGAGAAATCAACCTTTGGTCTGTGCTTATGAGGGGAACAGGTACAGTTCCGCCGTCCGGGGGTTGACTCGGAGAACAAAGACTGGAACGAACACTGTTTTGAGAAGCTATTATGTGTTACACACGGTGCTAGGTTCCTAGCAGTACACACACTGCTTGGTCATTAAGGAAACATGAGAAGGTACGGCATGCTCCTCTCCTCTTAAAAGTCTCACCAGCTGGACAACAGAAAAGGGGGTGAAGGGAGACATCGGACAGTGCAAGATATGACCAAATAATACTTTATAAATTATCAAGGGTTCACGAGGGAGGGGGGATCAGGGAGGGAGGGGGTAAAATGAGGAGCTGACGCCAGGGGCTTACGTGGAGAGCAAATGTTTTGAGAATGATGAGGGTAACAAATGTACAAATGTGCTTGACACAATTGATGTATGTGTGGATTGTGATAAGAGTTGTATGAGCCCCCAATAAAATGATTTTTTTTAAAAGATCGTCCGAAAGAGATAAAAAAAAGTCTCACCCCCTCCGCATGGCCTCCAACACCCGGCTGCTTCCACTCTGGGCTGGCAGATGGATCTGTTTACAGATGTTGTCTCTCTCATGGATCAGCTGCAGAACCTAAGCAAATAGAACACTTTATGGGTCGTCACAAACCTCACCAAAGAAACTTAACGAAACAAACAACACGACTGCCGTTTCTGATCAACATTTCCAAACAAGAGGCTCATTAAACCAAACACACGAACTACTCAGATCCCTTCCTCTGTTCAAACATTTCTGTCTGTCACAGATATTTCACCCGAGAACATCTCTGCTCTCCAAGAATGGAGGGAAGACAGTAAATTGAACCTAAGACATGAGCTGCTGACAGACAGGACCAGCACATGGGTCAGATGCTGGTGGGCAAAACAGAATTTCCTTCACCTGACATTCAACCTTTAACAAGCGCTTTATCGTTCATTGGGGAGCCCTGGCGGCACAACCATCACAGGTTGCGCTGGTGACCGCAAGGTGAGGTGTGCAACCACCAGCTGCCGGGGGAGAAAGACGGCACTTGACTCCTGGAAAGAGTTCCAGTCTCGCAAACTCACAGGGGTGGCTCTACGCTTCCTATGGGGTCACTGTCAGTTGGCATCAACTCGATCGCCAGTTGAATTTTTGGTTTTATCTAAGGTGACCAGATTTTAACATTGGTAAAGTGGGACAAAAGCAGGACACCATTGATAAAACTCATATCCTGGCGAAATAGCCACATGGCAGCCGAAAACCGTATACCCTAACTTGTCGTGCATTCTTTCCAAAAATCGGGACTTTTATAAAACGCCGCGGGATGCAGGACAAATTGTTAAAAATCGGGACTGTCCCGCCAAAAGCGTGATGTCTGGTCACCTTATCTTAAAGGTTTGTATTTCAAACAAGCAGCCATCTAAACGAGGAATCAAATAAGTCCACAAAGAAGCAGCACAGCAGCTTATGTGATCCAAAGATAAAAATAACAAACTTCAACGAAGGGAAAAGTATCAGAGCTAAAATTGTGAACACCCAATCTGTGGAGGCTGTGGAGGACAGTGGGAGCCCAAGCCCCCTGCAGAGTATTTAGTCAGACTGAGCCACTGACAGATCCCCTCGAGCCCCAGGCAAAGGTCTGGAACAGCCTTCCTATCAAACATAGATCATTGTAATCCTGACTAGGCTGGGTCAAACTTGATACTCAGCCAGTTGACCTCTCGCTAGACCAGCGGTTCTCAACCTGTGGGTCTCGCCCCCTTTGGGGGTCGAACGATTGATTCATAACAGTAGCAAAATTACAGTTAGGAAGTAGCAACAAAAATAATTTTCTGATTGGTTCCACAACATGAGGAACTGTACTGCTCTAGACCCAGCCTGAATTTGTTCTAGGTGCAAGGACCTCTTGCTTGTTCCAAGACAAAATTTCCTTCCCTGGATTTTTAAATATTGATGGAGGTCTTTTCTTTCTTGCTCATTGTTAGTATTTTTACCTTTGCATTACTATTGTTTTATCCTTACCACCTCATTCAGCTTTTGTTCTTTATTGTTTCTGTCGGGTTTACCAGTGTGTGAAGCACAGGAATGAATGCACAGAGATAGCAACACACACAGATTTGTAGGGGACGTAAGGGTGGGTAGATGAGGGGACTTCAGGAATAAACAATGAAGGCGGGAGGAGGAGGGAACATTAGAACTGAATGTGATTACACAACTTATTTTAGAGGTGATTTAATCATGGGGAAAATGTTCTGAAACTGATTGTGATAAGGACTGGACAACACTCCTTGGCATGACTGAATGACTGGATTGTATGATGCGAATCATGTGCCAATAAAACTGGGTTAAAAAAAAGACTACCCTGAGATACTGGGCATTACAAAGAGGAATGACAATGCCATTCCTCTGAAGTTCATCCAACTAGGAACCTGGCTGTTTTCTTTCGAGAAACCCCAAGTAGAATAGCAGATTCCAAAAAGAGCAGGAGGACAAGAAGTCAGAAAACAAATCTAGAATGTGTTCCTGATTCTGCTAAAACTCTGAAATGTGTTCCTTCTGTGTATGCCACTGGGAGGCAAGAGATCAGCCAGCTACAAGGCCTGAGGCCTAATCTGGTCAAGTTTAAAATCTGTATTCAAATTCTTACTTAACTGTGGTTTTTTTTTTCCAGTTTTCCATTAAAAAATATTACGTGCATATATTTATATCAAAAATTTAAAGCAAATTTTATTTATAAGATATTTGGAAAATGGGATGTAAAGTCACACAGTAATGCTTGAGTCTGGAGAAGGTTCAGGCTCCCCACTCCCCACTTTAACAATACCTCGCTGACAACAGCATTAAAAATATAAAACACTCGTGAATAATCCACACCAAAGACGTACAAGGCCTCCACACTGAAAACTACACAAGGTTACTGTGGCGTCAACCTGGGTGGGTCAAGATGTGGAATGGCTTCGCAGCTAAGGCCTGGTAAAAGCCCCACGATGTGACCCAGCACAGTGTAATCTACTCCAGGGTGGGATCTGCTGGGAGCAGCCAAGCAGCTATAAAAAAATGACAGTGGGATGAACACCCTTAGTTCAGGTCACAGCCCTGGTGCAACGGAAAGGAAGCTTCTTCGGGGCTATGGCCTACTTCCCAGTGGAGGCTGGAAAGGGGTACAGGCTCTATGTCGGGTCTGAATGCTGCAACTGGTTCGTCCGCCTCTGGTTCTTCGGACGTGTACCAACAGCCTCCACAATGCCTGCCAATCCTGGGAGTTGTCAGCAGCCTGCCCTCTAGTTTGCCAGCCTGGAGCCATTCGGCTCACCAGTCAGAAGTCTGACTGCTGACCTGGGATTCACGCTCCTCTCCAGCCAGTGCTGACCTTGAGTCCCTCAGCCCACAAGGCTGCCCTCGCAAGGAGAAGCCTCCAGCTGAGCACTGGACCTCAGACTCGGAGCCTACTTGGGGTCAGACAACTTCTACAACTGTGTGCGCCATTTTCTTGATATAAACTCACACACACACATCTGATAACGCATCTGTCTACAAGATCCATAAGAAACTTTTACAACTCAAGAAGACACACAGTGCAGCGGGAAAAGCTAACAGTGAGCCAAAAACTTAAGACATTTCACCCACACCAAAAACCTGCCAAAAGGGGGGGGAGGGTAGATTTCCCCTGTGGAGCATCTTGAATACATTGTTTCTAGTTCACAATCCGAAACAGATCATAATAAACCCCATATTACAGAGGACGATGACAAAGGAAGTCACACTGGCTATGATAGGTAGGTTTAGTGTGCCAACCTGGCCAATAAACACATGTGGGATTAATAAGGTTGCAGTTTAATTGAAAGACAGTGAGATAAATGGCTCAGGGACTCTTGCCTTTCTGTCTCTTGCTCTATGATGATCAAACCAGTGTGCGGCTACCTGAGCTAGTTCTCTGCTTCAACTTGCGAGCTACACTACCTGTGGGACCCCCAACCCATGGACTGTGTCACTGTAGTTTGAGGCTCCTTCAAGACCTGCTTCCCCACACTGCTCATGTACACATCACTTGAGCTGGGGACTGTCGGACCCTGTTATCTGGCTGACTGTTGGTGACCTGCCCTGCTGCTTGCTGCCTGTGGCTGGACTGCCTGTATTGCTCTACAGAAGACTCAGCTGTCTGCTTCCTTGACTTCCACCCAGCAGTTGAAGGACTGCTAGTGTATCAACTGTCTCACAGCAGTGAGTTGCACTAAGCCATCTGTACTGCTCTGTGGACTACATAGCTGTTTGTTCCTTATGTTGTATCTACTATCTATCTATCTATCTATCTATCTAAAATGGTAAGTGTCCTGGTGTTGTTTCTCTAGAGAACCCTGTCCAACACTCTGGCAAAGCAGTGGACAAGCTGGGCTCCAGAGTGCCTCCCTCCCCAGCTTCCCTCCACCACTCACTCACAGCTGCTGCCTGGTGATCAAAATTCTCTGCACAGCCCCCCTGTACCCCCAAGGGGCCTGAACACCCTCCCCAACCCCCCACTCCCTATCCCATCCACACAGGTAGACCTGCGATCTTTTCAGAGGTCTACAGTTCACCACAGGACCCCTGGAGCAGAAGTCAAGGTCTGTGTTGCCTCCCTACTTTGGCTTGCTTAAAGAGACTGATGTTGGACTCTCCCACTCAACTGGCACGCCATTTACCTCATCAGGAAAGTCTTTGGGGTGGGGAGAGGTGAAACGGATCCTCATTTCTGGGTCTACTCTGGAGACATGATCCAAAAGGTGAGCAAAACGTAGGCCTCCTTGCTTGGTTTTATAGTTGGTGGTGAAGCCACGGCTGAGGTTGGTAGACGTGGCACTGTTGAACTGGACCTCGGAATTGTCCCGAAAACTATTAACGTTCTGACCAAGGAGTGTCACTTCCTTCAACCCCTGAAAAGGAGCAAAGAAAAACATTGGAGATACCTTTGAAGGCTTGCTGGTAACGGCTCTTGGCCTGAGCACCATCTCTTTAGAACACACTGGACCATGCGAGTGAGATGGCGGCGGAAGCGAATGCACAAGCGAAGTACAAAAGGAGAGAGAAGTGACAGGGGTCCAAGTCCACACCAGCGTGTGGGCCCACAGAAACCAGCTGCAGGAGTGTGAGACACCAGAGGCCGGGGACACTGGCACAAGTTAACGGCAGGCGCTGTCTAGAACTTCTGTCTCAATGGAGCCAGAAATCCCATCGTTCTTCAATCACCCCTCACCTTACTCACATCAAATCGGTCCATTCTGAACCGATCTATAATCTTCTGGATTCGTTCTGGTCTCACTCATGGCCGAGGATAATAAAGGTTCAATAAATCTCTTCTTCTGTCATAGCTAAAGAATTTTTTTTTTGAAAGACCTTGGTTAAAATAAATAAATAAAAATACATAGCACCTTCACTCCAAATCACTAATTTAGAAATTAACTGATTCTACCAAGAAACATCCATATCGATGTTGTCTTTAAACCAAGAATTTCACACCCAAGCATCTTGCCTAAGGAACTGAACTTCAGACAAGAGCCTCCTATAACAAGCCAGCATCAAAACATTCTTTAAATAGCAAAGCACTGCACTCAATGTTCAGTACTAACGGTTCATTCATGACATTCTATCAGTTGACGCGATATAATTGTGACTGCAGAATTCTTACCAAAATACCTCCCCTAAATCCAATCAAGCTTCCACAGTGAACTTCCAGTTTACAGGAATGCAGAAGCATTAGATGACAGCACGAGGAAACCAGAGCAGCACAAGGTGTGCAACATTCTAGGCCTTATCTCAAAAGGTCAATGTGTCCTTTTAAAAGGCAGTGAACTCGCCATCCGGAGAGGAGGAAGAAATCAAAGACCCATGGAGACAATGAGTCCGATGGACAGATGGGTCATGTGAACACCAGTCTCCATGAACCTGACACCTGATAAATAAGATAGGGCCCACTGCCCACCACCATGACCAACTTCTCAGAAAGGGGTCACCTTGAAAGGGCCTGTTTTCAGCCAGACGGTGGTAGACCGGTCTTTAAGGGGCGCAGTAACACTAGGGAGGTGTTATGCACGTGTTCTTTCAACTCATACCTTATGAGAACAAAAGGGAAGCACTGAGCCAAGAACACAGTTCAGAAGGGTTTGTCTGGACACATTAGGTCCTGGATAGAGTGGGAGAAAAGCATGGAATAACCCAAATTCCTAAAAGGGAAGCAAGCTTCCTGGCCAGAAAGAGACTGGTGGTGCCCCCAGGACTGTGGCCCTTAGTCATCCTTCAGGCCTCAAACTTAACTCCCCTGAGCTAGAATCATCAACCTTTTCAGACTAAAAGGGCAGCAAAGTTTACCCAAGGATAAAGTGCCGGTTAGGAAAGGAGGAGGGACAGAAGAGAAAACACAGAGAAGGAGCAGGATAAACGATGGGGCATTAAGTAAAGATTATACAATTCTCCTTGATATGAACTATTGGATTGGATGATGTGTACATCATGTGCCAACCAAACTGCTAGTGAAGCACTGTGGTACGCTAAGGGGGTTGCAATGGATCGAACTGAACAACCTAAAGAAGTGAGGTTTGGCGCTTACAGCGGGGAGGAAGGGTGCTCTTCAAAGAAGGGAGGGGCATAAAAAGTGGCCTTGAGCACCCAGAGGCCACACTGGGAAACAACGTGGGGATGGGAGAAGAGAAGAGCTCCGCCAGGAGGCACCACGAAGGTAGAGCCAGCTGGGAACGAGTGAGGGAAACAGGACGGCCACAACGGAAGGAAAGCTCCATAGCCCACCTAGAGTCCTCTTGTGGGGAGGGACAGTCTTCCAGGGTCCACTACTGTGAGGAGGAAAAGGAGTCCCTATCCAGCCCCGATCTCAGGTCCAACTCACTCTCCTCGCCTAGACTCAGTTCCTCAACTAGTGAGCTGCCTCAGCTGCCAGATGAACCAGAGCAGAGATACACCTGTGAAAACTTGAACTGGCCAAAGTCGTGTGACAGATATAGTCATAGCAACGACAGTGTAAGAGGGTAGTTGCTGAGGCTGCTAACCAACTGCCTTCTGGGATTTGGCTCCTGGGGTGGAGGCTTAGGGTCATGGTTTCATGGGCACACCCATTATTCGGGGCAGCGTGTTCAATGTTTCTGGTCTGCTCATTGTGCAGTACCTGGGGTCACAGAAACCAGCAAGCAGAGCATCCATTCATAATTGGTGTTGATTCACCTGGAGCAGCAGACAAAGCAGTCATGAAGAGAAGGAGGCTACACAAGTGTGGGAAACAGTAAGATTTCTCCCAAACCACCTCCCCCAGATATGTTAGATTTAGGACATTGCTTGCAGCTAATGGTAAATAATTGTCAAGTTACCTCCCTGAAAGCAGTCAGTTGCCGGACTAGAGTGTAGTCCCAAACGGTAGGTCTGCTCCCTGCTGTTAAGGACAATAAGCTACTTCTCCCTAAAGGTTTGCAGTCATTGATTTGATTCCTATAGGTGGCATTCACACCTACTGCTAATGGTCTCTATAGCTGAGCTAGAGAACAGGTCATACTGACCTGGTGACATCCAGTTAGGCTGCCATCCTAAATCTAGGATCCACCCATCTTGTCACAGGTATACCCCCATCCCTCCTCTTCCAATTGCATGTATACCCCTAGATCATCCCCCTCCCTTTAGTGTATTACCTATAGCACCTTTCCTGTGAAGTATGTCTCCACCTGTAATTAGGGGGCTTGCATATCCTCAGAGAATATAAAAGCCTTGGTGAGCTCTAAATATATCTCTCTCTACGTGGACCACCAAGTGAGGCTGAGTTGAGCATTGCTACCATGAAATGTGTCTGACTCCATTATTTGAATCTCTCTTCTATCTCTCATGCTCTCTATGACTTTACTATAATCTTTACTTATTATCACTGTACAATTGCGCCTACCAGACCGGTGATAATGTGTTAGGGGAAGAAAGATTGCCTTCTTGGCTGTGAGGCCAGAGAAGAACTGACAGGGCTGGCTATTATTACTGAACATTTCTTTAAAGAGTCTACTGAAAACTCCTGATCACAAGTGGCAAAATGCAGGTCCAAACTCACCATCTCAGGGGCTCCAGACCTCCTAAATCCCTAAAACTACTGCCCTGAGGTCATCTTACATCTTCCACCACAAATTTCCCCCGAAGTCATCTTAAAATCCAACAACAGTTTAGCTTCACTGGTGACAAAGGTATGCCTTGAACAAGATGCTCTTTTAAACCTATATAGGATCAGGTTGACTCCCAGCCATTTGAAAGACTAGCTAGGGACCTGCGGGCACAGCGAGGTGATGTTAACAGGGGAGGAACCACGCGGAAAAGGAGGATGACAAAGAGCGTCAGTGCCACTGGAGTTACCTGTTCAAACTGCTGACCTGGTGTTGTTGTCAACAACACAATCAAAGTGAACTTGAGACCTGGAAGAACTCCGTAAGGTAGAGACACAGTCTGGCAAGTCACACCCTGAAAATGCACTGTGTGCCCCGGTCCTTTAAAAACCAATCCTGAGCCGTGCGGTAACCCTGACGGAAGGTATTGTTTATCCTCTTGTCACGATGGGATGTGTACTTTGAAGCCAAGGGTTAAGGGACTTTTGAGAGATAGGTGGCGCCGGAGCTCACATCATCATCTGACTCGAGGCCTGTGCTTTTTCCATTCCACCCTGCTGCCCCTAAGCCAGTGTCCACAGCGGGCGTGGCTGTCATCTGTGGGCAGCAAATGCAAGTTATGTGCCAGGAGTGGCCCCAAACTTTTGCAACTTAGAGAAGTAGCAGCACAGGCTCCCACGAGCACATCCCGGGCCAAGCCTGGAGGGCTGTTCACCTGCTCCGAGAGCTTCCTCACTTCCTCTAGAATGGAGGCCACAGGCCGGCTCCTCTCCCGGCCGCGCGTGAAAGGAACGATGCAGTAGCTGCACATGTTGTCACAGCCTCGCATTATTGACCTGGGGAAGAAAGCACCGGAAATGAGTGGGGGGCCAGGTCACAGCTCCCCTGGCATCGCCCTTTGGCACCGAGTCCTCAGGTGCCACACTAACCCTGGACCGATCCGCGATCTCAAAAGCACGGAGGTAGCCTTCTTTGTTCATCTTGAACACTGCTACGTAACCTAAACTGCAGGGGGTGGGGCGCAGTTCCCTGTGCTGAGGGATGACGGTGGTGAGGGGCTGGGCCAGGGCCTTAGCACACGTGGGCTTTCTACTGTTGGTCTGATGAAAGGATGTATACATTCCAGAGCCAAAAAGAAGTATGTATGGGTGGGCTTAAAACACAGGTCTCTGTCTTGCTCACTTGTTTCTGACCCAACTCTGAGATGTCTAAGTCAAATTTCTCTTTTATTTGCATTCTGAATATAAAAACCTCCATTGCCATAAGGAAATAATTACAGATTAACCATACTATGGGGTTCACTGCAGAATGATTTCATAAATGAAACTATTATTTTTATCTTTTTTACAGTTTAATTGACATATAATGTATGTACCTACAATTCAATGGTTTGAAAATATTAAAGCAAGTTAGGTAACTATTGTTTTTACTAAGCATCCCCACAGTTTATACTATAAACTCCTTTTTTCCCCCTCCCTCCCTTACCCTCCTACCCTTGTGCATCCTTGATCAATTATATAGTGTTATTATTATTTCATATCTGATACTGTCTGGTGTCTCCCTTCACCCACACTTCTGTTATTCGTCCCCTTGTGGGGCAGCTATCTACCCAATCTTGTGATGGATTCCCCCTTTCTCGCCCTTCCCCCTCCCAGCCCATGCCCCTACCCTCGCGATAAGGCATTGAGTTTATAAAGCCTGTTATTTTGGGAGATCAACAAGGCTTTCTTCTCAGGCGCCTCTGGGTGGCCTCAAACCTCCAACCATTCAATCAGCAGCCAAGCACGTTAACCATTTGCACCATTCCATGAACAGCCAAGAGTAAAATCATTAGTTAATCAGTCTCTGTCACAACTACTCAACTCTGCTGGTACAAAAATAAACACCAAGCTCCCTGCCATGGAGTTGATGCTGACTCACAGCGACCCTACAGCTCATGCCCCTGTAGCTCTCCAAGGGAGTAGACAGCCTCATCTTTCTCCTTCAGAGCAGCTGGTGGTTTCGAAGTGCTGACTTTGCCACCAGGGCTCCAAGTATCAAAGGCAGCCAGAGATCGTTCATAAAGCAATGGGCACAGCTATATTCCAATACAACTTTCTTTCCAGAAACAGGCAATAATCCATTCATCAACCTCTGTTACAGGAAGGTTATAGATTCGCCATATCGATCAAGAAAAAGTTATCAGACTAAGTACTAGAAGAGCAATTTTTATAAACACATGCATAGAAGCACCCTTACAGAAGCACATGGGAAAAGAACAAGAATGATGTACACAAAAAACAGGGAGCGTATTTGTCACTAGACTCGTTTAATAAATGGTGACTAGGACGCTTGGTCAACTGAGAGGAGCAGCATAAAGAAGGCCCTCAACAAGACAAGTGACAGCCTGGCTGCAGCAATGGACCAAACACCACCACTGTGAGGACAGCGCAGGACAGGCAGGGTGCCCTTTTCTCATGAGGCAGCAGAAGTCTATCAGTGGTTCTTACAGCCTTCTTTGTACTTTCGTACCTTTTCCTTCAATAAATAGGAACTATTTCAGAACCTGATTTTTACTTTCCTTGCGTAAAAGATCCGGAGAGCCGGATAGGTTTCTCGTTCGGCTCTTTTTCATAGGTTTTAAGTGAAAAACACAGGTTTACAGAACAGAGTACAATCACTGGTGTAAAGGGGGGAGGTTGAGGAAGACCCCGTATCAGTGTACAAGTGCAAAGAATATTACAGGAAAGATTCTATAGGAAACAAGGCTGCAGGGGAGTGGGGAGGGAGGGAACAAATGAGGAGCGGACACCAGGGGCTCAAGTAGAAAGCAAATGTTTTGAGAACAATGAGGGAAACAAATGTACAAAAGTGCTTAACACAATGGATGGATGGATGGTGATGAGTTGGACAAGCCCCCAATAACATTCTTTTAAAAAACTGCTGCCATGCTGTACGCTACGGGTTGTGTTCTACGCCCTGTGCACGTGTTACTTTTCCAAGCCATAAAACTGCATGTGAAAAGCAAGAGGCAGCCAAGGAGGTTGACTCCCACCCCTTGGGCAGGAACTCACACGAAGGCAGAGGTGGCACTGGCGCTCGTCTGGACTGGCATGACATCGGCGTAGGTCTCATCCAGGGAGAGCAGCACATTGGCAGCCTGCTGGCCTGACTCCGCCACAGCCAGCAGCCGGGGGAGGTCTCGGTAGGCATCAGGACCAGCCAGCAGATCCACCGAGTTCTCCCTGTGGAGGATCTCCTCCTTCAGCCTCTCAGCCATGCAGCCTGGGGGCGAGAGGAGCACAGTCTCCGCATCCAAATGCATCCCTCTCCTGGCTGCTTCCCAGTGCCTGGAATCGCCAGCTTGCATTAGGGACTCCTCAGAGAGTCCCCTCCAAGAGACCCGTCATCGTCATCCCTCACAGAGGACCAGCACAACACAACACAGGCAAGGGGCACCAGAGCACTGGGTGCCCGTGAAAATCTCAACCGCGTCTGAAGACCTTTGTAGACACGCATCATCGCTTTTCCAGGTGAAAATGACTTCTTGCCACGAGGGAAGCCTAGTTCACTGCCAGACACGTACTTCAAAACCAACTTACTTACAACTACGCTTAGAGCCTCTCTCCTCTTCTGGCCCATACGACGTGAAACACCTTTCGAAAAAGAAGCTGACCACCTGTGCCGGGATCTTTCCGGCACGACAACAGGTTACTGGTCAGCCTACAGAACTCTAGAAGTCCATTTGATGATGCACACTCTGCGGAAACATGATTCCTGGGATTGCTGAAATCACTTACAGCTACCCACGCCCAGGGGCTTCTACTGGGACGGCCCTGAAATGGACTAGCACCTTGAAAATACGTGGCTCAGTCCAAGCCGCCAGACGCAAAGGGACGACAAACATTCCAGGACTGCGTTTCTGTGACAGAGCTGGAGCAGGGCACTGAGACACAGAAAGCCGGTTAGCGATGGACCTGGAGGGAGGAGGAGCTGCGAGTGTGCTTGGATGGTGACAAACCTCTGGAAACCAGCAGAGGGAACGGCTCCTCGGTCCTGCATGTGAGCAATGTCACCAGCGAACGCACCTGAACGTGGCTACCATGGCAACCTTCACGTTGGGTATTTTATCACAAGGGAAAAGCGCAAACATTTGGTACATTTCCGCTAACTCGGCATCTCTTACTATAACGAGTCCAATGTGTACTTGCAGCTTTGATGTTCTTCACTCTTCTTTGCCCAATGTGGAGAGACCAGTGGGAGCAGTAACCCTTACTCGGTCTACCTTTAATCAAATGCTACCAGGCTGGCAGTGTCGCTGTGGACTCGGCATGCTTCAGAAGGCAAGGCAGACAGTGACCACACTGTAAATTCACACTGCTCCTTCTGACTTCAAATGCCTTCCTAATCATAACGCTGCCCACCTAATCATTCGACTGTAAGAAAAATGCACACCTCTCTGGACACCTATTACTCCAAGGCATTATGAAAGGCTCTTGATAAGCTTTATCTCATCTGCCGCTGATATTAGCACCAAAACTGTACAGGGCACAAAAGATTTCTTCACCCACTGGGAATTCAGTCTTTTTTTTTTTTTTTTGACGGAACCAAACATACTTTATTTTCATTTGAGGAGCACAGGAGGAGGGCCCAGCAGACAGGGGTGTGGAGTTGCGACTGAATACAGTCTCTAAGGGAAACAAACACAGAAAGCCGCCTAACATAAAGCCCAAGGCTTAAAACTAACAAAACCTGAAAGTACTGGGTACCTAGAATCCCGATCCTCAGCGGCACTCGAGAGCGGGGTCGTTTTGTCTTCAGGGCTTTAAGCTGATGTAAACGATTCCAGATGGTCTGCTCAGCCTTCTCCCTACAAAGAGCAAAGGAGCAAGGGAGAGACGAGCATGAAAATAAACCAGGGAGCAATTGAGGGAGTGGGACAGTGAGAAGAAACAAAAACAAGCTTCAATCCTTTAAGGACTGTCCACCTCCAATACTGTAATCCCTTGAATGATGTCCCTGCTGCGGAGCTCTGAGTCCTGCAGGGGCTTAGAGCAAACTAAAGCAACCTCCTTCCCAAAGCCTCCTCCATCTCTCTCCTGCTGGAAGCCCTTTCTACTTCCTTTCAACTGTCCTTCCACTGGATACTTTTCCCGAATCTTAGAAATTTTTTTTACATTGCTGTTTCCCTCCCGCCCCCCAGGGGGCTTTCTCAGGAGAAAGACAGGGCTTTCTGCTCTGTCTCTGAACCCCACAGGGGCAGTTTTATCCTATCCTACAGGGTCGCTGTGAGTCAGCATCGACTCCACGACAGTGAGTTTGGGCTTGTGGTAAGGGGCTGGTTTTCCGCCATGTGTTAAGTTTGTGGGGGATCTGCCGTAAGTCCTCTTTCAGACTGAGCTCCACAGAGCCAGGCCCAATAGACAGCTCATTTGTAAATCTCGCAGAGCACCTAAGTCAATGGCTTGAGCAAAGGCCCTCAAACAAAAAGGCATTCACTGAGTCACTGATGGCACAGCTATGGAAACATTTACACTACCTTATTTGCACGGGACATAAACCAGGTAAGGAAGTACCAGACCAGGTAGGCAACTTGATGGATGACACCCAGTCTATCTGGAGGAACGCTGGCCCCTGACCACTGACCACGCGCCAGCCCAGCAAACTCCGTTAGAAAGCCATGGCATTTGTTACGGAAACCCCGAGTCACCGGGTGAGTCCGTTTCTTCTTCATCTACGCATCTCCCTGTAGGAGTGTTGTGAGAACTCACAGCCTCTGCCTCTCTAGTGCCCGGCCCAGGGCCAGGTCAGCCAGCTGTGCCATGGCTAGTCCCCACTGCTGTGAACCTGCGAGTCACCCTGAAAACAGGTCTGTCAGCTCACTGCCCCAGGTAGGCCAAGCCTGGCACTGCTTGCTGATGCCCTCTTGGCTACAAGACCATCACTCTCTAGTTAAAGAACAAACTCTCACCTGATAGAACATGTGACAAGAAGGATCACATCGGCCTGAGTGGGAAGCAAGGAGGGATACAAACAAAAATTACGACCTTTGGAATCAGCCTGGAAGAACCCCTGCCCTGCCTTCCATTTTTAACTTGGCACCCACTCCCCCAAAACAGTTTCAAAACCACTGGGACAGAAGTGCATGTCAGGATAAACCTCAACACCATTGTGCCAAGTGAAATAAGCCACCCACTCAGGGCCACATCCTGTGTGATTCCATGTACAGGAAATCCACCAATCAGGCCAATGCACAGAGGCTGCAGGGGGTGCGGGGGG
>NW_022109491.1:23749060-23791354 GCF_000313985.2 Echinops telfairi | reverse complement strand
GGGGGGCAGAGTGGAGTGGCTCCTTCATGAACACAGGGTTTCCCAGGGGGATGATGAAAATGTCACAGGCTTAATCAGGGGTGATGATTACAAAAGTAAACCCCACTGAACTCCTATAAATTACGTAAAGGCTTCGTTTTGTTCTGTTAATTTCACGTGACAATTATTTTTCCTTTTTAAAACCATACACCCCAGCTCCATGACACACACTGAACTCAAGGGAGCCCGCGGCCCGCAGGCTACTCCTCGGTTCTTGAAGCTCATCTTCAAACTGGCGCACCTCACCCAGGGCATGAGGGGCAGAGGGGCAGGCGGGTACCTCTTGGAGGTGACTGGTTCGCTGGTAACCGCTCTTCTGAAGGATGGACCAAGCTATCTCAGTGTCGTTCACGTTCATCTGACAGCCGTACGTCTCGAGGTAGACTGCAAGCAGTGTAATCCCATGAACAGGCAGACAGACAAGGAGACACATGTTTCAAAAGGGCTCCGCAAAAGAACAGAGGCTCGTGGTGCCTCAATTCGGACACGCTATTGATCACCAGATACACACCCAGATAAATGACAGTGTTTCAGAACAAGAGAAATACTACAGTAAATGTAAACACCCATCATGAGCTGTATTTAAAATCACCCAAGAAGCAAGGAAATATAGTTATAAAAACAATTAGAACACAATTTCAAGGATATACTCAATCTGACTGATTACACAAGGAGATGTTGTTGGATTGGTGTTTTGCTGTATATATTTTCACAAGAAAATATGCTAAATAAATGAAATTATGTTTCTTTGGAATAAAGAACCAACAAAGTATTGTTTAAAAAAGAAAAAAAAAACTAGACAAAGGAGGGCTAGCTGATAAATAATATTGGATTATTAGGGAGAAAATGTATGTGATTAGATACATACACTATGAATGTACTGAACACCAATTATTATAAATTAGTAGAGTCAAGCGTCAATGGAGACATTTAGCATAGCATTATTTACACACATATATTTTTCAACATAGCAAAGTACAGCCATAGCAGAGTAGCTGGAAGACGTCCTGGCATAACCCAATGAGACACTAAAGAGAAGGATTACAGCGTTTGGGGAAACATTAAATGAAAACAGCAAAATACAAATAATCTATGCCAAGTGAGCACCACTGTATTGTAATTTGCATGTTACTAACGAAATGCCTGTTCACATATAAAGAGTGGATTTCCATAACAGCAAGTGTGAAGGCTACTTTATGACTTAAAAAGATAATCTTGAAATTAAAAATGATTTTAAGATTTGTAATGGTAGCCCAAGAACCACAGAGAGGACTCCCAGGTCTTCTGCCCCTGCCATGTCTGCCATCACTGAGTTCCTTTACAATAACTTACTTGGTAGAACTGAGAATTCCATAACTTACCAGCATTCCTACACAGCTAACCCTCCAAAGCTAACTCTATAATTGGGGAAAAAAAATGAAACACACAAACAGTACAAGACACCCCAAATGACTGGGACCTCCTAAAAATTGGACACTGATGGGCATCTCAGGATTTTTACCAGAAGAGGAAAAGGAGAACCCAGAGTGAGGATACCTTTTTGGCAAAGACATATTAGACAAGGGACTCATGGCTAAAATGTAGAGAAAACTACAATAAGGAAGAGAGAAATAATCCAATTAAAAATGGGTAGAGGACATGAAGAGACACTTGAACAAAGAAGACATTCAGGCATCAATAAGTAGATGAAGAAGTACTTGCAATCGCTCAGTCACTGGAGAGATGCAAATCTGAACGACAAGGACATACCACCTCCCCCCAGCATTGAAAGCAAAGTTCACAAAACAAAACAACAAATGCCGGGAGGATGAGCCAGCAGCACTGGTGGTGGGGTGGTAACACGATCCAGTGCTGCAGAAAACAAAAAGACTGAGGGTTACCACATGGTGTGTATTCTACAGAAACAGAGGTGCGACAGGAAGAGATAAGCACATGTAGTTCATCGCGACACACTCGCAAGAGCAAAGAGACAGAACAACCTCGATGCCCACCAATGGAAAACAGGGAACACGGAAGCGACACGACATCAAAAAATATCGGTGAATCCGCGAAACACTTCTCACCATGGATGAAATTACTCAATCACAAATCATGTCCGAGACCACTATCATAAGGGGTATGTATGTATGTATGTATATGAATGAATGAATAAATAAAAGGGTTTTGACACAGAAAGAAACATTCTTTGATGTTTAACAGGGGTAGCAGGGAAAGGAAGTTAAGTTACTGGTTAGAGAGTGAATACATGTTAACTTGGGGGGAAACTCACTCCCACCAATTCTGACTTATAGGACCAAGTCTAGCTGCTCCCATGGGTTTCCAAGGCTGTCAGTCTTTATAGGAGAGAAAGCCGCATTTTCTCCCGCGAATGACTGGTGTTGAGCTGCTGACCGTGCAGCCAATCGCATAACCCACTATGCCACGAAGGCTCCGACACGTGGGGAGGAAAGGCCATGCTTCTTCTTCTGAACTAGGGTCACGATGACTCGGAGGCACCAGAGATGCATGGACACAAGCACACAGCTGCACCGGGGTGGGACAGAGCGGATGCCCACAAGCAAATGCATATAGATGGATATGATCAAGGATATGTGTACATGGGTATTTTGCCTTTGCTGTAAAGACATTCATAAATGGGGTAGAGCTTCTAGGGGGAAAAGTTATGGAAACTTCTTAGATGTAACCAAACACCTTGAGGGAATGAGTTGCTGAGCCTGGGGCCTACCTGGGTTACCTGGGAATGAGACGCTGAGCCTGGAGTCTACCTGGGTTACCTGGGAATGAGTTGCTGAGCCTGGAGTCTACCTGAGTTAAGTGGGAATGAGTTGCTGAGTCTGGGGTCTACCTGGGTTACCTGGCACAACAGAATCCACAAAAGAGCCCACATAGTTCAGTCGGTAGAACATCAGATTCCACAAAAACCATGTTTTCCATCTTCCTTCAGGTCTCTCTCCATCCAGGGGAAACAAAAATGATGAAATTAGAAAGACATTATGTAAACAATTAGTCCAATGGACTAATGAACCACACAAGCATCAGTCTCCTTAACTAACCCTGAGACCAGAAAAACTAGGTGGTACCCAACTAGCACTGCCAACTGCTCTGAGAGAGATCACATTTTCAGGTGAAACTACTGTTCTCTCCCCGCTCCAGGAAAGAAGAGTACAGGAAACGGAAGACCAAGGGAAACAAGGAGTCCAATGGAATAATGGACATGCAAGCATCCCTCTCTCGACAGTGAAATCCGAAGGGCTAGACTGTACCAGCTGCTCCGAAAGGGATCACATCAGAAGATCACAGAGGGAATGGGCCAAAACTACAAACCATGAAAGACTCCAGGCTTACTGGTCTGATCCAGGCTAGTAGAGCCCCGAGGCCCTGGCCCTTGTCACCCTTCAGGTCTGGAACTGAACTCACCCCATGGCTCCATTTTCAGCCAGACAACAGACAGGGCTAGAGGGCAATGATAACACTAGAAAGGTACACATACCTTTGAGTAATCCATCATTCAAGACCAAAAAGGCAAGGAAAGAAGAAGGGGTGGGGAAGAATGAACCAGAAAACACAGGGAGGAAGTCAGGTAAGTGATGTTACACTCAATGACAGGACACCAAGTGACTAAGAATGGTTGAACTGA
The DNA here is from genome assembly GCF_000313985.2 of Echinops telfairi. Taxonomy (NCBI): domain Eukaryota; kingdom Metazoa; phylum Chordata; class Mammalia; order Afrosoricida; family Tenrecidae; genus Echinops; species Echinops telfairi. The sequence goes on along the minus strand of NW_022109491.1, from coordinate 23,787,678 downwards.
AACATGATCTGCTCTCTAAACCTCCACACAATTGAAAAAGTATATATAGTATTTTAATTCTTAATGCAACAAAAAAGGATCACATTAGAAGGTATAAATAGAGTAGGTAAAAAATATTGAGCCAAACTCAAAATCATTTTCTAAAAAGACCAGGCTAGTTGGTCAGCTGGAGACTGATGGAACCCCTAAGACTACAGCCCTTAGTCACCCTTCAAGTCTGGAAATGAACTCACCCTCGTGATTCAAGTTTCACCCAAACAATACTGCCATCGAGTCAATTCCAACTCACATCAACCCTACAGGGCACGACAGAACTTCCGCTGTGGGTTTCCAAGACCGTTACTCTTTAAAGCACTATTTTTATTTTTCTCCCACGGAGCAGCTGGTGGTTTCAAACTGCTGATCTTGCGGTTCACAGTATGCACTGCCAGGACTCCTCCAGCCAAACAACAAGACAGGTCTCTTAGGGGGTTAGTAACACTAGGGGTATGCACACCTTAGAATATTCAACCATTTAAAACCAAAAGAGCTGAAAACACGTTAGCTCTTTTCATTTGCGATACAATATAAAAAAAAGCTGTGCAACCGCCAGCACAAAAAGAGAAAGGAAAGAAGTCAAAGGTCAGCGGTCAGGACAGGAGGAATGGAAACAGCCACCACAGGAGGGAATGGGCTAAAGTGATGCTGCCCTGTGGAGACTGCCGTGACTGGGATGAAACTGAACATGTCTAAATCGTTGCAGGCAAAATTGATGATCTGCTCTGTGAACATTCACCCCAAAAAGTGTTGGGTTTGTGTGGAAGATGTAATTAATGTCACTAATCCACATATGAAGCAATATTTAAGACTCAAGTTCTGGATGCTGCAAAGGAGTAAAGCAGGAACCTGAGAGGGGAACGAGGAACAAAGCTCACCTTTTCTCTGCCTTCCCAGAAGTCCATCCTCTGTGAGATAGGGGGGTGGGTCCTCGGCTTCCAGGGAAGGCAGCTTCTCTTGAGGAGCGGATGCACTGCTTAAAAAATGCTGAAAAGTCGGTCCTGTCAGGAGCCTGGTGCTGAAATCCTTCAGGACACCATCCTTCTGAGGCCTCTCTGGGCTGGGACAGGCAGTGCTGGGCTGCCTGCTGTGCCCTCTGCAGTTTTTGAGTGGCAGCCAGGACACACAGGCCACCGTCCCCAGCCTCAGAGGCCCCTGTGCTCGCAGGACATGCTGTAAAGGCTGCATAACAGCAGCCTCAAAATCTGCAGGACAAGGATACACATCACCATGTATGGAATGCTGTGTATGGGGCACTGCTCTTAAGTCATTCAATCCTCCTCCCACCACCCCCACCCCAAAGAAAAACATTAAAAAGCTCCTCTTAACAATATTCCTATTTTATAGACAAGGAAACTGAAGCACATTCCCAAAGACCACACAAGGAAGCAGCAGAGATGGGGGCCAAAATACAGGTACAGTCACCTGTTTGCAAAACAAAGGAGCGGGAGAGATGAGATGCAGCACCAGGTCTAAGGGTGTGAAGAGTATTAATGCATTAAATCCTCAGCCACCTAGACGACAGACATTACTCTTACCCCCAGAGAGAGATGAGGATCTGGACCCAGAGACTGAGGAGCTCCCCCACGGGCCCACCACCAGTCAGCAGCACAGCCAGGATGCCATTGAAGGCTTGCCTGCGGGACTGCAAAACCCGAGCTCCCCTAGTCACTTGGCTACACTGTTTCCTTTAGGGCATGTTCCCCTGACCACACTTCCTGACATCTTTTTCTGTTTTGGTTAATCTTATCATTGGTAACGGAGCCCTGTTGGTTAGCGGCCCAACGCTTCACCCGCTGTACCACCCGGGCCCACCCCCGACCTCTCAGTAAAGTTGGGATAATGCACCTATCTCCATCGATCATCTGTGAGGATCAAATGAAAGCATGCAACTACAATGCTTGTGTAGCACAGGGCCGAGGATTTCGTGCAGGGGCGGGAGGGGGGATGGTTGTAGAAATGAATTGGCAGTGGGCAGTGACTACAACAGCCCCAACATTTCATTAGATGGTCACTCTGCCAGGCCTGGCGCTAAATGATTTCCATGGATTATTATTTTATCCAGGCAGCAGAGCTGTGGGGCAGAATTTATTATCCTTGCCACTTCACAGGTGACAAACTAGGGCTCGAGAGACGCGGGGGCCCGGACTTGCCCAAGGTCACACGCCGGCCGCCTGATACCGGAGCCCGCCCCGTCGTCACCACGCGCGTCCCCCACGCGAACACCGCGGTCGCCCCGGGCACTGGGTGCGAGCGGGGATCCGCCGCCCAGAAGCGCCGCTCACCTCCAGCAGCGGAAACCCCGCACGCCGGTCGCCGCCCGCTGTCCGTCGTCCCCCGGCGCGCGCGCACACGCAGCACTTCCGTTCCGCCGCGACTTCCGCCCGGGTGCTGCCGCCGGAAGTGTCTTCTCTGCACGGTCCGGGTAGAGCCCGGATGCTGGCTTGCCACGAAGGCTACGCTCGCGTGGATAACAGTCGCAAGCCGCGTGTGGCTATTGTACGTTTGACATGTGGCGAATGAGAAGTAAGTGTGTTCTGAATTCCCTGGCATTTGAGAGTAGAATGGCGTGACAGAAGGTTCTCCAGGCCTTTCGAGGCGCCTGGGGGGCGGGGTGGGGGCGGGGAGGGCTTCCAATCGGCCACCTTTCCGTTGTTAGTGTGCACTTAACCGTTTGCGCCACCACCCAGGGACTTGTTCAATAGAAATATGCACACCAGACGTCAAAGAAACCATGTAAAATGTTTCTCTGAAAATAACTATTGATTACATTCGTATGTGATTACATTCTTATGTAATAATACTACGGATTCACTGGGATATGGAAACACAGTCTTTACATTAATTTCAACAGTTTTTTACCTTTTACGTGGCTACCAGGAAATTTTAAATTATGGCTCGCATGATATTTCTGTTGGACAACGTTGTCCTATCGGTTCGTGGTTCGCAGAAGCCCTTCCCAGCCTGGGCTCTCCCTAAAGCTGCAGACGCACAACTTTGCTGTCAGTGAGACACCGCCCCCTTGAATAGCTAATGATCCTCTCCAACCGAACTCTTACACACATATCCAGACGCAAAACGACTCCTGCCCATTCTGGCCCATTTCTACATAGCCATCCTCCCAATGACACTAGGAAAAACTGGGGAGTGGCATTATTTTCTGCCCTCAATTCCTGTCGGCCAGAATTCCAAAAAGTCTCAAAATTGTTCTCTTTCCTGTCCCCCCAGTTTTAGCCCAGCACACGGACACTGTCATGTTAGTTTGTTTTACAGCGTAGTGGTGGTTGTGCTTTGGATTGCTAACCACAAGGTCAGCAGTTTGAAACCACTAGTCACTCCTTAAGAGAAAGATGAAACTTCCCCTAAAGAGTTACCGTCTGGGAGACCCACAGGGGCAGTTCTACCCTGTCCTGTAGGGTCACTGTGCGTAGGCACTGTCTCCATTAGCAGTGTGTTTGGAGTCATACTACTCTGTCACACAGGGTCATCACGCGTCAGAATGGACTCAAACAGGTCACTATCATGTTACCACAAACTAGCACAAACCATTTCCTTGTCTCCTCTTCCTCCGCCTCCTCCCACACTAAGCCTAGGAGAGTTTGTTGGCTAAATTAAATCATATAAAAATAAAATCCTGTCTCTCCAGTATTGAAAACCCCCAATGGCTTCCACTGCCCTTCCAATAAAACACAGATTTCCCACAAGGGTTTGCACGATCTGACTTCTACTTCCTTCTCCAACCTACATGGGAGGAAGCAGGTGAGCCAGCAAGTTCAGAGGGCATTTAGAAGGCGATGGCTTCCGTGAAGCCCTCAGCTGGGGTGGTGTAAGGGGTGGTGAATGTGATGATAAAAATTTTATTTAAAAAGCCCCTAGATCCCAGGAGTTTGAGACATATAGCAAAAAAGGTCACACCACCTATCTCCTTAGGTGACTGGTGTCAATGAAGTCAAAACCACGAAGACAATACACAGCCCAGAATTGTAAAAACAACAGTTTTGGGTTTTACTGTGGTTCTCCCGATAACCTGGAGGGAGATCTGATCATTTGAGGAAATGATCAGCACCATGGCAGTCCAAAATATCAGAAATCCTGGGAAAACTCTTAGATCAGAGAGGCAGGTTCTTGCACAAGCCAGACTGTAAGGACTCCAGTGGGAGAATTATTCAGGTTTATTGTCAAGGTGTTTGAAGGCCAGCGGGGAGGGATGTCCTGTCCTAATTTAGCCATGGGCAAGAGGGTACCATGCCACAAGGAACTCCAACAGTGGCAGCACCTACATTGTAACATGAGCTTGGAGATTAAAGGGGGGGTGGGGGCATTCACCCACTGAGAGCAGATCAAGGCCGTATCCCATCCTTCTGGCCACACCAGTTTCCTGTGTCTGTTCTATCTTTTTGTCACCATGTGCCTTCTCTCGTTACTGTCAGAATTCACAGGATAGAGGGATTCTAGGGCTGGAGGGAAGCCTGGAAGAAGGCAGAATTTTACTCCAAGTCTCTTGCCATCTTAGAGCTCTACTCTTTCGAATCTCCCAGAAGCCTCAAAGGAGACCTCACCTTCCCGCTTTGTGGTGGGGGCAGGAGGTAGCAGGCCAGAGGATGGCAGAACGACCCCTTGCTAGTTGACCCCTTGCTAGTTGACTGCGCATGGCGCCAAGCTGGCAGCATGGTGCCTCCTTTATCCATACACTCAACAGCCATTCCCAACCCCCCCCCACTACTGCTGCACACCCACATCAGCCCCCACGAGGTCCAGTCGCCATCTCCCACCACCCTCCTTGGCCCCACTCCAACACAAAGATTCTCTTTCACAGTGGTTTCCTCAGGTCCCTTGTTCCATTCCACCTCAGGGCCTTTCCCTGGGCTGCTGTGCTGGGAGGCTGCCCCCGCCCCACCCTTCACCATTCTGATGATGACTGAGCAATTGTGCGGTCCCCCCTCCTCTGTTTTCACTCCCAAACCTGTCAGGCTCAGCCGTGTGACTTGTTTGAGGCCCCAGGCGAAGCGAGGACCTGGTGCTAGCAGAGGATGTAAATGTGCTCGTGCATTTGGCCTTTCCTTGCACTCCAGTGATGGACCAGGAGGAAAACAGCGGGAGAGCGGCTGTCCCTTCCCCTCAGGCTCTAGAAGGAACAGTTTAGCTGAGCCCGGCCCACATTCTGAAGCAAAGACACTCAGGAGAGCCGTTATCATCATCAAACCAGTCCCAGAAGAATGAAAACAAATGACTTCTTGCTGTAGCCACTGAGATTGGCGCTGGTTGTTAATACAGCATCATTGGAAACCCTGGTGGCACAGATGGTTAGGCACCTAACTGCTAGCCAAACGTTGGCAGGTTGAACCCATCTAGGGATGCCTCAGAAGAAAGATGTGGTGCTGTGCTTCTGAAAACCTGGTGGGTCAATCCAACTCTGCACAGATGAAGTCGACATCAGTAGAAATCAACTGGATAGCAATTTACAACAGCTGATGGAAGCATGCTTCTTCAGATGAAGGTCAACTTCAAAAATCTCCTTCTGAGAGAAACCTCTCCTAACCCTCCACAACAGGTCGGGTCCCTGCTGACCTCCCTGCTATGTGTGTCTGCCCAATCAGAAACCACACATTAGATCACGGGATCTTTTGATGAATGTCTTTCCCCTGATGACACTGTTTTGCTCAGATATGTCAGTTTACAGCCCTAAGGTCTAGCACACAGCAGATAAACACTAGCTATTTCTCGGATGAATAATGGATTGATGGGTGGATGGATAGACAGATGGACTGGTAAGTGGATGGACAGATGGATGAGTACATTGATTAGTGGATGGATGGATGGATGGAGTTGGTGGGTGGATAGGTGGATAGATTAATGAGTAGATGGATGGATGGACAGACGGGCAGATAAATGGGATGGACAAGCTCAAGAATCATCTCCAACTCTATATACCTCCCTTCCCACATCCAGGTTTCTAGAAACAGCTTTAGATTGTTCTTTGTTTTCTTTTTTTTAAAAATACTTTTATTGGGGGCTCTTACATCTCATCACAATCCATACATTCCTCTATTGTGCACACATGCCATCATCATCATTTTCAAAGCATTCTCTTCCCACTTGAGCCCCTAATATCAGCTCCCCATTTCTTCCCCCACCCTTCCCCACACGCCTGTTCTTTGTTTCCAAGTCCCTCTGGACCTCAGTTTCCTTCTGAGGCGGTCCAATTGAAACTGCTTTGCCCAATACAATAGCCACACTTGGCTATTGAGCATTTGGTATGCTGTGTGAAAGTAGAACTGAGTTTTTCAAATTTAATTTTAAATTTGAAAACTCATACTCAGTGTAGCTATTGGGAAACTTTAGTTATGTTTGGAATATCTTGGGTATGTGAATCTACTTTTATCAACTGTAAACTGTGTGAAATTGAAATACAGATCTAGTGTTTCCAGTTAAAATTTGCATCTGAATAGATATATACTTTAAATATAAAATATACTTTGGATTTTGAAGACTTAGTACACACACACACACACACACACAAACAATGCGAATTATTTCATTATAATACATTTTTATAGGTTACATGTTAAAACAATAATTGTAATAGATGGACTAAGTCAAATACACAAGGGGACTTTTAAACGTTCATGGAAAAAGAGGGGGGAGGTGAGCAACTGATATTAGGGGCTAGAGTGGGAGGCAAATGTTTTGAGAATGATGAGGGCAACAAATGTGCATATGTGCTTGACACAATGGATGGATGTATGGATTGTGATGAGACTTGTACGAGCCCCGAATAAAATAATTTTTTTTAAAAAGTTCATGGAATGATGGAACAAAAAGAATGGATTTTTTCCATGAACTTCTTGAAGGCCGCTCATGTTATTAAAATAAGTAAATGTATAGAGCCGTGGCTACCAGAAGTGAGAGGGCAGGAGAGGAAGTCACTGGTTAGGGTCCACTGGGTTTCTGTTGGCGGCAGCTGAATAACTTAGGAAAGGATACAGTGGTGATCACTGCACAACACGGTAAGTGTAATCAGGGCCACTGAATTGCACATGTCAACAGCATTGAATCAGAAGATGTTGTACACTTGGATATATTTTATATACATTTGTATATATTTCCCCACAACAAAAATATTTTGTTATTGCTCACTGTGATCGTTTCAAACTTTTTAACATGTTACTACTGAAAAATGTAATACTACACAGGTAGCTCACAGAACTCCCTGGGTGACCAATGGTGAAGCTGGTGACTAATAACCTGAAGGTGAGCAGTTCAAACCCAGAGTTACCTCAAAAGACAGGGCCTGGCAATCCGCTTCCAAAGGTGACAGCCTTCACGGAGTTACACAGGTAGCAAGGTTGGATTGCTGTAAACTCTCTAGTGGATAGTCTCCACAAGAAACACCAGTGAAGCAGAGAAAACTGAAAGGCCCTAACCCTGAAATCCCCAGAGAGCACACGTCTACCCTGCAACCCGGGGCCACCATGAGTCAGAGTCGACTCGCTGGCAACGGAGCTGACCTCACTCACAGCATCTGTCTCTATTGGCCAGTGCAGGGCCAGACGGCTGTAAAGTGAACAAAGGTTTTGAAGTCCAAGAGTCCTAGCTGGAGTTCTAGTCCATTTCCTCTTTGAGCCCCAGCTCCCTTACCTGTGAAACAGACAATACCACCTAGGTGTGGGTTGATGATCCGATGAGGTAAGCATAACACACGTTTAGCACAGTGCCTGGTGGAGAGAAAGTGCCCTTGACACACGACCTATGGTGGCTGTTAGCGCGACTTTCTGGGCAATGTAGGCAAGTGGAAAGTCATAAGCTTATGTGGTACACTGAGGGACTGGATGAGAAGGTACGTAATACAGCTAAATCCGCCGTGCTCCCAAGTACCAGTCTGGAAAGCCTGGTGGGTGAAGACCCTCAGGGTTATGAGATCTAAATAGATCTTAATATACATTCTCATGACTGGACACAGTCCCTCCAATAACATTCCCCCCATAAAGGAACTGTCAGAAAGGAGCGACCATCTAAGATGAACCATTCGTGCGCCTGGCTGTTCCCTGTGCCTGGAGGTTGTAGGTAAGAGCAGTAAGGTTCTCTGGTCAACCCACCCTCTAATGTAGCAGCCTCCTGGGGAGGGCTCAGGAGGCTTCGAGGTCAACTAGCACTAGGTCAAGACAATGACCCACCTCATTGCTGGCTTATTATATTACCCACTTATGATATTACTTATTATGTTAGCTGCATGATGCGCATGCTTTATGAAAGATCTGTAAGCTCCATTATATAGACCAATTGGAAAATACATTCACTCTCTCAGTCCTGACATGGCCCTGTGTCCCGCTGTCTGTCTGTCTGTCTGTCTTTAATATTTTCCACAATCACAAAGTTGATCCCAGGGACATATTTGAGTGTTGGGGCCCCCTCACCCCAATAATCTTACACCTGCCTAAACACATGCCAGCCAGCCTCTTATCTATAGGAAAAAGATTGATAGTGGCTTTAAAATATGTCCACACAAGTATTCCCTCAACGCAAGAACATTTTGTTCTAATAACCTGGCATTCTGGGATGCTCATCTTCCCAACATGACCACTGAAGACAAAAGGGGTACATAATAAGCTGGTGTTGCCCAGCTATCAAAAGATAAAGCATCTGGGGTCTTAAAGGCTTAAAGATAAACAAGCAGTCATCTAGCTGAGAAGCAACAAAGTCCATGGAAGAAGCATACCAGCCTGTGTGATCAAGAGGTGTAGATGGAATCAGGTATCAGGCATCAAAGACCCAGAACAAAACATTCCTATCAATGAGAATGGGAGGGGGGGATGGCGCAGAGTGGAGACCCAAAGCCCATCTTAGACAATTGGACATCCCTTCACAGAAGGATCACAGGGAAGAAACAAGCCAGTCAGGGTGCAGTATAGCACCAATGAAACAATATTCCTCTAGTTCTTTAATGCTTCCAGCCCCCGCCCCCACTATCATGACCCCAATTCAACCTTACAAATCTGGCTAGACCACAGCATGTACACTGGTACAGATAAGAGCTCGAAACACAGGGAATCCAGGACAGATAAACCCTTCAGGACCAATAATGAGTGGGGGGAGAAAGAGTGAACCAATCACAATGATCTACCTATAACTCCCTCCCTGGGGGACAGACAACAGAAAAGTGGGTGAAGGGAGGCTGGTCAGTGTAAGACATAAAAAAATAATTTATAAATTGTCAAGGGTTCAGAGGGGGGGGGGGAGGAACTGATACCAAGGGCTCAAGTAGAAAGAAAATGTTTTGAAGATGATGGCGGGCTTCGGCAGCACTGGGTTGGGATGTTTTCTTGATGCACACTTAACCTTAATATAAAACTCTCTCATACATGAGTTGCTGTGGATTTGTTTCTCTAAAGTGCCCAGACTAATACAGTAACCCTGCAGAAATTATTAAACAATATCATTGATATAAAAAAAATGATGGCAACAAATGTGCTTGACACAATGGATGGATGGATGGATGGATTGTGATAAGAGCTGTTCGAGCCCCCAATAAAATAATTTTTAAAAAATTCTTTGACCTGTCTCTCTACAAGAGGTGGCACCTGCTTTCACTCCCTTTCAATGCAGACTGAATGGAGTGCCTTCTCTTAAATGGAATATAGCAGGCGTGACAGCATGTGACTTCCAAGACCTTCCCCAGCTTCTAGAGAAGCACTGTGACTTCCTGCTTGCTCTCGCTCCTGCCTCACTCACGTCTGAGGAGCAGCTGGGTCATGAAGACACTCAAGCAGCTCGATGGTTAGGCCCATGTGACAGGGAACTGGAGTCTCCTGCCAGCAGCCACCGGAGTAAGGCTTCTTGGAAGGGGTCCTCCAGCCCCAATCAAGCCTTCAGATGACTGCAGCACCAGCAGGCAGCTTGTTTGCAACTTAATGAAAGAACCTGGGACAAAAATGACCCAGTTTAGCCCTTCTAGAATTCCTGACCCACGGGAATGGGAAGATGATGCTTCTTGCTTTAAGCTGCTAAATGTGTGTCACGTAACGGAGTCTGTGCATGGTACAAATGATTAATGAGCTTTGTTACTACCCAAAAGGCCAGTGGTTCGAACCCATCCAAAGGCACCATACTTCTTTAAAAAGCAGCCAAGGACATTCAAGTAGACAAGAAGTAAAACCCTGCTTGTAGATGATATGATCCTACAAGTAGAGAATCCCAAAAATCTTGGCACGAAAATTGTTGAAACTAATTGAAAAGATTCAGCAAAGTGTCAAGGTACAAGATCAACATACAAACATCGTCGGCGTCCGTGACCCCAACAAAGAGAACTCTGGAAGGAAAATCAGGCCCCATTTACAATAGCCACCCAAAAGAATGGTGCAGCAGGCAAGAAGGATGAGCAGAAACAGTAAACCCCAGGAGGAAGGGAGAGACTGCAATCAGTGTCACAAAGTTAAAATACATTGGCTGGAAAACTGATTTACTCTGTAAACTCTCAGCTAAATTACAATACCATATTTTTTAATGGAGGTAAAAAACGATTCAAACTATTTAGAAATGAATATAACCAGGGAAACAACAACCAAGGGTGGGGGAACCACACAAAGAGCAGGGCATAACACTACCACAAGAAACCAACAGAAATCTACCTACATGGAAGAATTTACCATGCTCAGAGGAGACTTCACATGGTGAAAATGCCAACACTGCCCACAGCAATCTCCTGACACAGTGCAATCCTGATCCAGATTGCAGCATCGTGCTGGAAGGAGATAGAAAGCCAACTCACCACGTTTGCACCGAAAGGTAAGAGAACCGGAATAAGCAAAGCACCAGTGAAGAAGAATGATGGAGGAGGCGTCTCACTTCCCGACCTCAAACCTGCTACACAACTCCAGTCGTCAAAGCAGCCCGGCACTGGACCAGAGATGACCACTGACCAAAGGAACAGAATCGAGAAGCCAGAGGTCAGTCAGACAGCTGGTCATTGACAAAGGGCAGAAACACATCAAATGAGGGAAAGAGTATCTCTTTCACAAATAGTACTGGGTAAAACAGGTTATCCATTTGCAGAAGAATGAAATGGCCTATATCTCACACCACATTAAAAAAAAAAAAAAACTCAAGATGGATCAAAGACCTACAGGTAAAACATAGAAATATAAAGATCATCCATGAAAAATACAGGCACAAATGTAAGGGCCCTAATACAGGGCATAAAGACACTGTCAAACCTAATGAAAAAACGCACAAATAGCAGGAAGCAAAATAGATGACTGAGACCTCCTACAGACTAGATGCTAATCTCCATCAAAGAGAGAGTTTCACCTAAAGAACCCACAGACTTGGCAATGGCGTATCAGAGCGGGGACTCGTCTCTGGAATCTCACAGTAGAAGACGCTGGATAGCATGGGAGAAACGTGACCCAGAAATCAAAATCATCAAAGAGACCAGGCTCACTAGTTGGATAGAGACTGGTAGGGCCCTCAAGACTGTAGCCTCAGTCACCCTTCAGGTCTGGAACTGAACCCACCCCCAGTTATAATCACCAGACATCTAAGATCAAAGGAGCAGCATCAAGGACAAAGCTTGAATGGTTAGGATGGGAGGAGGGATGGAAACCGGAAACACAGGAAGGAAGTGGGCAAAATACGCATGAATTGTTGACTGTGAGACTGCGCGTAAACCTTCACCTTAATCACAATAAAAAGTAAAATGAAGGCACACAGGTGAGTCGGAATCCGCCTGAAGGCAACGGCCTGGTTGGCTGTGTCCCTGTCATGTGACAATAGATAACCCGCAGATGCCCCCTTTCTGCCCTGGTGCTGAGAGGGCCGCTCTTCTACAGGGAAAGGGCCCCCGAGTCTCAGGTCCCGCAGCCACTGCTGAGACACAAACCACAGACACGGGCCTGCTGCCTGTGGATTCACAGACCGTTTATTTCTCCAAGAAGACGGAGGAAAGAGAGAAGAGGAGAGAGAAAAACTGACACCCCCAGGTGGTGGGGTGGAAAGAAAAGTTGAACAGAAAAACTCCTCCTCTTTCTCTTGCCACTGACTCCCGGGACCCCAGCTTCAGAGGGGACTTCTGGGGGTGGCTTAGGGGCCTCTGAGTGGCCGGGCAGCTGTTGGCTGGGGTCAGGATCCCCACAGGGGCAGGTCCCAGACTCGGAATGGCTTCTGTATACACAAAATATCTCTCTGCAAAAGGCACTGTTGGGGAGGGGGCAGCAGAGAGGCTGCCCCGTCACAGGTCAAAGGGCAGGGGCCACTGGGTCCTGGGTCTGGATTCTGGTCCTGGAGACTGTCCCTCAGGGGCCGAATCTCTGCAGCTCTCATTCCACTCCTCTCCCTTCCCTCAGCCTAGCGGTGAGCAGGCAGTCAGCAGAGGACCAGGTCGGGTCGTTAGGTGGGGGAAGGGGGGGGCGTCCCTCTTCAAGGCTGGTGCACCTGGTGACCTCTAAGCCAACAACCCCAGGCGGGTGACTTTGGCCGAGAGGAAGGAGTGGATGATGAAGACGATGGTTTTGGGGCAGGAGTGCAGGTCCAGCTGCTGCAGAGTGGACAGAGAGAAGGTTAGAGACCCGCTCTAGCCTGGCCTCCCGGAAAACACAGCATTCCTCCCCCAGGCATGAGGCCGCCTTCCACTCACGATCTCTCCCTCAGCGCCCCCGAAGTCCAGGAAAAGGAGGCTGGCACCATCGTCCGAGGACATCTGCAGCTTCTCGAAGGGCTGCCGGAGTAGCACAGTTCGGGGGGCACCTGGCTCAGCCGCCCACAGCGTGAAGCCCTTGTCCATGTGCACAGAGAGGCTACAGGGACGGCCATTCCACGTGCAGGCTGTAGGGAAGGTGGAGGCATGGGCATCTCAGAGAATCCCAAGTCCCATCTCCAACCCCACGTGAGCAGCTCTGGCCGAGTGGGCGCTTGAATACCCCCAGGGATGGAAGGCTCATCGGTCAGGATGTCTGGCAGAGTCACCCCCACTCTCAGAAAACCTGCACCTCACTTCAGCCCCATTTGCAGCGACACCCCAAATACAGAAAGAGGGAGCTTAAAAATCTGCCATAGGAAAAAAAAAAAAAAAATCTGCCATAGACAATGAGTCCCCTCCCTATGATGGCCTCAGCAGGCCCACCAAGCACGGCCAGATGTAGCCATAAAAGCGCCAGATGCCCAGTGAAATTTGGACTTCCAATAAACGCTATCAATGCTTTACTCATATAAATATTTCTAACTTACCTACTGTTTATCTGAAAAACAGGTTTAACCGCAGGTTCAATATTTTATCGGGAGTCCTGGTGGCATAGTGGGTAATGTGTTGAGATGTTAACTACAAGGTCACCAGTTCAAAACCACTAGCCCCTCCACGGGAGAAAGTTAAGGCTTTCTCCTCTCAAAGAGTTATTAGTCTTAAAAAAAAAAAAAGTTACAGTTTCGGAAACCCACAGGGGCAGTTCTACCCTGTCCTATAGCGCCACTTTGAGTCAGAATCAACTCAATGGCAGTGAGTTTTTGATCAATATATTCTCTGGCCACACTACCCCCAAGGACTGTGTCCAACATCCTTGACTAGGAATCCCAAATCCAGGACCAGAGCAGCCCCAGGAGAAGGGGCCTTCAGTGACCCTGGCCCTGCCCTGAAGTGCTGACAGAGAGCACCTCGCTGCTTCAAATGATGAGAGGGTCATTACTGCAGAGACAAACGTAGACCCGCTCAGCCTACCTGTAGACACCTCCTGTACACCCTCAGCGGCCCGGTGACAGCCATCCACCAGCTGGCGGGTCCAGGCAGCCAGCTCCTGCGGTGACTCCACACTAAACAGGTGCGTGTCCACGCCGTGCCGTGTGCCCGTGCGCAGGACGAAAGACAGCTCTGCATCGTAGGGCACCGAGCCCTTTGCAGGGCCTGAGTGCACCAGCCTGGAGAGCGGGGACACACGCACGCACACACACAGAGGGTTAGGTGTAAGGTCTCAGGCATCAGTGAGACAGCGCTGGGGCTCTGGGCAAAAGGGGAAGGACCCCATGAACCCTTCACCCCCTAATGGTGGGCACTAAGTGACTCAGCAGGAGGCTTCACCACCAGCATCTCTGATCCCTCCCCTTCACTCCCTCTGTGGGGCCGTGGAGTCCAGCCTCCAAACCTTTGTGTGTGCGCATTTCATCACTGTCCTGCGACCTTTGCTCAGGGGCCACTGCCTCTGAGAAGCCTTCCCTGAACCTCCTTGTCTAAAACAACAACCTTGCCACCCACCACGAACCTTCCATTTCCTCGGGGCCCCAAAACTCACTAGAATGTCAGCTACGACAGAAATTGTCTCTCACTCTCACTCTGCTCGCCCAGCAGCTAAAACCACCCGGCCCAGCTGAGGTGCTCAATGACCTGCTCACTGCTACTAGCCAGCAGGCTTGGAGGGAGGGAGAGGAGGGTTGAGGCGCGAAGGCCCAGCCTAGGGTGGGGACACACGGATGACAAAGGTCTCAGACCCTGAAACTTGCCACCCATTTGCTATGTGGCCTTGGGTAGCTCACGGCCCATCTCTGGGCGGCAGGTTTCTGAGTTCTGGCCCTTAGTTAACCTCTGCACTTCATGCCACACACTCCCGCTTGAAGCCTCAGGTGCCGCTTGGAGCTGCTGCAGACACCCTGTCTCCCACCTTCCAGGTCTGAGCTACAGAACCTGGGGTCCTCAAGTTTCCGCCCCAAGCCCCAAGCCCCCCACTGACGTACTTTGGACTCAGCTTAGCATCTGACTCAACCTGGTCCCTGGGTGCCACCTCCCTGAAGCAGCCCTACTGCCCCCCCTGCGCAAGCCCCAAGCCTCCCGTTCTCCTTCTCCCAATGCCTCCCTCACCCTCTTCACCTGGCAAGCAGGAAATCCTGTTAATTTTACCAGCCATGTGTCTTCCACAGCAAATGCAGCTTTTCTTCCCCGTCTGTTGCCTGCAGCCACCCCCACAAGCCTGCAGGGCTGCAGTGCCCCCACCCCCACCCCACCCTCCCCTCCTGCTTCCTCCATCCTGCACGTGGTTCACATGGCAGACACACACACACACACACACACACACACACACACACACACACACACACACACACGGTTAGGTGTAAGGTCTCAGGCAGCAGTGAGACCACTCCCAGGCTTAAACTCTCCACTTCTTCACCCCAGCTCTGGAGGGGCCACTAGCATTCCTTAGCCAGATGGTCAAAGTCCTGTCTCACTGCCTTCTATTTTTCCTGCGTGGATTCCATACAGTGGTTCTACCGCACTCAGACTTCCAAGCACTGTAGGCCTCAGGGCCTTTGCACAGGTTGCTCTCTCAGCCTCCTTGTGTGCTTTTCCACCCTTTCTTACGTAGCAAACTTCTATTCATCCTTCTGAGTCCAGCTCAGATGCCACCTCCTCCCCGAAGCCTCCCCTAGCCAGGCCAGGCAGAGGGAAGCAGTCCCTACAAACCCACATGGGTATGGCTGAGTCTGGGTCTGTCTCCCCCACAGACTGTTGGGGTCTGCTCTATGTCCCCTCAAACCTCGGAGTACAAAATTGGGTACAAACAAGGGGTTCTGATGACTGAGTGACTAGCGGAACCACGTGCCCTTTTGTTACAAGGCCACACTGTCCGGACGAAGACACCAACTCCCAGACAGGGCAGGACTTGGTCCAGGTCTCCAGATGGATAACTCTGGAGCAGAAGGGGCTGCAGTCCCAGCTTCTGAGGCCCATCTCCCACGCCCCCAAGCTCGGGGTGAAACCCGCATGCCCCTGCCCTGCTGGTTGTGGAGACCTGGTGGCGATGAGCGGGGCGGTACGTGCCGGCCGGCTGAGGGCCTCTCGGGTCTGGGGGAGGCAGGAGTAGAGAAGCAGCTCCTTGTCGGTCAGCAGGGCCAGGGTAGGCGCTGTGCTCCCACTGGACAGCTGCAGGAGGGGTGGGAAGAGGTCAGACAGCCAGGGAAGGGACCAAAGGGAGAGGGAGGTCCCAAACCCACGGGCACCTGCTCAGTCAGCCAGCCGATCTGCTTGAGGTCCTGGCTCCCAGCTGTGCTGGTGGCGGCCAGCAGCGCCTGCAACTCGTCTTTGACCCAGGGCATCAGGGTGTGGACCTGCGCTTGGATGGCCGTTGCCCATGACCTCGCGCTTGCCTCGTCCTTGGCCCTCAGAAAGAGGGTGTCTTGGCCATCGGCTGAACAAATCTCCAGATACCTGCAGGCACAAAAGGGGTGACGAGGAGGGCCTCTCCTCTGGGTTGCAGCTGCCCCACTCCAAGATGTGGCCCAAGCAATCCTACCCCACCCCACCCCAAGCTAGGAGAAACCACAGGGATGTCATGAGAGAACCAGGGGCTCCACTCATCCCTGGGACACCAGCCACATTAGATGGGGACTCATCACGTCTAAGGACAAAGGGCCATGAAACACACACACACACACCCTTGAGCTGTGTGATGAGGCCAAAATCATTCTTAACCTTGCCCTTTTCTCCTCGTTCCTAAGGGAAGGACTCTCTTCCTGGGCCAGCACCCAGGTTCTCATATGCTGCACAAATGCACACCACTGCACTACGTGGGGAAAGACACAGAAACTACTGTAGTGTAAGAGGCCAGGCTGAACTATATAACACAGAGCTAGATGACTGGAGCAAGAAGGGGGAGACAAGAACGGGGCGAGAGTTTAAAGCAAAGTACCAAGAGAAGTAAAGATAGATGATTTTTTTAAAATCATTTTATTGGGGGCTCATACAACTCTTATTACAATCCATACATCCATTGTGTCAAGCACATTTGTACATTTGTTGCCCTCATCATTCTTAAAACATTTGCTTTCTACATGAGCCCTTGGTATCAGCTTCTTATTTTTTTCTCATTCTTCCCTCACGAACACTTGATAATTTATAAATTATTATTATTTTGTCATGTTTACACTGTCTGACGGCTCCCTTCACCCACTTTTCTGTTTTCTGTCCCCCAGGGAGGGGGTTATATGTAGGTCCTTGTGAGCGGTTCCCCCTTTCTACCCTACCTTCCCTCCAGCCTCCCAGTATTTCCACTCTCACCACTGGTCCTGAGGGGTTCATCTGTCCTGGATTCCCTGTGTTTCCAGTTCCTATCTGTACCAGGGTGCATCCTCTGGTCTAGCCAGATTTGTAAGGTAGAATTAAGATCATGATAGTGGGGGGAGGAGCATTAAAAAACTAGAGGAAAGTTGTATGTTTCATCATTGCTACAGTGCACCCTGACTGGTTGGTCTCCTCCCTGCCACCCTTCTGTAAGGGGATGTCCAGTTGCCTACAGATAGGCTTTGGGTTCCTACACCACACTCCCCCCATCATTCACTATGGTAAGAATTTTTGTTCTTTGATGTCTGATGCCCGATCCCATCGCCATCTCCTGATCACACAAGCTGGTGTGCTTCTTCCATGTGGGCTTTGTTGCTTCTGAGCTAGATGGCTGCTTGTTTATCTTCAAACCTTTTAGACCTTAGATGCTATTATCTTTTGATAGCTGGGCACCATCAGCTTTCTTCACCACATTTGCTTATGCAGCTGCTTTGTTTTCAGCGATCGTGTCGGGAAGGTGAGCATCATGGAATGCCAGTTAATAGAACAAAGTATTATTGCATTGAGGAAGTACTGGGGTGGAGGCCCAATGCTCATGTGCTACCTTAATATTAAATCTATGTATATATGCACATATATTTCCCATCATCATATAAATATATTTACATATGTACATGCCTGTATTTAGACCTTTATAAGTGCCCTTTGCCTCCTAGTTCTTTCCTCTATTTCCTTTTACTTTCCTCTTGTCCACCATCATGCTCAACCTTCATTTTGGTTTCAGTAATTCCTGAGAGAGATGATTTTTAAAACACTTCCTGAGCATGAAGGATTTACTCTCCTTTGGCACTTCTGTGGACGTCCAGTCCTGGAACTGCGGGTTAACCACGGGACTGTGAGATGTGAGCTATTTAACATAGTGCCCAATGCCCTTTCCTCAGGCTGCGCCAGCCCAAAGGTTGGTGGTTTGAATCCACCAGCAGCTCCACAGGAAAAAGGTAAAGAAAGCAGTCTGCAGGCTTGGAATGCTGTCTGGAGAGCCTTTCTGGTCTCTCCGGTGGGGTCGCTATGAGGCAGCCTTGACTCAGTGGCAGTGGGGTTGGGCTTTGGGCACGTTTCTATAAGAGATGGAACGTGACACCGGATGATCACAACACCCATTTCAACCCCTTCACCTTCATTACAGGACCAGAATGCAAAATGCTTCAATTCCCAGCCACCCTTTCAGCTAGAGCTGGCCATGTGGCCCAGTTCTGACCAATGAGATGCAGAGGGAAATCGCTTCTCTGTAGAGGAGGTATTCCTTCCTGAGTGAAAGTGGATCCTTCCTAGTACGGTGAATAGTTTCCAAAGATGTTGTTGTTGTTGTTGCTAGGTGCCAGTGAGTTGGCCTTGACGCACAGAGACCCTCTGCACAGCAGAAGGAAAGACTGCCCGGTCCTGCACCATCCTCACAATTGTTCCTATGCCTGGGCCCATCGATGCAGCCACTGTGTCCATCCGTCTCCTGGAGGGCCTTCCTCTTGTTCACTGCCCCTCCACTGTACCACGCATGATGTCCTTCTCCAGGGACTGTTCTCTCCTGACAGTTGTATGTCCAACATATGTAAGAGGAAGTCTTGCCATCCTTGCCTCTAAAGACCACTCTGGCCTTACTTCTTCCAATACAGAGCTCCAAAGACAGCCCCCCACTAAATCTAACCTCTACGGATTGAGTCACTGGGCCTGAGAGATCAGGACCACAGTTCCAGAGGACACCAAGGTCAAGGTCAATTGACATCACTTAGTTCATAAAGACCAGGAGAAAGAAGAGTGAAGAAAATCAAAGGACATGGAGGGAGCCCTGGAGCACAGTGATTACACATTGGGGCTGTGAACAGCAAGGCCAGCAGTTTGAAACTACCAGCTCCTCAGGAGAAAGAGGGGGATTTCCACTTCTGCAAAGAATTACAGTCTCAAAAGACATTTGGAAACAATTAGTCCCACAGACTAATGGACCACACAAACACTTTCCTCCTGTTTAACCTGAGCCCAGAAGAACTAGATAATGCCTCACTACCAACTGCACCGAACAGGATGACATGGGTAGAATGGGAGAACACTGTGGATCAGAACTCAAAAGCATGAAAGAGTTCAGGCTTATGGTCAGAGACTGGTGGGGCAGCCCTCCCTCCCTAACATATGTGGCTCTTCTTCACTGTCCAGGTCTGGAACGCAACTTCCCTGGTGTGTGGTCGATAATCAGGCATTTAAGATCAAAAGGGCAGCATTGAGCCAAGGACAAAGTTCAAAGGGTTGGAGCAGGAAGAGGAATGGAAAAGGGCAAGAGGGAGAGCGCGGGACAAGTGATGATACCTTGAGGGGGTTACAGTAGATGAGTTGGAACAAAATGTGTATGAATTGCTGAATGGAAGATTCCTGGTCAGCTCTGTCAACCTTCACCTAATTCATAATAAAGGGGGGGAAAAATCTATCCCTCTCTGTAGGTACAGTCACTGCCCTCCCTCAGGAAGTGGAACAAATTTCTCCTCCCCTTGAATCTGGGTTGGCCTCGTGAGTTGCTCTGACAAATAGACTGGGGTTCCCAAGTCATTACCTAAGAAGCCCAAGGAGCCTCGGCGGCACTGTGAGTTAGGCACTGGACTTCTAACCACAAGGTCGGTAATTCAAACCAAACTGCCAGTTCTTCGGAGGAAAATGAGGCTGATTCTCCCAGAAAGATTCACAGCCTCGGGAACCCTGCACAGAGTGGCTATGTGTCAGAATTGACTCTGTGGAAGTGGGTTTGGTTTGGGGGCTTCTATAAGAAGCCCAGAAAGACCAATCACTAAAATAGAATATCGTGTTTGGGAACGTAGAGGGTGGGAGAAAAGGGGAAACTACCAGTGGACAGAGTAACACAACAGCCTCAACCACGGAGCTAGACATCAACAACCAAGCCAGCGACACAGACCCCGGCAACCCTTCGTTCCGCGATACGAAAGGTTGCCGTGCGTCAGAGCCAACTTGACGGCAGCACACCACAACAAATAAGGAGAAGAGCAACTCCGAGACCCTCCTGCTGAGATGGAGCAAGCTAGCCTGGTGGAAAAGCCCGTCCCAACCATCCCTGCTGAGCAGTCAGACAAGTGGGTGACGCCCCAGCAGACACCACACAGAACAGAGCTGCCAGCCAAAATGCAAAACTGAGAAATAATAGTTATTTCCTAAGATGTTATGTTTTGGAATGGGTTTGTTATGCAGCGGTGGATCATCAAAATACTGAGAATTCCCTGTCTTTGGATACAAGGCTTGGAGGTACAACCACTAGCCTGTCTACATGACAAAGAAAAGCCACAAAGCAGTGGGGACGGAGGAATCTGGACGCCACTCCTGCTTCTTCCATGGCATCCTGGACCTATGACCCCTAGAATTCTTCCTTAATATATAGAAAAATAAATCCCTCCTTTTGTTAAGACCATTGCTTGCTGAGGTTCCTGAGACTTGCAGCCCAAAGCACTCCTCACACTGAGCAAAAGTTTGAAATACTTGTCATTGAATTTTGGCTGCCAGACTGTGTTGCTTTGACTGAGCTAGTAGGCTGACAGACCACACAGAATCTCAGTTAGGTTCAGGTACAAGTGGTGTGCAACAGTCAAGCACAGGTGCCCATATACATGAGCACGTATGCATGCAAACATAAACACACACGTGTGCACCAAATCCATACCCACACACATACTACTGCTCACACATGCAAACCTTGTATTTGCATGCCACCTAAAAGTGCACATACACAGAAGTGCATGTAGATGTATGCTCCAGTGATGTCTGGAACCAGGCTAGGGAACAAAATTAACCGAACCCTTCAGAAAAGCACACGCAGAGGACCTGGGAACCACCAGCTCACACCTCATGGGGCAGAGTGGGGGAGGGCATCAAGTAGGACCAAAACCCAACTCCCGCCCATGGAGTCAACGCCAACTCACAGTGACTATACAGGCCAGGACAGAACTGCCACCTTTGCGTTCCCGAGACTATAACTTTTGGCGGGAATAGAAAGGCCCATCTTCCGTGGAGTGGCCGATGGTTTTGAACTGCTGACCTTGCAGTTAGGAGTCCAACTCGTAACCACTAAACTACCAGAGCTCCTATCAAGAAGAACCAGGAAGCTTAAATGCTGGGCCAATGCTGGCCAATCCCCCAGCCCATGTTGGGCATTTGCTTGGCTCTGAACCTAGGCTGGAACTGGGACCCACCAAACCACAGGAATCCCAGCCTCCACACCTGACCAACGCATATTCTATTCAACCATGCCCATCCCTTGGGCACCTAGGGTGGCGTCTAAAGCAGAGAGGGTCGCCACAAGTGCTGGAGCAGGGTTCACCCCAGCCGAGTCACGGGACTGGGTGGTTTATTTCTCTCAGAGCCACTGTCATCTGTTCAGTGGGGGTGAAATATTGGGAGGCTCTCACCAGGTTGCTGTGGGAGTTTAAATGAAATAGTACATGGAAAGCACTTACTTAGCACCCAGTTAAAGTCCTTAGATGCCACCCAGCTGTTCCCGAGGCACGGTGACCCCCGTGTGCAGAGTCGAACTGCTCCACAGGGTTTTCGAGTGGACGGCCTTTTGGAAGCACATGGCCAGGGCCGTCTCCAAAGGGCTTGACCCACCAGTTGGCAGTCAAGGCTTCATCTCTGACCCAACCCAGGGCCTCCTCAATAAAAGGCAGTGGGACCAACCATTTTATGATTGAACTTCAAAGGGCTGCTCTGATCTGAGGCATGGTCACTTCTCTGGCCCGGATACAAACATGACTAGAACCTCAGTAGGAGTTAGAAGAGATTTTTTGAAACCAATGGACTCCAAAAACCTTATTTCCCAATAACTTAGCTCACTGCCACTGAGTCGATTCCAGCTCACAACGACTCTCTAGGACAGATTAGAACTGCCCCTATTGGTTTCCAAGGGTGTAAACCTTTACGGGAAAGCCTCATCTTTCTCCTGTGGAATGGCCGGTGGTTTCAAACTGCCAACCTTGGGTTTAGCAACCCACCACATCACCAGGGCTTCTTATTTCCAGTAGGGACTAATCCAAGGAGAATTGGGGCTGGAGCCTGAGGTGTCTCATCAGGCCAAGGTCCCCCTCCCAATATGTAGAAATAAGCAGACTGGACTTCATTTCCATAACCACCATCACACAGCAGGCATGTCCTAAGCTCCCACTATGTCCTGGCATTGTGCTGGTTATCTGCAATGCCGAAGTCTCTTTAGTTTGACCTCACCACCTAATTCCAGACCATCTGTCTGTCTGAGACATCCTCACCCCTCACCCTACCCCAGTCTTACCTGGGCTCTGGGTCAGTGGGGGTGCACCTCCGTGAGACATATGCCATTTTCAAGGACAGGTGTTTGGCATCACTGAGGTCCCGGAGTGGGGGGCCAGGGGAGGAAGGCTGCCGCTGAAGGGGTGAGGCAGGAGGCGAGTCCCAGCCCACCGAGGTCCCGCCGCCGGCAGAGTTCTTGAAATACGGTGAGACCTCCTTCATGTACTTGACTGCTCGGGGAAGAGGTCAGTAGTTACCACGATGACACAGGCGCCGCTGCAGCACACGTCACCACTGTCACCACTTCATTATGCGTTTTTGTCTGCTCCATGACCTTCCTCCAGGCTAAACCATCTGGCAGGGCCAAGCTCAAACCAAACTCACTGCCTCGAGTTAACGACCCTGTAGGACAGGGTAGAGCTGCCCCCTGTGGGTTTCCGAGACTAGAACTCTTTACAGGAGCGGAGAGCCTCGTCTGTCTGTCTCCCAAGAAGTGGCTGGTGGTTTCTGCCGGCTGACCTTGCAGCTAACAGCCCAGAGCGCCTTCCTTGTGCCAGAACACTAGGGCAGCGGTTCTCTGCCTTCCCAATGCCACGCCCCTTCCATACCGTTCCTCATGTGGTGGGGACCCCCCAACCGTAACATTATTGTCGTTGCTCCTTCATCACTGTCATCTCGCTACTGTTAGGGACCGGGCGACCCCTGGGAAAGGGTCGTTTGGCCCCCCCAAGGGGGTCACAACCCACAGGTTGAGAGCCACAGCACAAGATGCTTGCCGACCTCGGTGTTCTCACTTCCCCCTGACTTCTAGACGTGTGTCCACCTAGAGGAAAGCTTGCATTTCCCAGCTCCCATTGCAGCTCGCTGTGGCCGTGGGACGAAGTTCAAACCCAGCAGCTGGACCTGGTGTGTCAGCCTTCTTCCTCGTTTTCCTCTCCTCCAGCTTGAGAATTTGCAAGGAGAGGGCCTATTCCTAACGCAGACACAATCTTTTGACCACAGTGGGTGGGGTCCACACACTGTTGATGGATAAACAGAAAGATGGGCAGATTGGGGTTCCTGATGAGACCATGAGTCTCTAAATTAGCCTAGCCCCAAGCCACCCGCCTCAAGGCATTTTGTTCTGGAAGACAGCACGTTTTCTTCAGTGTTGAAACCTTTTTTAATTTGGTTTCTGTTTCTTGCAGCCTTGCGCAGTACAAGGGATGCCCAGTTAAGATGCTAAAGGCACATGACCCCTTTGACCCAACAATATCCCCTCCAAGAAGCCATGCTTCAGAGAAATAAAGGCACCTCCCCTTGGCCCATGCTGCAACAGACACACTGTCACACTAAAACAGGCCATTTCCCACCCTTGGTCTGATTCCCTGCGTCTTTCACTCCACTTGAAGACCCTCCGGGGCTTGAACCCTGTCCACCTCCCTGCCCACATACCCTGGGTCAATAATACTGACCCACCCACAGCGTTCAGAAGCCGCCTGAGCTTCCACATTTGAAAACGCCGCTCCTTCTGGAAGGACACAGTTTGGAGTCAGACACTCTTGGATTTGAGCTCCAGCCCCAGCTCTGTAACCCTGAACAAGATAACTCACCTCTCTGGGGCCTCAGTCTGCAGACTGATAAAAGAATAGTCATGGGATCTAACTCAGCTGCTGCGGTCAAATGAGATGAAGTGGTACACAGTACGGCCTTCGGGAATGCGAGTCTCTTGCCTGTCGGCCTCCCCTGCCCACACTTCTTCGAGTGTGCCGTGATTGTGTGTGTCCAAGGCTGGTTCCCCAACAAAACTGGGAGCTCCTAGTGGGCAGACACTGGGCTGGATGCTCCGTGAATAGAAACATCTGTGCCAGGGCAGGACAGGCTCACTCAGCAAGAAGACAGTGCTGCACCCAAAGAGGCCCAAGCACAGCTCAGACATTGCCCCTTCTAGAGAGCCTTCCCTGGTACCCAGCCTGGATCTGTAGCCTCCTAGTCCCCTCCCTCCTACTCCGCTATCATGTCTGGCTCTGGGTCTGGGTCCCCCACCAAGCAAAGAGCACGGTGAGGGAAGGGGTCTCGTCTGAATTATGTCGGTGGCCCCAGGATCCAGCAGATGTCTCAGAAGCTACATGCTCAGCTAATGAACATTCGTCAGCTTTGAAGTGGGAAAAATGGCCGCAGTCCCTGCTCCCCGGGCGGCCCCGGAGCTGAGGCTTCCCTCTTTCCCACAGCAACATGCTATAAATGGACAGGACACCAGCCGGTGCCTGAAACAAGGCTTGGATTTCACAAACCAAGCAGCCTGTTCCAGGGTGGAGGTGAGAGCCTGGGGGTCCCAGAGTCTGGCCATAAATAGCCCAGCTCTGAGGCTTCCTGAGTCACCTGACCAGGCAGGGTGGGGCCAGCCGGCCGGCCTGCAGCTGTGGCCTAAGAGCCGAGGACATGACTGTGGTCCTGCCGCCAACATTTCTGAGATGCCAAAGACGAGCCCAGTTTCGGCCACATCCCTCTCCCAGCTGAGGCCCTGGCCCAGAAGCCAGGGGAAGCAGGGACAGGAGGGCCTCACCCCTGAGGACCCAAACATGGGACACCCTGCCTCTCTGCCAGGGGACCAGACACCCAGGGACCACCAGCTCTCCCAAGGAGGGAAGCACAAGCCTGGTTCAGGCCACAAGAGCACAAGAGGCCAGGAATAGACACCACTGGAAACACAAGGTACTGCGATGGAGCAGACCAGTCCCCTGGCCGGGGCAGGGAGGTACATCTATGTGGGAGAAGGGGACCCATCTGACTTGGCTCAGCCTCGTCTCCAGCACTTAGCCCAATGCTCCATAAGTGTTCGTGACAGAATGTCCTGGCAGCGAGTCTTGGCTGAAGGCAAACCTGTCCTCTAGGCTCAAGCTGTTCCCAGTTTGCTCAGGGTGTGGGCACGTACCTCTGCCTGAAATCTCGGGATCCAAACACATTTGCTCACCAGTAAATGGCCTCGAGCAGGAGCCTGCTGTTCCCGACGGCACCCCCACCATCTAGAGTCCAAAGCCAAACCAAGCCCATTGCCATTGAGTCAATTCCAACTCACAGCGACCCTACAGGACAGAGTAGAACTGTCCCGTGGGTTTCTGAGATTGTACCTCTTTAAGGGAGCAGACAGCCTCATCTTTCTCCCCAGGAGCAGCTGGTGGGTTCAGACTGCTGACCTTGCAGTTAGGAGCTCAATGCTAACCCACTACACTGCCGGCGGCAACAGCACCACCAGTACCACCATCACCGGGGTCCCATATAGAATAATGAGTGCCTGGGATCAGCAAATCAAAAGCAGTTTAAGCAAATTAATCTTAAAGGCTTGAGGCTCCTCCGCCTGGAAGAGAATATGGCCTGTGGGGTCTAAAGGGAAGCCTCTGCTGTGTGAGTCGGCCTCTGCGAAGCCTCTCTGTCCTCGCCTTGAAAATGGGATTCCAGGGCACCTACCGCACAGGCATTTACAAGAGCCAATAATACATCTGAGGCACTTTTCTGTGCGGCACATGCTTGCTCGCCTCTGCTGTTCTCAGCAGACAGAACAAGGGGATGGCCACAGGGTGTGGTGGCTGAGAGACACAGGGATCTAAGTCCAGTCCCACTTCCCTTGCTATTTGGCCTGGGCAAGTCCACCATAGGCACCGATCCGGCACCTCCAAGCAAAGCACCACGGGGATTCAAGCCCAGGCTGTCTGCCTGCCCACTCAGACGGTGTGGTGAGAACAAGCAATTCCAGTGAGTTCTGAAAGGGATGACCTTTCAGGTCTGGCGAATCAAGGTTGGGCTATAAACATTACCTGGCCCCTGGCAGGCCCCATAGCAGGGAGGGCCAGCCAGCCTAGGTTGCAACACTGGTGGGGGGATTACCCTCCCCTTACAACAGCCTTGCAAGGGACAGAGAGCATCCCCTGCTAAGATCCATGAGTCCTTTGACCCAACACTACCCTTTCCAGGACCACACTGCAGAGGAACTGTGTAGAGGGGCCACGCTCTGTTGTCAAGGAATGCTGTGGCTGATAGGGGGCACCAGCCTGGCCCCACCTCAGGGATCCCTCCTGCAGGATGGAAGGAAGCGCTGCCCTGTCCTGCCCCACACCTTTGATCAAAAAACTCAAAGGAAAAAAAAACGTCAAACTCGCTGCCATAGTTTCCAATGCATAGTGACCTTCAGGGCAGAGTAGAGCTGCCCCTGTGGGTTTCCAGGGCAGTAACTTGTCAATCAAACCATGATGATCCATAGAGCTCTCACTGGGCAATTTTCAGATGACGATCACCAGGCCTTTCTTCCTAGTCTGTCTTCATGGGGAAGCACCACTGAAACCTGTTCAGTATCAAAGCAACCACCAAGTCTCCAGTGACAGGCAGGTGGCGGCAGTACATGATGCGTTCTGGCCAAGAACGGAACCTTGGACTCCATATGGAAGGCAAGAATTCCACCACTGACTCACCAAGGCCTAACTGCCCCGAGTAACCATTGTTCTGGCATCGAGTCTTACCCATAGCGACCCCATAGCACAGAACAGCACTGCCCCATGCAGCTTCCGAGGCTGTGATCTTTATAGAAGGAGATGGCCTCATTTTTCTCCCACGCAGCAGCTGGTGGGTTCAAACTGCTGACCTTTCTATTAGCAGCTGAGCACTTAGCCTCCAGAGGTCCTCATTCTTGAGTAAGCTAAATAGACCACTGCCATCAAGAGAATTCCAACTCAGAGCAACCCTATAAAGGGTTTCTGGGGACTGTGACTCTTTATGGGAGCAGGAGTCTCATCTTTCTCCCAAGGAGCGGCTGATTGATTTGAACTGCTGACCTTAAGGTTAGCAGCTCAACACCTACCCAAACAGCACCACCAGGTGCCTTCCCCCCTAAAGCTGGGAAGTGTAAGAGGCTAGCTCCCCAGCTGGCAGAGACCACTCCATGTGGGTCATGGCTGTATTCTTGGTGTCTGGGTCCACTCCTGGCATGCAGCACATGGTCAACACCTATTTGTTCCATGAATCTATGAATCCCCAAAAATGAGATATTAAGAAGGGGACAGACAATAGAAGGTCCTGGACCAAGCAGAGGCAGGGGCGTGTAGAGCAAAATTCAAACTCATGAAAAAGACCAGACTTACTGGTCTGCTGAAGTCTGGTGGAACCCCCAAGACCATGGCCCTTTGACACCTTTCAACCCAGGCACTGAACCTACTTCTGAGATCACCGTTCAGCCAAACAAGAGATGAGCCTACAGGGTGAACCCCTGAGGATCGTGCTCCCCAGAACACTCAGCCATATGAGACCAAACGGCAGATTCTCTCTGAAAACACATTCAGATGTCAGGGAGGAGAAGGCCAAATGGGTGAATGGAAATGAGGGACGCAGAGATTACGGAGGAGGAGTGCTGTTACCTTGAGGGGTTGCCACGAATGTCTCAAAACATGAGGGTTGTTGACCAGGAAACGCATTTACCTTCTAAACTTTCGTCCTCCCAAAACCAAACTCACTGCCGTCGAGTGGATGCCGACTCAGCGACCCTGGAGGACAGGGCAGAGCTGCCCCTGTGAGTTTCTGAGACCGGCACTCTTTACGAGAGCAGAAAACCTGGTCTCTCCCAAGCAGAGCAGCTTGTCCTTCTGCACTGCTGACCGTAACCACGACACGGCCAGGGCTCCTCAACTTTCACCCTAGCCGCGAGAAAATATTGTGGGAGACGATACCCATGAAACACAGCCCTGCTCTGGCACACATGGGGTTGCCAGGAGGCAAGTCAACAAGAGAGCAACTATTCTTTTTACCAAAAACTCAGTGCCCCGTGAGGACAGCCTGCCCTCGCCCCTCCTTTTTCATGCCCCTGGTCGGCTGACTTACTCTTGCCCATATTAAAGAGTGCTGGCCCTGGCAAAAAAAGAAAAGAAAGAAGCAGGGAGAGCTACTGGAACTGAGTTAGAAAGAATTCTTCGCGCTCATTAAGTGATAAAGCAAACAGGGATATTTTCTGGAAGAAAAATGTGGGACCATATCAGCAGTGGTTATATTCTCTATGAGAGAGAAGGTCATCGTTTTCCACTCTGGCTTATTGTCTGCTTCGAAGGTCTGTATTATCTTTTTTTTTAAAATCTAGTTTATTTTTCAGACACATGCCACCCACTTTCCAAAACGACCGAGACCAGCTTCAGCAGTGAGGCTCCAGTCAACGCAGGGACACCGTTGCTTAGCAATGCGAGAAAGGGGCATTACTGAGCAGGACCCCAGGTGGTGAGTGGTGGTTTGTGTCGGGCTGTGATCCAGCTCAAAACCACCACTGTGGGCGGGGAGAAACACAGGGCTTTCTGCTCCCATAAATGGTTAGGGTCTTGAAGACTCACAAGGACAGTCCTACCCTATCCTACAGGGTCATGAGTTGGCATCAACTTGATGGCAGTGAGTGTGGTTTTTCGCTAACCATCAAAGGAGCCCTGGTGATACAGGGGTTCAAGCAACCGACTGCTAACCAAACAGGTGCGGTTCAAACCCACCAGCTGCTTGATTATACCATGTATCCAGCTCAATGCTCACAAACACTCCCTCCCCTAATCTCACCCAGTCAATGCGCTGCACCCATATAACAGGTGAATAAACTGAGTCTCAGGGGGGGGGAACATAGCTCACCATGTAATATAAATGTTTAAGGCCATCGAGGTTGGCTTCTCACAGATCTGAGCTCAAGTCCCAACTCTGTGTGACCCTGGGCCAAGGATTCCACCTCTCAGCATGGCAGTTTCCGCATCTGTACAGTGGGATGAGCCAGGGTGCCGCTGAGGTAGTGTTGCAGTAACTCAGGGCAGGCAGGTAGCACAGTGCGGCACAGTCGGAACACCAGCACAGCAGACACTGCCCTGGCTAGGATGGCCAGCATCATCAATAGCATTTTTTTATGTCTCAGGCAACCGGCAACAGTCAGAGTCACACCAACCATCAAGGCCAAGGCCACACAGGCTTTTTAATCACGGTCCCAGGAACAGGCCAGGCCAGAGAGAGCCAAGGGTGGCCTGTGGGGAATCACATGGTGCAGCATGGCACACACACAGTCAAATAAACGTTTCCTTGATAACAAAGGTGCCAACAATAAGTCTTTGTGTCCACGGGTGGACCAGTCTGGGGGTCCACTCAGGCCTCTGTTCCTAGGACGAGAGTCATGCAGGCACCTCTGGGGCACTGCTTCACTTGGCTCAACAGGTTCTCCCCAAATTAGCGGCATCCACTAATGACAGCCCCCTCTTGACAGCAGTCAAGCATCGAGCCAAATTGCACTCGGGACCCCTGGCAACGATCATCTCCCAGGGCAGGACCTGGCACGGGCCGAGCCTGGGCTTCAGTGTCCTGAGGACTCATTACTCACTGCCGACAAGTCTGTGCGGACTCATAGTGACCCCCTGGGACGGGGTAGAACTGCCCCCTGTGGTTGCCAAGACTGTAACTCTTGACGGGAGTAGAAAGCCCCGTCTTTCTCTCATGGAGCTGCTGGTGATTTTGAACTGCTGACCCTGCAGTTAGCAACGGACTGAAAACCTCAGGTGTCTTCCAAGCTCAGCTTGAGCCCTGATCCCCACTCAACACTCAGAAAATGCGACTGCATTTTCAATGAGGAAAAAGATAAAGTCATGAGGGTCATCATTCCTCAAACACCCCCCAAAACCGAGGGTGTGCTGGGCTCAGTGAAGCCCTGGGGACTCAGAAACAAATACACATGGACCCTACCTTCCATGCACTTCCAGTTTACTGGAGAAAGCAATCGCAACAAAGGTGACGGTTACAAGGTTGACATCGAGTGCCGGCCACGAGGGAGCTGTTATGCTACGCACCACACGTGCACTGTCTCATCCTTACAAAAGGCATATAACTAAAGGCTATCATTCATGAAGCACCTTCTATGGGCGTTGGCCTGAGCTCTGGACACATTCTTTAATCTCGCTGACACCGTGGGAGTGGTTTGATCACCGGCTGAGACCGGCTTGGTCTCTGCATCCAGGCGTAGACCTCGGTTCTATTTCGGACTCCTCCAATGTATTAGTTGTACGGCTTGAGGGAAATTACTTACCCGTCATTTGTCCATAAATAGGGATTATCATCATTCATATTCTGCCCTTTTGCGAGGAGCCCTGGTAGTGCTCCGGGTTGGGCATGGGCTGCTCACTGCCAGGTCCTCGGGAGATGCCAGCCTCAGGAGCCCTTTCCAGGGTCGCTGCGGGTGGGGATTGACTTGAAAGCAGTGGGCTTTAAAACGGCTGCCTTTTACCATGCAGTCTTGTGTTTGGCTTCCCTGTGCCTGCATCTTTAAGAAGCCTGGTCTTTACGCAGTATACCCCGTCTCCACTTTGCACAATGCCCTAAAAAGGACTTCACGCATTTGTACTGTCCGTTAGTACTATTTTGTAAAGCGTTGTAGGCATGCTGTGGCCACAGGCTTGTCAGCCACATTTAGGATGGAGGATTAAAAGCAAAACCAGAACAATTTAAGGCCATCGAGTCGACGCCAACTCATAGCTACTCTCTAGAACAGGGTAGAACTGCCCCTGTGAGTTTCCGAGACTGTCACTCTTCATGAAAGCACAAAGCCTCATCTTTCTCCAGAGGAGCAGCTGGTGGATTCAAACTGCTGACTTTGCGGATAGCAGGCCGACCCGTAACCACTATGCCAGCAGGGCTCCTGGATGGAAGCTAGGGAGTCATTTTTTCCCTGGCTGCGCATTTCCACCCTCTCCCAGGCCCGGTCTCCAAGGGCCCCGGCTGGCCCTGGCTCCAAGTCTGCCCACACAATGGGCTTCTCTGAGCAGCAGACAGAAGCATGCTGGCTGCCAGCTTGGGTCCAGACTCCCATCACAGACACAGACACTATGGCTGGGAACAGACTCAGGACATTTGTGCAAGCTCCTGACCCAGCAGAAGAGAGCTAAAGGACGCAGCCTGGAGTTTCAGAGGTCTGGCTGAGTCTCTGACTTAAACCAGCAAAGTGGGGCACGGGCTAGCACCCAGAGTGTGCTAGTAACACCTGTTCTTCCAGACAATAACAGGGAACTCTGTACCCCCCGAGCCCCAGGGCCCAGGAAATACACCCAGCTGCCCTGCCAAGCTCACATCCAAGGACAGGTCACCCTTCCATGGCCCCTGGGAGGTATCCTCAGCAGTAGGGCTGGGGGAGGGAAAGTTGTGAACAATGTGGCCAGTGATTCAGCAGCCCCTGCCCTGGGAAGTAGAACCGAGGCCCATAGAGAGTCCCAAGAGGCCGGGATCCATGGTAGGGCAGCTGCCAGGCCCTGACCTTTTCCACAAGTATTCAAGGACTCAAGAGTAGCCACAGTGCAACATCCCCATTCCCTCTGCCCCTGCCCGTTCTCCAGGCTCCTCAGCTCAGCCCTGAAATTCAGAGTTCCTTGGCTTCCGGCTCCCCCCAACACCCCCCTTGTTTACCACCCTGGGGGGAACACCTCCCTTCATTCGCGGGTCACAAAGCAGCTCAAGAAAGAGACTTCCGCTAGGAAAATGCAGAGAGGAGCAACAAGAAGGCCACAACCTCTGCCCTTTCCTGGCCCAGCCTCCTCTGGCCAATGCTCCAACCACTGTGCTTTCCCCCCAGACCAGGCTGGTGCTATTAATATACCCCACCACCACCCTGTCACCCCTGGCTGAAAATCCTTTCATGGCCACCCTTTTTCTTCCAGAGAATGTCCAACTCAGTTAGCCTGGCACTCCAGACCCTCTGGCTCTACGGCCTGGAAAGCCTCCCTTTTCCCCCACTTCCCTTCCTCATGGCTGAGACTGGCATCCTGCAGAATTCCTTCCTCAACAGTGCCCCTGGCAAGTCAGGTCTTTTCACCCCTCTGCTTAGAACGCCCTTCTTCCAGCCCATACCCACATCTGCTTGGTGTTCGGGGAACACATGCCAGCATTGCCTCCTCTAGAAAGGCTTTCCTGACCAGACTGCAGTGACCACTGCCTCCTCTGACCCAGGGGCAGGCTCCTTAGTGGTCTGCTAGGTTTGCTCGGCTGTCTCCCCCACTAGGCTGGGACCACGGGGGGAGCAGAATAAAAGGAGTGGGAGATGAAAGTACAAGGAGGACTCTTATTAAGTGATGGGTAACCAGGAAAGATCTAGAACAACTTTCAGCCAATAGATTTGACCATGTAAACGAAATGGACAGAATCCTTGGAAGACACAAACTCTCAAAACTCATTCAAGAAGTAGAGGAGCCGAATAACCCTATTAAAGACATTAATATTGTGGTTCGGAAACTTCCTATAAAGGGCACATCCCTAGAGGCTGCTACCAAACATTTGAGGATGAAACAGAATCAATTCTAAATAAATGGAAAGGGAAAGCATGAAAGCCACTAACATCTCCTGAGTGACAGCTATGTGCTACATGCTCTGGGCAGGGTTCACCAACGAGAGACCTTCCTTTGTGAAAAGCCTCAGAGAACACCAGAGCTGGAGACCCTCAGTCCTGAAACTACACAGATCACCTCTCTTCCTGACTGTGTCCATGGTAGACATTACTAATCAATGTCATCTCCTTTCCGTTGATCCCAGATAAAGCTCTCCCAATCCTTCTACATTTGGAACTCTCCGTAGCAACCAGTGCAGCTAACGTCCAAAAGGAAAGCTACCAGTCATCTCCAATCCAGCCTAACTCTAATGGAAAGGGAAACTGAGGCCCAGAGAAGGCAGATGTATAATACAGACATGTATTAGAGAACAGACAGGCTCTTAGGAACTGACTGTTATGTCTTTTAAAGTTTGTACGGAAGACAGTGTTTATATGTCATCTCCCCCACAAGACAATGAGCTCCTTCAGGAGAAGATCCCTGTCTGCTTTAGCTTCCGACCCCATTGCTCTGTATACCAGCCATGCAGCAAGTGTCCATAAATGGATCTTGGATGAGTGAGGGATGAAGGGAGTGTATGCAAGGAGGGAAGGCTTGGATATTAGATTCAAAAGCCAAGAGATGTTTCAAGGGCCTCCTATTCAGAGATGTTCTTTTCATAAGCTGATAGACCCTTTGAGAACCCATCTAGAACACTCCAATCTAAAGATGGGGCGAGGGGCTCATGGGGTACTCACCGTGGGCTGGAAATGTATCTACAGTAGAAATGTTACCATCTCTAAACTAAACTTTCAAGTGCAAAAATAGAAAGAGCTTTACAAATCCACTAAAATATGAACTTGCAATGCATGTCAACTGTTTCAAACTGCACTGCTGGTTATAAATAACTGGTTATAAATACCAAAGCAATGAGGCATTACTGGGGAGGAAAATAAGCTTCCTATACTGCCTATCAGGAGCCCTGGTAGCACAATGGTTAAGAGTGTGGCTGTTAATCGAAAGCTCGGTGGTTCAAGCCTGGCTGCTCTGTAGGTGGAAGCTCTGTAGGCGGAAGCTCTGGCATTTGGCATCCACAAAGATTACCGCCTTGGGAATCCTGTGGGGGCCGTTCTCGGTGCTACAGAGTCTCTGAGTCAGAATTGACTGGATAACAATGGGTTTAGTTTTTCTTTTACACGCATACCATTTACATGTGATCTTGTTATTAACATTGCTTTTAAAATATGTTTGATATTCTTAAGCTTGTAGGGACTACCCTCCAGAGTCAACCTTTTATTTTTATCTTTTTAAGTATAAACAGAAAATGAATTTGTGCCCTTTAACGAGAATAGAGAAACAAACTAACACAAAACTGAGAGGATAGGGAGGTATGAGGCAAGAGTGCAGATCCAACTGCTACAGGCACATGGAGAGGAGGGTTGGGGCTCCCGTCAGCCTGGCCTTGGGGGCCACCCAGGGATCTGCAGCCTGTTTGCTTCTGTGGCATCCTGGAAAGCCTTTTTAGGGAAACCAAGGCGACCTCCCAGAATCTGGGCCTCGAACTCAGTTCAGCAGCTTAGCTGGCCACAGCCTTCCCTATCTGCCCCCGCCACCTTCCTGGGCCTGTTCTGGGACAGGAGCCAAAGACACATTCCTCGGCCCCCACAGGCCTCTGAAACTGACAGGGTGGAGTGAGGAAAAGGCTGAGCAAAGCAGAAAGCTCCTAAGGGAGAGAGGGGGCACTCACAGCAGGAGCCTGTAACAACCCACGGGGAAACTGAGGCCCAGAGAAGACAAGGGTCTCACCCGGAGGCAACGGCCACACCCTGAGGGGACAATGAAGAATGGTGGTGATGATTGTACAACTCTTCTTGATGTGACTGAATTACTGAATTGCACGATATGTGAATTCTTTGCCAATAAAATGGATTTAAAACGAGCAAACAAAAAAGAAGAAAGAAACGTATCTACGAATGTTCCCCTCAAAACCCCCTCTCTGATCCTCATTGGAAGGATTTGATGCCCTGCTACCTGTCTCCCGAGGGAAGACAGGGCTCCAGGCTGGCAGGTCCTTGGTTGTGGAAGAACTTGGGGCTGAGGCCCTTCAGCTCCTCCGTGAGTCACATGGTGGCAGTCACCACCATGTATCTCTTGTCCTACCCAGAACCCAGCAAGGCAGGAGTGATGTTCCCAATTTACAGAGGAGGAAACGCAGACTCGAGGAAATGAAAGGGCTTGTCCGAGGCCGTACAACTAGTGCGCGGGAGAGAGGAAATGCAAACCCAGGGCTCTACGACTCCGCTTTCCCATGACCATCCTATGCTGTCTAACTCCAGGCAGGTCTTCCCATCGTGGTTCTGTGTTCAACCCTGCCCACCTCTCAGCCCCACTGATGTGCAACACTCCCACCCACCCCGCTGGGCCTTGGGGACCCCAGTGCTTACCTTCCAGCACCACCTCCTTGCCTGTCTTCTTGAGGGCCTGAACGGCCTCATCGTGGGTGGCAGAGGACAGGTCTTCCCCATTCACAGACAGGATGGCGTCCCCCACAAAGAGGGCCTCGGTCTGGTCAGCTGCCAGTCCCTTGAAGATCTTGGAAATGAGAATGGGCATCTTGTTCTCCCGGCCCCCTGCACAGACACATCAAGAGGAAGAAACTGAGGCAGACTCTCTAAAGCTTAGGAGTCACAACGAGACACAAAGTATTTACTGAAGGCTCTTCTTGGTACCCAGACCAAAGCTGGCAAAGCATGGGCAGGAGAGAGTCAAGAGAATCTCAGGCAAGAGTCTTACACACTTGGGACACTAATAATACAAAATAATAAGTCATGATCTCAATTCATAACGCCCAGAGTTGGGCCGCTGATCATTTGCTTAAATGCTTTGGGTGTTCACCAGTGCTAAGATAACTGATAAGGTTCTTCAATCACTTTTTCTTAAATATTTTGGATTCTAAGCCATTTTCCTATAATAACCCATTGATAACACAACCCCCAAACCTGGAATTCAGACAGAAGTCAGCACTTCGTATTGCCCCCAAAGGACCTCTTTAGCAATCAGAAAGCATTTTGATCCCAGGCCCAGGTTGAAAACCAATGCCTTATAATGTAGACACTTCAAAAGCTTATCTGAATTGCATCTCTGGTGCAAAAGAAGCCAATCCATTTTACTGAATTGCTTTATTGCCAAACTCTTAAATGCCCTTTTAAAATAAGAAATAGGAATAACCGCTCACATGAGCTCAGAGTACCAGGTGCCAGGCACTGTGCTGAATGCTTCGAATGTTAATCTCAATCGTATCCTCAAAGCAGTCCTACCACACCAAACCCAATCACTCATCATCATCATCATCATCCAGTTGGTGCCAACGCATAGCAATGCTATAGGACAGAGGAGAACTGCCCGGGTGGGTTTCCCAGACTATAAATCTTTACAGAAGCAGAAAACCTCTTTTTTTTTTCTCCCATGGAATGGCCAGTGGGTTCGAACTGCTGACTTTGTAATTGGTAGCTCAAGAAGTAACCTCCTGTGCTACTAAGGCTCCTTTCTGATCACACAGCCCTCTCAGTTTCCTGGTGGGAAAGCTGAAGTGTGGGAAAGAATCCTTTGCTTGAGGGCACCCAGTTAGCAAGTGGCAGAGGCAAGATTTGAATTCAGATCTCTCAGTTCTAAAATCAACACTCTTAACCCTATGGTAGACTGATATCACCTCAGATATCACCGTACTCCTGGTCCATCCCCAGAATTTTAAAGATGAGGAACAAGTGGCCCAAAGAAAAAAACACCCCAAAGCCACTGTCATTGTGTCCATTCCAATCCATAGGGACCCTCTAGCCTGGTGATTCTCAACCTGTGGGTCACAACCCCTTTGGGGGTTGAACGACCCTTTCACAGGGGTTGCCCGATTCATAACAGTAGCAAAATGACAGTGATGATGTAGCAACGAAAATAATTTTATGGTTGGGGGGTAGGGTGTCACCACAACCTGAGGAACTGTATGAAAGGGTGGCAGCATTAGGAAGGTTGAGAACCACTGCTCTAGGAGAACCGTTGGTTAAGGTGTCTGAGGCTGCAAATTAACAGAAGCAAACAGCCACAGCTTGCCCCTAAGGAACAGCTGGGGGGTTTCAATGGTCCAACTGGCAGTTAACAGCCCAGCACTTAATAACCCACTGTGCTACCAGGGCCTTACTCCACGATCACATGGCCGGGTGGTGGCAGAACTAGAACCCTTCCCCAAGAGTGTATTCATCCAAGCGCAGAAATTGAGGCCAGGAGAGGAAGGGCTATCAGTCTATCTCTGCCCTCTCCCATGTGAAACTAGAGATTTCAGTCTAGTCGAAGTCACGATGTGCCTGGCTGCCTGTAGCTGGGCTGGATCCTGGAAGGATGGTCACCATGACAACAGGAGCCCCATCTCCATCCACAGGACTCTGATGAAGGTCGTATAGACCCTGAGGCTCCTAAAAGTACCCTCACCCCCACCTGGAAGCATGGAGTGGAGAGTAATAATGTGTGACCTTGGAATGTCCCTGTCCCTCTCTCCATCTTGGTTTGTCCAGCTGAGAGATGGAACTCTCTGTATGAACTCCTGCGTTCCTTGTATGAACTCCTGCGTTCCTTCCTGCTCGGATTGGCCCTGGTGCCTTATCGCCCAGGTGCTGAGGTTTGGAGGCAAGAGCGGCGCCTATCTCTGGCTTTCCCACAGCCCTCTTTTAGACACCCTCGGTTTGGCTGCCTTCCACGGGATGAGGGGGATGCTCTAAGGGAGGCAGTAAACTGAGCTACCACTCACTGGCTGTGTGACCTTGGGCTAATCACTTCACCTTCCCGAGTCTCAGTTTCCTCCCCTGCAAAATGGGGGTTACACCACTCCAGTGTGGTGATAAAATGAATCCTACGCCTACAGCATGGGGTAGGGGGCACAGCCCCTGGTACACAGTGATGGCATTCACCTCCATTCTCATACCCACACCCAGATTGGAGGGTCCAGTTGGCACCAGTGAGCATAGGGGCTGAGACCCTACAAAGTAGGCAGGCAGGAACGGTTTGCTGGAGGTGTGCAGGGACCTCAACCACTCCACTTTGGGAGTCTCTCCCGGCCTCCATTTTTCCTGTCATCTACCAGTGATAATTACCCAAGCTAGTGCTACCATGTGCTGGCACGGTTAACGCCTCAAACGTCTGGTCTCCGAGAAACATCACAACTCTATCACTATCCTCGTCACTCAACAGCTAAGAAAATGGAGGTCCGGAGATAGGAAGTGACCTGTTCAAGTCCACATAGCTGGTTCTGGACTCACATCGAATCTGGCTGAGCTCAAGAGAAGGCTGTTCTGTCCTGGGGGCTGGGAGCTCAGAGAGCAGTGACATCTCCACTCCTCGTCTGCTCCTCTTAGTCTTGGGCTAGGTGACAAGGGTCAGGTCAGGAGACTCAGGCCAGCTGTCAGGGCTCCCTGCCCAGGTACACAGCCTTCCTGGGGCCTCAGATTTCTAGGTCCATCCATTCTGGCTCCCTGTCGGTGACTCAAGCCTGTCCCTCCACCCATGACCATGCTCCACCCTGTCCTTCCCAGACCCCTTGTCCTGCCCCTCCCTGTGCCTGTAGTGTCCCTTGCCTTCTCCGCCCTCTCCTTTCCAGGGGTCCCTCTTGTCCTTGGTGCCCATGCTATTTACCCCCCGCGGGTCCTTGGCTATGCCTCCACATAGAACCCGCACCCACCAGTCCTTGGGCGCCCCAGGCCTCTCTGACACCCGGAAACCTTCGGTCCTGGACGTCCCCTGCACTATCAGGGACTCTAAGTCACGACCTTGATGCTCCCCATGCCCTCGGATCCCTCTGTCCCCTCAGACTCCCCCTTCTCCCAGACAGAAGGCCTCCGACTGCCCGTCCTCGGGACGGCGCCGCCGCCAGCTCGCACGCCTCCCGC
>NW_022109491.1:23747265-23748386 GCF_000313985.2 Echinops telfairi | reverse complement strand
GGGGTTCCTGGGGGGCGATCCCGCAAGCGAGGCGGGGAGCCGGCTAGGTGCGGATGCTTCG
Organism: Echinops telfairi; assembly: GCF_000313985.2. Lineage (NCBI taxonomy): Eukaryota > Metazoa > Chordata > Mammalia > Afrosoricida > Tenrecidae > Echinops > Echinops telfairi. The sequence continues at coordinate 23,748,325 of NW_022109491.1, read as the reverse complement.
TTGGGTTTCGCCAGGCAGGGATCGAGTTCCTGTCAGATAGAGGGGCGGGGAGGGGAGCCCTAGGGTCCAGGGGACCGAGGGTCGTCCAGGGTCGCTCAATGGGTGGGGAAGGGGGTGCACAAGAACGGGGAGCAGAGAATCAACGTTCCGAGGGTGAGGTTTTGGACGTGCGTCGAGGTGAGGCTTCGTAGGGGCCAGTACAGGCCTTGATTTTAAGAAATAGACACCTAGCGGTGAGGGACTTCACCCAGGAACTTTGTGAGGCGGGGATGCCACAGGGCGTTTTTCATGTGGCTTTTTTTCACGTGGCTTTTTTCCCCGTGGCTTAGTGTGCCTCCTGAAACTCCGCCTGCTGGGAGCTGAGGCCTTCTGAGGCCGCTCAGGGTTTGGGAAAGGCCCTGTCCCCGACTTGGAAACCAGAGGGGAGTTTCAGGGATTAACGCCCACCATCCAGTACAGCTATACCCAGTGAAGCCTGAAGGTTCACACTGTGAGGCCTGGTGGGACTCTGGGTCACTGTCAGCTACCGGTCACCCTTGATCCAGCATTTCCCTTCTCCCACAGAGTGAGTGCCTCTGGCCTCCAGTGGGCTATTTATCTCCCTTGCGCCTCCAAATGAGGTCATCAAGCTGCGACCGACTGACAGGCTAGGCTCCACCCCTTCACAAGTTGGCATGATTATGTAACGGCCACAAATATCAAGAAAGCAGCCCAGCCCAGTCCAACTCACGTCCCTAAGTCCCTCTTCAGACTCAAGCAGCCACATGTAGTGATGCAGAATGCGGGAAGATCACAGCCCTGTGTCAAAGTCGTGTGGATCCCAGGTCAGTGAGCACTGTTTGTGAAAACAGACCTCTATTGTAAATTAAATCCGGCTTCCAAGCCTGTATCCATTCTAGTCCTCCTTTCTGCATCCCACATAGCAGCAAGGAAGGAGTTGAACGTTCATTCATTCGACAAATAGTTATTGGACATTGTATTAGTCTGGGTACTTTGGAGAAACAAATCCACAGCAACTCACGTATAAGAGAGAGTTTTATGCAAAGAAAATGTGCATCAC
>NW_022109491.1:23742453-23743732 GCF_000313985.2 Echinops telfairi | reverse complement strand
CCTCAGAAATAGGTCCCTTTAGGCAGATGAGAAAGCTGAGGCTCAGAGACCTGAACTATGAATTCCAGGCAGCCCAGGCCTGGAGCTCCCTGAGAGGCCCCACTCCTCCAGGGAGAGGTTTGGGTCTTAGTGGAGGGTGGGAGGGGATGATACACATGACTATACATAATGACTATGCACACTGACTTCTCCAGAAGGGATACACAGAAATCAAACTGACTACATCTGTGGGAAGAGACCATGGAAAAGCTCAATATCAGCAGCTAAACGAGCTAAGCGTGGAACAGACCAAAAGATCAAAGTGGATGTCAGAGGAGTCTCTGAAATTAAACTCCAAGCTACACTGAAGGCTTTAGCTAAAAGCAAGACTCCAGGACTTGACAGAACCCCAACTGACATGTTTCGACTTGCTGATGAAGCATTGAAAACACTCACTCATCCATGCCAAGAAATTTGGAAAACAGATACCTCGCCAACTGACTGGAAGAGGTCCACATTTGCACCCATTCTAAAGAAAGGTGACCCAACAGAAGGCACAAATGTGGAACAATATCATTCACATAACATGCGAATAAAATTTTGCTGAAGATTGTTTAACAATGGTTGCAGGGAGCTGCCAGGAATTCAGGCCAGATTCCGAGTAGGACAGGGAACAAGGGATATCACTGCTGATGTCAAATGGGCCTTGGCTAAAAGCAGAGAAGACGGAAAGATGATTACTTATGTCTCGTTGAATATGCAAAGATATTTGAGTGTATGACTCAATCACAAACTATGGATACCCTTGAGAAGAATGGGGATTACAAAGCATTTAGTCGTGCTCATGTAAAACCTGTACATGCATCCAAAGACAGTTGTGTGAACAGAACAAGGGAATACTGCTTGGTTTAAAATCAGGAAAGGTGTGCATCAGGGTTGTAACCTCTCACCATATTTATTCAAACTGTATGCCGAGCAAATCATCAGAGAAGTTGGACTATATGAAGGAGGCATCAGGGCGAGAGGGAGACTTAACAGCCCACAATATGTAGATGACAACCTTGCTTGCTGAAAGTGAGGAAGACTTGAAGCACTTGTTGACAAAGATCAAGAATCATAGCCTTTATATCGATGTGAATGAGGGGGAGGCGGAGTGGAGACCCAAAGCCCATCTGTAGACAATTGGACATCCCCTTATAGAAGGGTCACAAGGAAGAGACCAGCCAGTCAGGGTGCAGTACAGAATGATGAAACACAACTTTCCTCTAGTTCTTTAATGCTCACACACACACACACACAC
>NW_022109491.1:23736655-23741550 GCF_000313985.2 Echinops telfairi | reverse complement strand
TATGGTGCTGATGCAGAATTTGAAAGTACCCTGAACTGCCGAAAGGACAAATAGATGTCTTGAAAGAAGTACAACTAGAATGCTCCTTAGAAGCAAGGATGATAAGACTTCCTCTTGCATACTTTGCACATGTTATCAGGAGATACCAGTCCCTGGGAAAGGACATCATGCTTGGTAGAGTAGAGGGGCAGTGAAAATGAGGAAGGACTAGACAAGATGGATTGACACAGTGGCTAAAACAATGACCTTGGACATAACAATTGTGAGGGTAGTGCAGGATTGGGCAGAGTTCTCTTCTGTTGTCCAGAACTGACTCGAAGGCACATAGCAACTACAGCACCACGAGATTCTCATCTGTGTCCCGACGACCCTCTGAGGACAGGAATTTGCCTACCCTGTTGATTGATGTAGCCAATCACCTAGCATAGTGCCTGGCATAGGACAGATGCTCAATATCTGTTGAGTGAGTGAAGGGTAATAGGACCTTATTGCTTGAAAGATAGGTAGAAGGGTTGGTCTTCCAAACTGAACATCCCTCCTAGGCAAAGGCATGGAGGGGACTGAACTTAACATTTCCAACTCAGGAGAGCCTCCGTGAGCTCGCTCTGTTAATGTAAGCAGTGCATTGCCTCCCATTAAGGCACCAGCACAGGTCTTAATAAATAAACATAGAAGTCCAGTAATGTTTGATGAACAGAGGTCAGGTTTCTTTTTGGAAATATTTCAGTATCATTGGTTCTTGATAATATGCTACCTCTAAAAATGGTTGAATGTAGACTAGTTCAATAATTTGCCATAGAACCTTTCAATATTGCCACTCAAGCCTTGACTTTTTCCTTCATTTCTTCCAGCTTGATATGTGCTAAATGTGTTTCTAATCCAAGTCTTTGCACATTTTATTATAATACTTTGCTTTGTCTTCTCAAGCTTTCCTTTGAAATGTTCTGTTCGGCTCTTCTTTTAAAAAATCATTTAAAAAAAATCATTTTATTGGGGGCTCGTACAAGTCTTATCACAATCCATACATCCATCCGTTGTGTCAAGCACATTTGTACATTTGTTGCCATCATAATTCTCAAAATATTTGCTTTCTACTTAGTATCAGCTCCTCATTTTTTCCCTTCCCTCCCCACTCCCCCCTCTCTCATGAACCCTTGATAATTTATAAATTATTATTATTTTGTCATATCTGACCCTGGCCGACATATTCCTTCACCCACTTTTCTGTTGTCTATCCCCCAGGGAGGAGGTTATATATAGATCCTTATAATCGGTTCCCTCTCTCTACCTCACCCTCCCTCCACCTTCCAGGTATCGCCACTCTTACCACTGGTCCTGAAGGAATCATCCGTCCTGGATTCCCTGTGTTTCCAGTTCCTATCTGTACCAGTATACATCCTCTAGTCTAGCTGGATTTGTAAGGTAGCATTGGGATCATGATAGTGTTGGGGGGGGGAGCATTCAAGAACTAGAGGAAAGTTATATGTTTCATCGTTCCTACACTGCACCCTGACTGGCTCGTCTCCTCCCCGCGACCCTTCTGTAAGGGGATGTCCAGTTGAGTCCCCAGGCTGCACTCCCCCTCCTTCACAGTGATTTGATTTTTTGTTCTTTGATGTCTGATACCTGATCCCTTCGACACCTCGTGACTGTTCGGCTCTTTTACGTCCTCATTTCTTCCAGTTGTTTTAACTACTGTATAATCTTTACTTTCTTTTCGGTCTTCTTAATGACCTTTTGCTCTCTCCATGTATGATGTCCTTTTTTGGGGGGGTGGGGGTGGGGAGATGGAGGGAGCTAGAACGTTTATTTCAAGCCAGTAGTCAAACAAAGTAGGTTTACAAAGGAGGCCTCCTCAGGCTGCCGCTGCCTGCTTGGCTGCTGCCTTGGGCTGCCTTCTGCTCGGGCAGCATCCTCTGCTTCTGCTTGGCCTGGCACTTCCGGGCTGAGTAGTGAGCAGCTCCCAGGTCTTGGTATCGGTCTTGGTAGCTTTGGACACTTGTGTGAACTGCTCCAACTCCCGGGCACAGTTCTGCAAATAGCTCTCGCCCTCCCGCTGCTGGCAGGCCTTCAGCCTCTCTTGCACGATGTTGGCAATCTCCTGGTAGACTTTGTAGTCCCTCCGCCACTGCATTGGGGCTCCGAACACGCACGCATAGGACATCCTTTTCCTGGCACTCAGTGATGTCGGGCACGCGGCAGAACTGCCGGTGGTAGTAGCAGGTCTTGTTCTTGGCGTGCTGCTGCTCGATGAAGTCTCACACTCACGAGGGTCACAGGCCGGTCCACGAGCCGTTCGAAGGCCTTGGTCACGTAGGTGATAGGGTTGGGCAGCGAGGTCTGCGGAGAGGGCGCCGGTGTGCGGCGTGGGGGTTCGGGGTACAAGTCCTTGTCCCAGCTGTCCGGCGTGGCTGCGGCGGGCCGCAGGGTCAACTCCCCGCATGTGTGATGGTCTTGACATCCTCCCACAGTCCATCAGGTCATCCGCTGTTGGTGTTCAATGAGTGCAAGCTATTTTTGGAATGTTCTAGAAAACCAGGTGGGATCTACTGAAGGTCAGATTTTTGTTCCCGTCGACTTAGTTTAATTTTCTTCCATTTCAACCACATAGGAGCAATTGATGGTCAGTTCTATCGTCAGCCCTGACCTCGTTTTGGGCTGATGATATTGAGCTTCTTCAACACCCTTTCACACAGGCGTAGGCAACTGTGCATTCTACCTGGTGAAGTCCAGAGTATAGTCACCATGTATGTTGTTGAAAAAGACGTCTTTGCAATCAATAAAGAAGTCCATCGCCATGCAAAATTCTATCATGTAATCTCCAGTTTCCTTTCTATTACCAAGGCCATATTTCCCCACCATTGTCCCATCCTCTGTTTCCAATGTTTGCATTCCAATCAGCAGTAATTATCAGTGGATCTTGATTGCATATTTAATCAATTTCTGACTGAAGATGTTAGTAGAATTCTTCAATTTCTTCATCACTAGTAGGTAGTGGGTGCTTACATTTTAATAATCATTGTGTTTGCTGAATTTCTTTGTGTGCTGTAGTGGTTACATAATTTCAGGTCAACTTGATAAACACAATGTAGGACTGGAGTCCAGCCTATCAGTCAGGTCACAAGGAGAAGCCTGGGAACTCCCTCCCTGGAGGTGGGATGCACTTTCTCTCTGCTTCACCTTCCTGTTGACAAGCCACATGGCAGGCAGCCAGAGCCCTGGAGATGCGTCCACCGCCATTGGATGCACAGGACTTTGCACCCATCTGCCTGTGATCTCCCTGCATTTGACATCATCGCATGTGTCTGTCGAGGAATTCATGGGTTAATACCGGACTTATGGGCTAATGTCGAGCTTAGGGACTTGATTGGAACTGGGCTGAGATGTTTTATTGATGCATGATTACTTCTTGATATAAAGTTCTCTCATATATATTGACTGTCTATGGATTTGTTTCTCTGGTCAACTCAGACTAATACATTAGCATATAGATATTATCCTATCACAGACAGCATTGCACTTCAAGATCGAGCTGGAAATGTTCTTTTTAACGATGAATGTGCTGCCATTCCTCTTGAATTGGTCATTCCTGGAATGGTAAAGCCATATGATTGATTCAAAATGGTCAATACCAGGTCATTCTAGCTCAGTAAAGCTTAGGATGCCAATTTTATGCATTCCATTTCATTTTTTTACGACTTCTAATTTTCCTAGCTTCATATTTTGCACATTCCAACTTCTGACTATCAATAGATGTTTGTATCTGTTTCTTTTCATTTTGAGTTTAGGAGGCTAGAAACTTCATATCAGGGCCCCGACTATAGGGGGATGCTTTCTCTCTCTGTCAACTCTGGGGGGAAGGTCCTTGTCATTAATCTGATCCTGCGCTCAAGGACCCTTTGCCAAAGGATACATCCAGCTCCTGGCTCTTCCTTCTCCTCCCCACTACTTCTCTTTTCCCCTTTGTCTTGTAAGATAAGAAAGGTGATGTGGGCTCCACCCCAGGAGAAACTCAATCACATGCCCTGAATCATGATATTGCCTCCCATGCTAATCCCCTTACAATTGATGGGTTGAGCCTATCAGCTCACATCCTGGGGATCATTACACAACTGCTAAGTTATATTATTACATGACTGCCAAATCACTGAGATTAATTGCCCAACCAAGTTCACACACATTTTGTGGAGACACAATTCAATCCACGACAATGCACAAGACTGGACAGAAGGGCCAAGCAAGAGAATTCCAAATAATTTCTCTAGATAGTATTTCCCTCAAGGAGGCAAGGGATAACTCCACAAGTGTGGGCTTTGCCTAGTGCTTTCCTTCCAAAGAATATGAAATTAAGAGAGCTGGGGAGAATAATTCCAGCATAGAGAAGCGCAGCAAATGCTACCTCAGGCAGGCAAGGCTGGCATCAGCTGGCATCAACCGCATGAATAATATGACTCTTGATATAATGTTATGAAAATAGCCTGAGGGGCCGGCCCCAATCCCAACTACTACGTGGACACCTGCCCCTCCCCCCAGAAGAATTTATTTCAAAGGACAGCATTGAATCTGCAGCTCAGGGAGAGGGACATCCCTGATCAGAGCACACTGGAGCAGATGAAGGGGGAGGAGGAGAGAGTGGACCACATCCTGGCCCACCAGGCCTTGAGGACGATGTTCCCAATTAGAGCAGCCAGTCCACAGAGAGGCACATGGTCGGCCCCACTATGAGACATGACGTCCCTCACTGACCCATGGCCCTACAGGGGACAACACTGGAGACACAGTGTGGGAATTGCGCCCAATCTGATCCCACCACACTGAGGCAAAACACTAAGAGGGTGCAACAGAACAGTAAGGGAATGGAGCGGCGAGGTCCCCAGGGAATGCTGAAGGTGGGC
>NW_022109491.1:23731860-23732924 GCF_000313985.2 Echinops telfairi | reverse complement strand
CTAGTAACCCCCCATGAGGTGATCTAACATAATGTCATCCACTTCATGATTAGATCTGCTATGGGCAGCCAAGTAGCTGTAGGAAGATTAGGGTGGGATGCAACCCCCTTACACAGGTCATAGCCCTGATGCAATTGAAAGTAGGTTTCCAGGGTGTGGCCTACTTCATAGCTCTAAGTAGATGCTGTGGATGCTTGTTTGCTGAGTCTAGACCCTGTCTCTGGCTCATTGACCTCTAGTTCTTTGGACTTGAGCCAATGGCCTGACATATTGCCTGCCAATGCCAGGAGCTATCAGCGACCTGCCCTCTGACCTACTGACCTTGGATCCATCTGCCCCTGGCAGGCAGCCTGTGGTGTTCCTGCCAACACTGGGTTCACCAGCCCCTGAAGCTACACGAGTAGAGAGAAGCCTCCAGTTTAACATCTGACCCATGGACTTGACACTGGGCTGGACTTATATTTTTTGTGATAGAAATTTCCTCCTATAAATATCTGTCATTTGTTTGGCTTCACTAGAGAAGCCAGCCTAATACAGTGCCCAAGAGAAAGTAAACTATGTCTACACAAAACTTGTGCATGAAGGTTTACAGCAGCGCCTTAGTCACATAATAGCCAAAAGGTGGAAAGAACCCAAATATTCCTCCACTGATGAATGGATAAACAAAATGTGACTCATCCATGCAATGGATTTCTACCCAGCAACAAAAAGGAATGAGTACTGATACATGCTCCAACATGAAAACACATCGAAAACAATAAGCTATGTCCAAGAAGCTGATTACCAAAAGCTAATACCAAGTGGTATTACCTTATGATTCCATTCACATATTGTATAAGTCTGGGTACTTTGGAGAAACAAATCCACAGCAACTCATGTATAAGAGAGTTTTATGTAAAGAAAGTCTGCATCATGAAAACATCCCAACCCAATGCTGCCCAAGCCCACAAGTCCAACATTAACCCATTAACCCTACACCAGTCCACAAAGTCCTCCACCTCACAAAACAGAGGCAATGGTGCCGATTGCAGGAGGAAAGCTGAGTCAGTGAACGAATAAGCATC
>NW_022109491.1:23721071-23730737 GCF_000313985.2 Echinops telfairi | reverse complement strand
AGTCAGGGTACAGTATAGCAACTATGAGACATACAATTTTCCTCTAGTTTTTTAATGCTTCCTCCCCCCCTTCCCCCACTATCATGATCCCAATTCGACCTTACAAATCCAGCTAGGCCAGAGGATGTACACTAGTACAGATCAGAGCTGGAAATACAGGGAATCCAGGACAGATAAACCCCTCAGGACCAATAATGAGAGTAGCATTACCAGGAGGGGAAGGGGAAGGTGGGGTAGAAAGGGGGAACTGATCACAAGAATCTACATACAGTATAACTCCCTCCCTGGGGGATGGACAACAGTAAAGTGGGTGAAGGGAGATGTCGGACAGTGTAAGACATGACAAAATAATAATTTATAAATTATCAAGGGCTTGGGAGGGAGGAGAGGCAGGGAGTGAGGAGAAAAATGAGGAGCTGATACCAAGGGTTCAAGTAGAAAGAAAATGTTTTGAGCATGATGATGGCAACAAGTGTACAAATGTGCCTGACACAATGGATGGATGGATGGATGGATTGTGATAAGACTTGTATGAGCCCCCAATAAAATGAGTTAAAAAAAGAAAGAAAATGATGGTGGTAGCGATTGTATGATGCTTGATCTAATTGAATTATGGATTGTTACAATATCTGTAAGAGCTCCCAATAAAATGATTTTTTTAATAAAAGGGTTAGTCTTGGAACAGTATCTGCTGTTAAATTCTGTGAAGCTCATTTATCAAAAATAATTTACACAAATATGAAATGAAATGTTTCAAATTGCAAGGTAATGTAATATAGTGTGTGTAAAATACTCTTGTCTAATATTATCCAGTAGTATCTTGATTTGTACAATTTGTTAAAATGATTGCATTTTAGCACCCACTGATATAGATTAATCATGTAAGTTCAGACTTATGATTGATGGGAAGGAGTGCATGTAATACTTTTGCAAGTATTGGGAGTTCAGTATGGTTTGAAAAGGGTAATTTAACTGTTGGGTGCCAGGAAATGGATTTTCTCAAAGTCCATTGCCAGCCATGGGCAGGCCTAGTCATACCTGGCACAGAATATGAACTGTTCACCTTATTAACTGAGAGGTGAATCACTTTGAAATAAAGTTTTAGAGAAATAAAAATAAAAAAAAGAGTTCATCTTGAAAACTCACAAGGGCTGTTCTCCCATCCTATAGGAGCACTGTGAGTTGGCAAGGCCTCGAGGGCAGTTAGTAAGACAGCAAGTAGGAAAGATTTCTACTTTTTAAACCTTAAAAGAATCTACTGCCCTACTTGTGTTCCCAAATATGATAGAGGAGCTCTAGAATGGATTATATCCAAGTACTCTTGTCCTGTCTTGTTTGAGATTTACACATAAGCAAGTATTTAAAAATTGATCATCTCTTTTATTTATTATTTTAAATGGAATGATTCAAAAGTAACAGAAAAACATGGGCATCCAAACAGATTTTGCTACAGCCTTGTCTTCTTTTATTATTTATTAGTTGGGAGAGTTGCATTTCAGACTATCAACTCTGAGCTGAATTCAACAGTTCAACCTATTCATCAATCCCCACACCTGAATTCTATCCCACATTGCCTCCTCTAAGATCTCTTTGCCCTCTGTGCGCTTCCGTCCTCCTTCACTCCCGAGGCTACACCTGTCAACCCTCTGATCCAGGGATTCCCCACCATGACCACCCTTACCCTCCCCGCCTTGGGAACAACCTCCTTTTGGAATGCCAATTTGGGGGTGATGTTTATCCGTATAGCAGCTATCTCTTATTTTCTCAGCAGCTCAGTAACATGTTTGTCGATTGTCTCCAGGCTTCTTTTGTTTTTTTTTGCTTGAACTATTTTGAGCAGGAGGGTTGGTCAGAGTATGTAATCCTCTAAACTGTTGACCGATTTCTATTTTTAGAAGATCCTCTGGGGCTTGAGCAACATGATGACCATCAGTTAATGTCACTGAACTGTACGCCTGGAGAATGCTGGGATGCAAAGGTTTTGTTATGTGTGTACAAGAGGCCTCAAAAAGTTCAAGGGAAATGAGAATGAAACAATAATGGAACGATCAGGGAATTTGTCTTCTAACTTTTTGACATCTCTTCTCATTCACCACAATTTTTAAAAAAATGTTTTCAATCCCTCTGGCTACCAAAGAGACAATGGATAATATGACGGGGAGCGGGCAGGGGAAGCAAGACTAAGGAGGAACTTCAGCAGAGTTTCCAGGTTTACCCATTGCTTCATAGCAACTCCAAAACACAGCAATTTAAAACAACCATCAGTTTGGTTATTCATAGATCTATAAATTTGGCAGGGCTCAGTGGGGCCAGTTTGGCGCTATTCCACATAGTGCCAGATGGAATGGTTTGGGCTCTGGGAGATCCACTTTCCGGAGGGACCACTCACATGACTATCAACTTGATGTGGGCTCTCGGGAGCTCAGATGGGCACATAGACTGTGGACATCCATTCCTCCCCAGAGGCTGCCTGGGTTGCATCCCAACATGGTGGCTGGGTTGTAAGAGAACAAGGTGCAAGGTAGAAGGACCCGTTTTTCTCATGGTCTAGCCTCAAAAGTCACATGACATCTTTTCTGTTGAATTCTAGTAATCACAGGGTCTCCCTAGAGTCTAGAGGAGGAGAATCTGACTCACCTACCGATGGGAAAATGACCCAATTCTGGAAGAACGTGGTGTGTGTATAGATACTGTTATACCATCAATGGGGAAGTACATCTGCACAGAGGCTGTTGCAGCTGTCTAGGTGACAAACAGAGGTGTATTGGGTTGGGGAGGTACCACAGCGAGGATGCGGAGCAGTGAACATAGTTAAGAGGCCCTGAGGAGGTAGGATTGTTAAGACTTGCTGATGGTTTAGTTGAGCATCCCCTGCAGATGGAAGGTAACCGTCTGAAGACACCTGAGTAGAAAGTGTCAAGCAGGAAGGAGGGGTCAGAGGTGAAATCAAGGAGAAGAAGAGAGAGTGAGTATAGATGACCAGCTCAGAACCATTGGCTGTGAAAGTGGCAGAAAAATGAGACATTTGGAGGAGCTGATACCAAGGGCTCAAGTAGAAAGCCAATGTTTTGAGAATGATGCTGGCAACAAATGTACAATGGATGGATGGATGGATTGTGGTAAGCGTTGTACGAGCCCCCAATAAAATGATTTCAAGAAAAATGAGACATTTGCTCGGGCGGTGAGTGGGGTGGGGTGATCAAGATGCGATTGCTCTTGCACCTGGCCCTAATCCTGGGCTTCTTGACTCTGGCCCCGGGGCAAGAAAATAAGCTCAGGGGTTGATGGTGATGCTGCTGGGCCTTGACGGTGCACAGATGGGCTGGGCTGGGAGCAGAGGGCACAGGAGCCAGGGCAAAGGGGAGGTTGGTTGGTTTCCTGGCAATAAGGAGGGGACCAGGAAGATATTCACTCTGGTAGAGATATATACACAGAGTCATGGGCTGTGAGATTTTTCAGGAACTAAGGTCCAAGTGGGGCAACACCGGGGCCTGCCAACTGGCAGGTCACCCAGCCCAGTGCTGGCCCCTCGCAGAAGACCCAGACCACAGGCAGGGACAGAAGCTTGCTTGGTGTCCGCATCCAAACTGTTCACCTAAAGTGCCAGGAGAGGGCAGCAGAGTCGAGGCAGGCTGGTCATCCCAACTGGTAGAATGACTTGGGCACTGCAAAGAGGAAGACCTTGTGAGATTGTCACTTCTAAAGCACTCTGTTCCCTTCCTGGTCTGTGTGAGAATGATACACCCACTTTACAGATGGCGACGATAATAATGATTGTTGCCAGTATGATCCCAAACACTGTCGACTGAGCCTATCCCAGTGCCCCTCCTGTTTGTTTTTGTTTTTGAATTTTTGTCGCGCCACTCACCTTGAGCAGGTGACCTGAGCTCTCTGAGCCTCAATGGCGTCATCTGTAAAGTGGGGACAGTGACAGTACCTAGAGGCTCAGTTTTCGTTTAACTATGGCGATGCACCCACAAGAGCGCATTCCGTGCACAGTACATTTAAAACTGAAAAAAGAGTTAGGCTCTCTTGAAGCTGCATTGCCCCTGTGCAGCCCTTACTCAGGTCTACCACTCAAGTCACCAAACACCTTCACCTTTACCAAGAAAGCCCAGCTTCTGACGGGGAAAACTGCACGCTGGCTCTCAGACCCGGGCCAGCGTGTGGCCTGGAGCAGTCAGCCTCTCAGTTCAATTTCTTCTGAAAAACTGAGATCGTGAGGATGCCCACCTCCTGGGTTGTTGAAGGAGCCCTTGGTGGTGCAGTGGGTTACACAGTGGGCTGCTGACCACAAGGTCAGCAGTTCTAACCCAACAGTTGCCCCCAGAGAGAGAGATAAGGCTTTCTAATCACAAAGAGATGTACAGCCTCAGAAACTCACAGGGGCAGTGCTACTCTGTCCTGAGTGAGAATCAACTATGCTGTGAGTCAGAATCAACTGGGGCGGTGGGGAAGACCAAAACAAGGGTTGTTTTGTTCATTAGGACGAAAGAAGGTAATATCTTTGTCTTGGGCTGGGTCCTCTAGAGAAGCAAAACAATGGAGCTTATGTATAGATGAGGGGATACCCCCCAAAAAAAGATTTTTTTTCTCCTAAAGCTATGTATGTATGTATTGGCTCTTTTTTAAATTAATAATGTTATTGGGGGCTGTGTTAGTCTGGGTAAACTAGGGAAACAAATCCACAGAAACTCATATGGATGAGAGTTTGATATAAAAGGGTAAATGTACATTAAGAAAGCATCCCAACCCAGTGCTGTCCAAGCCCATAAGCCCAACATTAGCCCATATGTCCGACACTGATCTACAAAGCCCTCCACAATCTCACAAAACACACACAATGATGCCGACTGCAGGAGGAAAGCCAAATCAGTGAGCGTGTAAGCATCTCAGCGCTGGCAGGGGTCTCCACATGGCTGCTCTAGCACCCAGGGCTGCATCGGGGTAAGTCCATGTGCCTTCTCCTCAGGGATGTCTTGCAGGAAGTGAGCCTTGCCAGCTGAAGCAGGGAACTGGATAAAGGAGCTGCACCCTGGTCTGACCATCAGAATGCAAGAGACCCGAGAACTAGAAAGGCACGAGACTCACCGAGCCATTTATCCCTCTGCCCTTCATGTGTTTATCAGCCAGGTTGGCACAATAAAGCTTAACTATCTCAGGGGCTCTTACAAATCTTATAACAATCCATCATTCAATTTTATTAAGCACACTTGTGCATATGTTGCCGTCTTCGTTTTCAAAGCATTTTCTTTCTACTTAAGCCCTTGGTATCAGCTCCTCTTTTGTCTCCCTCCCTCCCCGCCCCCCATGAATCCTTGATCAATTATATATTATTGTTATTTCATGACTTACACTGTCTGTTGTCTCCCTTTACCCACATTTCTGTTATTCGTCTCTCCCCCCCCAGGGCTATGTACCCAACCTTGTGATGGGTTTTCCCCTTTCTTCCCGCCTCCCCACCAAACCCCTACCCTCATGAAATCGATACTCTCACTACTATTTCTGTAGGGTTTATCTGTCCTGAATTCCATGTGTCCAGAGTTCTTTTTATTATTATTAAAAACTTTTACTGGGGGCTCTTACATCTCTTATCACAATCCATACATTCATCCATTGTGTCGAGCATATTTGTACATATGTTGCCATCATCATTTTCAAAGCATTTTCTTTCTACTTGAGCCCTTGGTATCAGCTCCTCATTTTTACCCCCTTCCTCCCCCAGTGTCGAGAGTTCTTATCTGTACCAATGTGTGTACTCCTCTGGTCTAAGAGGATTTGTAAGGTAGAACTGGGTCATGGTAGTGGGAGAGGAAGCATTCAGGAACCAGAGGAGTGATGTATGTTTCCTCGGTACTATGCTGCACCCTGGTTGAATCATCCCTTTCTTATAACCCTTCTGTGGAGGGATGTCCAATTGGCTACAGATGGGTTTGGGGTCTCCACTCCAACCCCTCTCTTTCACATCAATATAATTATTTTGAACCTTTTGATACCTGCTCCTGTTGACACCTCATGATCACACAGGCTGGTGTGCTTCTTCCATGTGGGCTTATTTGCTTCCCTGCTAGATGGCTACTTGTTTAAATTCCAGCCTTTAAGACCCCAGGCCAAAGCTACGTATTTAAAATTTTTTACAAACCTTATCACCTTCAAAGTACTCTCCATTACACTTAATACATTTGTCAAATCTGCTATTCCATTCTGGAAAAATTTTTCAAACTCATCTGTTTGGATGGCTGATATCACCTCCCTCATTTTTTTCTTCACCTCTATGTTGTCGAATCACTGTCCTTTCATGCCCCTCTTCATTTGAAGAAACAAAAAGAAGTCGAATGGAGTGAGGTCGGGTGAGTAAGGTGCGTGGGGCAAGAGAGGCATGCTAGTTTTTTTGCCAAAAACTGGAGCACTGAGACAGATGGCTGTGTGAGCAGGTACATTGTCGTGGTGGCAGAACCAGTCCCCCATCTGCCATAAATCAGGCCTTTTTGGTCACACACTGTTATGCTATCTTTTCAGAACCTCTGCATAGAAAGCTTGATGAACAGTCTGACCTGGTGGAATGAACTCCAACTGTACTACAAGTCAACATTTTCATCATTTCAGGAAGCTGAATGGCATCCAGAGCGAGGTTTGTCATCAATCGACATTTCACCTTCATACACTTGAGTTTTTCCCCTTCCATAGTGCTGTCCTTGGAAGCTGTGTTCAACATCACAACAGTCCCCGTACCGTTTTTCCCCCAGCAGGAAACAAAATTTCACAGCCGCACGCTGTTCTCTTAAGTTGTCCATCACAAAAGGCAAGGTCCAAGTGAGAGTGCTTTTAAGAAAAATTTCATACAGTTCCTCATGTGGTGGTGACATAACTCCAACCATAACCCCCAACCATGACCTCCAACCATGACCCCAACCATAATATGATTTTCGTGGCTACTTCATCACTGCAATGTTGCTACTGTGATGAATCAGGCGGCACCTGTGAAAGGGTCGTTCGAACCCCAAAGGGGTCGCGAAATAGCAAGCCCAGTCTTTTCTCCCAAGGAGAGACTAGTGGTTTCGAACTGCTCACTTTACAGTGGGCAGCCCTGTAAGTAACCACTCCACCATGAGGGCTGTAGAGTAAGTTGGTGTTTTCCTGACACTAGCTCAGCCTCAGGACCCGTTTCGTAGGCATTTCAGGAGACTGGGAGTTGGAATGGACTCACTGGCGGTGATTGGAGGAACCTAAGAGCTCAGACGATTTCCTGAAGGACAGACTCACCTCTGCCAGTAGCTGACCTGGAAATCTAACTCCGGTTTAACTGACTCCCAAGCCTGTCCTCCTCACCTTGGGACGGTGCCAGTGTCTGTGTGCCCCTCAGAGCCTGGCTTTCCTCTTCCGTCGTCATCACGAGGGCTCATTCCCTGCCAGATACCAGTTTCCCCGGGCCCCGTCTGGTCCTGTGCATTAGCTCTATTGCTGCACTTGATTGTGGGACCTGGTCTACTCACAGGGCCACCGCTCTATACCTTGCTCATCCTTGCCCAGGGGCGAGTGGGCTTCCCAGTCTATGACACGCCGGCGACATTGCCCAGGAAATGTCCTCCTCAAATGAGGGAAGGGACAACCTTGGCAGAAAAGTTGCTTAGGCTAGGCCAGGCCTGAGAGGGTCAAGGCAGCCAGGGACTAGACAAGCCAAGCTGGTGCGGCAGGGTGGGGGACGGGGGCAAAATAGAGGCTCCTTTGTCGGACCAGAAGCTGCAAGACTGCCCCATCCCTACCATCTGGCTCCAGCTCAGCCCACTAATACATAATGGGGAGAGTTGGGGAGGGGGTGACGGAGAGGGCTGCCCACCTGCTCTGCCTCCTGGGAGAAGCCAACCCAAGACCTCCCAGGTCCATCTGGCCCACATATCCCCAGGTCCTGACCACCCCCAGGGACTCCTTTCGACAGGCTGGAATTGGCCGGGAGTGTGGCCAGCTTGTCAGGGTCACAGGTCGCTGTTAATCTGCCAGAACAAGGGCGGGCGGGCAGGTGGGCAGGCAGCCGGTGTGGGCAAGGTCCTGCCAATTTCTGCCGTCTGCTCTGGTGGCTGTGGAGGGAGTTTGCCTCTTCTGGGGAGGCAGGAGGTGAGTGGAAAGAATATAGGCCTCTAGGAAAAACCACAGCTGATCAGATCTCAGGATCCAGCGACTTTACTTCTAGGTGGGGACCCCCAAACAAATTCGCCCTTGGGCTCAAGGAGTCATTGCAGCACTGTGTGATATGGAACTATTGGGAACAATCCAAGTGCCCCTCAGTAGGGGACCAGATAAATAGGAGACCCGAAGTTGCTTCCTCAGCCTAACCACTGAGGCTAAGATCCAGTCTCAATGTGACTTGAGAGCTTCAGGAAATTCTTGCCCCAAAGCTAAGACCCCCTACATCCCTGGGTTAAGAACATCCAATTCCAGGCAGCTCCCACTTGCCCTTCAATGTGATGTAAATTTGCTTCACCTTGAACCAACTGAACCACCCCCTCCATCAAGATCACCATCTCTTGCTGAGGTTGCAGCTTTAAAATCATTGAAAAAGGCTCCCAGCCTTCTCTTGCACTAAATTCCATTGAGATGGATTCCGACTGGCAGTGCCCTGGCCCCACTACCATCAGTCAATTCTGTCTCACGGTGACCCAACAGACTAGGGTAGAACTGCCCTTTGGGTTTCTGAGACTGTAACTTTTTTTTATTATCATATGATTTGCACTTACATCAATCTTAAAAGTCAAAAATCTATTCCATAGATTTCTGGGGAGACATATACAAAACCCCATAGGGACAGGGGCGGGGGAGGGAAGGGAAAAAAGAGGACCTGATACCAAGGCCTCAAATAGAAAGTTAATGTTTAGAAAATAATGATGGCAACATATGTACAAATATGCTTGATAAAATTGATGTATGGATTGTTATAAGAGCTGTAAGCACCCCCAATAAAATGATCTTTAAAAAAGAAAAGACCCCAAAAACACAAAATAAAACAAAAAAACGTAGGGACAGATATTAGTTACTTGGATTTAGTTCAACAAGCCATCCCCGTGTCCCAGAGACTAACTACAGGAATAGAAAGCCTTGTCTTTCTCCTGTGATCTCGAACTGCTGACCTTGCGCCATGCCACCAGGGCCCTGCAGTGCCCCATTGGGTTTGTGAGGCCATAAATCTTGACAGAAGCCATGCCACATCTTTCTCAGCAGGCTTCCAAACCTGACCTTGCAGTTCGTAATCAGCATGCCCCCAGTACCCCTTTTCTGACACTCATGTAAGCCTAGGAACCCTGGTGGCTTACCGGTTATTCATTGGGCTGCTAAATGCAAGGTCAGCAGTTTGAAACCATCATCCACCTTATGGGAGAGAGAGAAGGCTTTCTACCCCAATGGTAGAGTTACAGTCTCAAAACCCCAGGGGCAGGTCTACTCTGTCCCATGGGCTCACTGTGAGTCGGAATTGATTGGATGGCAGTGAGTTTGGGGTTTGGGGTTGGAAAGAACCATCTGCCCTGTTCTAACTTATGACAAATTCAACTTACAGACGCTTAAGCCAGCTCTCGCTCAGAAACAGGAAGTACCTGTAACCCAGAGCTTCCCTGTTTGCTCCAGGACGTTCCCACCAATCTGTTTGTTTGAGCAGCTTGCTCACTTTGGCAAATA
>NW_022109491.1:23708064-23718568 GCF_000313985.2 Echinops telfairi | reverse complement strand
GCTTGTTTACCTTCAAGCCTTAAAGACCCCAGACGCCATACCTTTTGATAGTCGGAGCCATAAATCTTGATGGGAGCAGACAGCCTTTCTCCCCTGGAGCAGCTGGTGAGTTTGAACCACTGAGAGCGCCTTAAACAATGACAGAAGGGGCAAAGGGTCTGGAGAAAGAGTCATCCTAATGCACTACATGGCTCGGCTATAGGACTCATGAGGACCCTCTAGGACGGAGTAGAACTGCCCCCCCATGGGTTTCTAATCACTCCTCTCCAACCCAAACTCATTGCCATCAAGTCAATGTTTCGACAGGGTAGAACTGCCCCGGTGAGTTTCTGAGCCTCTAACTGTTGAGAGGAGTAAAAGCCCCATCTTTCTGCTGAAGAGCAGCTGGTAGCTTTGAACGGCCCAGCTCAATGCTGAATCCACTATGCCAGCAGAGCTCCTGCAGATTTTCTGACACTCTCTCCTTCTCAGAGTTGGCAGCTAACGCTCGCAGGGTCAAGAACATAGCTGAGGTCTGGCTCCAGAGATAACAAGGGCTAATATTTTATGAGCACTTGCAATGGGCCAAGCACCACGCGGAGCTCCAATTCCTCATCAAGCCTGTGAGCAGCTGAGCTGCCCGCACCAGCTTTGGAAACTACGTCTCAGGCACATTAAGGGATCAGCTCAAAATCACACAGCCAATAGTGATCCTTAAGCTGCTAACCACAAGCTCTGAAGTTCAAACCCACTAGCCACTCCCAAGGAGAAAGATGAGGATTTCTGCTCTCGTAAAACGTTATGGTCCCAGAAGCCCACAGGAGCAATTCTGCCCTGTCCTGTAGGGTCACTGTGAGTTGGCACGGATTCGATGGCAGAGAGGGAGGGTGATGCTGTCTGCTGTGTGCGTGAAGAACTATAAGAAGCCCAGCTGAGGGTGGCAGGGTTAGGATTTAAGCCCAGACATGCCAGCGTGCTAAGCCATTGGACATTCCTTGGTACCCAGATGAATGAGCCCCTCGAGCCATCTCTCTTGCTGTCCCTTCCTCTGTCTCCACTTCCCTCACAGTCCTTAAGGTGACAGCCAGCCTAGACTGGTAGGTCTTGGGTGCCACCTGGGAGGCCCACAGGGCTGTGACCTTGCAAGCCATCTCTGAACTTTTGCCTAGACACCTTCCCAGTCACAGGTGTTCCTACTGCTGTGTGACCTTCTCCTTCATACCCTGGGCACCAAAGCCTCCTTCAGGTCCCAGTCAGCCCCAGTGACATGGCCACCTGCTCAGGTATCAAAAGCCATCTGGGGCCCAGAAAGAGCCAAGTCTGCCTGACACTCCTCAAGCAAGCCCCAGGAAGCAGGATCTGCTCCCAGCACTGCCCTGGTTCACCTCTCTGTCCAGGAATCAGCTCAGGGTCCAGATCCTTCGAGAGGGAAAGCGAGCTTTTGGGGGTCTTGAAATAAGCCCCCAGGACATACATTCTTCTTTAAAGACAAGGAAGAGAGCTTTCTGCCAGAATCACTATGACTCTTGTTTTTATTAGTAGCATTATTATTATTGACCTTAGCCGATAAAACAAGATAGCAGTCCTAACAGTTGATCTTGAGAGTTATTATTGAATGATCTCAAGAATGCATTGAAGTAAGTAGTATCACTTTCCATATTTGAAGGAGGGAAAAGCAAGCTCCGAGAGGTTAAGAAACTTGTCCAATGTCACACAGCTACTAGTAGTGGAGCCTGGAAAGCTAGCAGACTTGAGACCTCATTCTGAACACACCATCTTAGGGGACTAAGGGATTCCGACTCTAGCGGCAATATAGGATGGAGGAGGACTGTCCTTGAGGACTGTCCTTTAGGGCTTCCAAGGCGGTAATTCTGTTTGGACGCAGAGGGCACATCTTTCGCCAGTGGAGATGCTGGTGGTTTGGAAGCACCAACCACTCAGTTAGCAGCCAAGCTTTTATGCACTGTGCCACTAGAGAACAAGCAAATCTCCTCCAACCCTGTTTTCCCAGGTGAAAAAGGGAAGAAAAGGCAGGGGGGATTACCCAGTAAGCAAGGTAACTCAGGCTTATTTGAACAATTTCACACGGGTTTCACTACATCTGCTGAAATTGTTCATCACGAATTAGTGAGTAAGCACAAGTAAGCCCTGCTTCCTTTGCTGAGTGCTCCATTCCTGACAGAAAGGCAAAACCTAACTCACTGCCATAGAGTTGATTTTGACACATAGTGATCCCCCCCAGGACAGGGTAAAACTGCCCCTGTGGGTTTCCGAGACTGCATCTGTTGACAAAAGTAGGAAGCCTCACCTTTCTCCTAAGGAACAGCTGGTGGTTTTGAACTGCTGGTCTGCAGGTTAGCAGGCCAATGCATAACCACTGAGCCAAGAATGGTTCATTTGGAAAGAGGCTGTGATTCTATAGGCAGGTGCTGTGGGGTTGGGAGAGAGACAGAGGCCAACCAGACCTAGAAGAAGAATGTTTGATTTGGTGAAAAAGATGAGAAAGTATTCACGACAAATGAGTAAGCACCAGTCAGCCTGTGCCTACGCTGCTGACTGGGGAGTCTGACCCTGGGAAGTAGAACCAGAACAAAGACGAACGGAAGGAGGACAAGAGACCACAAAATGTGAGGTGGACAGCAGAACCCCAGTGCCCTTCGCTCACCTTCACTCGCGGCCATCAAGCCCATGCAGACGCATCGCCACCCTAGAAGCAAGCCCCGTCTTTCTCCTCCCGAGACTAGCGGTTCCCGACTGCTGGCCCATGGTTAGCAAAGCAGTTCGTAACCACTGCCCCACCGAGACTTGTTTCAACTTAAATGGAATGGATTAAAGATTCCGTTCCCTCAGTGCAGGAGCCACATTTCAAGTGCTCGTGACTCTGTATCAGACAAGCTCAGAGACAGAACATGGCCATCATTCCAGAGAATTCTCTTGGACAGCCCTGATCTCGAGGCGGATCCTAGAATCGGAAGGAGTATGACCAGGGCAATCTTGTGCGTGCAACATCGTTCTTTAAGAGTCAGGGGAGAAAAAGATGGGTACCTCTCAAGAGAGAGGGGAAACTCAAAAAAGGCCAAACTCATGGCGATTCAGACTCATAGTGATGTCTGTTCCCGTGGCTTCTGAAACAGTCAATCTTTACAGGAGGAGAAAGCCTGCAGGGGAGAAGCGGAAGCCCATCACAAGGTTGGCTATACAGCCCCTCCATCCCCCAGGGGGTCAAATAACAGAAATGTGGGTGAGGGGAGACAACGGACAGTGTAAGACATGAAATAACAACAATAATATATAATTAACCAAGAATTTACGAGGGTGGGATGGCGGGGAGGGAGGGAGAAAAAGAGGAGCCAATACCAAGGGCTCAAGTAGAAAGAATATGTTTTGGAAATGTTGACGGCAACGTATGTACAAGTGTGTTTAATACAACTAAATGATGAGTTGTTATGAGATTTGTAAGAGCCCCTCAATAAAATGATTATAAAATTTAAAGAAAGAAAAGAAAACCTCCTCTTTCTCCAGAGTAGCAGTGGTAGTTTTGAACTGCTCACCACACGGTTAGTAGCCCAGGGCTCCTAGGGAGAGGGGAAGAGGGACTGAATCCAGATAGTGGATTGGGTGGAGAGGAAAACAAAGTAGTTGAACAGGCACCTCTTTCCAAAAATGCAACATCTGGCTTCTGACAGATCTGGCTCTCCTCTCTGCCACTTGCTGCGTAGCTTTGGGCAATGCGTGCAAATTCTCTGAGCCTCAGTATCTTTAGCTGTGAAATGGGAATAATGAAAGAACCAGCTTCACAGAGAACTTTAAAGGGAGAACATGATTAGAGCAGGGTTTTTACCATCATTTTTGATAAGGAACTAGCTTACTATTTCCAATCCCTGTGGATTTATACAGAGAAGCACTGATGGCATAGTGGTTATCTATTGGGCTGAGATTCAGAAAGGTCAGCAGTTTGAAACCACCAGCTGCTCGCTGGGAGAAAAAGGAGTCTTTCTTCTCCCGTAAAGAGGTACAGTCTCAGGAAACTCACAGAGATAGCTCTACCTTATAGGGTCGCTATGAGTCAACATCATCGACTGGATGGTGGTGAGCGAGTGGACGCGCCCTGGTGGCACTCTGGCTAGTGGTTCACACTCACCAGCTGACCCTTACTGTCTCAGCAACCCTGCGTGGGGTCACTGTGAGCCAGAAATGACTTGATGGCAATGGACTTGGTTTTCCGTTTGGTGGACTAGTAGTCCCTGGGTGGCTCAAACAGTTTGCATTAGACCAGCGGTTCTGGTTCTCAACCTGTGGGCTACGACCCCTTTGGGGGTCGAACGACCCTTTCACAGAGGTTGTCTGGTTCATTATAGTACAAAATGACAGTGATGAAGTAGCAACGAAAATAATGTTATGGGTGGGGAGTCACCACCACATGAGGAGTCTGTATGAAAGGGTCGCGGCATTAGGAAGGTTGAGAACCACTGCATTTGACAATGTACATTAAGCATTGGGCTGCCAACCACAAGGCCAGTGGTTCACCCATGCATTGTTCCTCAGGAAAACGATGAAGCTGTCTGATTTAGTCTCAGAAACCTTAAGGTGTGGTCTACCCAGTCCTATGGGGTCACTATGAGGAGTCGGCATCAATTTGGTAGCTGTGGGTTGGATTGGGTTGGGTACTAATCTAAAGGTTAGTGGTTTGAATCCACTCAACAGCACCTTGGAAGAAAGGCCTGATGACCTGCTCCCATAAAGAGTGAAACCAAGAAGACCCTCTAGGGCAGTTCTACCCAGAGACACCTGAGGCTACCACAAGCAGGACGGGGATGCAGCGGCTTTGAGTTTCTGGTTTTACTGAACTGGTACTTTTGTAAGATACAATGAAAAAAGAGGGGGGCGTGGTTAGAAAGATAATCACAGGCATGGATGTTACAGCAATGTCAACTTGCTATAAGTGTCTAAACTCACTACTGCCTCACTTTGCTGTAACACAAAGTTTGAGGCAAACCAAACCACAATGTACTCACATGAGGGTAGAGCATGTGAGTGCAGGGCTGGCACAGTGCCAAAGGCAGCCGTTGCTACTGGTGATAATAACATTGGATGGAGTAATAACTAATCCACATTGGGCTCAGGGTGAGGAGCCACAAGAACCACATCATTACTATAAGGAAAACTCTTAAAGGGCCCAACTGGGGCCAAGGCCCAGGATGTTCACTCTAGGATTCTTGTGTTCAGTGAGGTGGGGAGAAGGCACAAAAGCCTGGCAGGAGAAAGGTCTCGGCATCTTCTTTCTGCCAGCCTCCCTGTAGTGCTGCTAACGCTCAAAGGCTGAGAAATGGATCCTTTTTTAACAGGTGGCCTTGAATGGCTGGATGAGGGCAGCGCCCAGCTCTTAAACCTCTCGTCCCTCTGGCCATGCCCCCTCCGGCCACAGTCTTTCTCCCTGATGCACTGGGTAACTCGTACCAGTGACGGAGATGTTTGCCCCCTGGCACCTTTCTCAATGGCGCTCTGGTAGTACAGTGGGTTAAGTACTGGGCTGCTAACCAGCCTCTCCACAGGACACAGATGAACCCCTTGTTTTTCATAAAGATCACAACCTTGGAAACCCTACGGGGCAGTTCTAGTCTGTCCTAAAGGGTCACCATGAGTCAGAATGGACATGATGGTACTGGGTATGGTTTGGGGGTTAGCCCCTTTCTCAGGAGACCCTGGGTGGAGCAGAAGGTTATGTGCTCACCTACAAGTGGAAAGGTTGGTGGGTCAAGGCCAGGTCCTGAGATCAACTTCCAAAAGGTCAAAACCTTCTGGAAAGCCTTACAGACAGCAGCAACCACCTCAACAAGCCCCTTTCTCGGAGATGTCTCTTCATTGATTCAAATTTCATGGTTTCAGAGTTCTATTAGTTAGAATTTCACAAGCTGAGAAATCTATTGATTAGAACTTTATGGCCCAGAGAAATATTGATTAGCATACCTCCACAGACCCAGAAATCTATTACTCAGGATTTCATGACTTGAGAGGTCTATTGATTTGAATGTCATGGCATCTGGCTGTGCCAGCGATGCCCGCAAGCTTCTCCAGCATAACCACACAGGACACTGGGCGCTCCACGCCAACTCTGGCCTGCCCTGGGAGACCACTCCAACCTCCTCATTTCAAACCATCTCCCTTCAAACCCGCTCCGATTTCTTTTTCTCGGTGGTACTCATCATGACTTAATACATCAAATATGGTACTTCGTGGGCTACAGAAAGATTTCTCCCAAGTTGTCTCCCCCAAATCTATGCCAAACCCAAGACGCTGCTTGCTACACATGGTCAATGACTGTACACTAGGAGTCAGCGAGAGTAGGGTCAGAGGTTATTCTCCTTAAGGGTTATCAGAACCACCAGACTGTATAGTCTGACTCACCCCAAGTAGGGCCCACTCACTTCTGATATTGTTCCCTTGAACCAGTGCCCAAAGGCAAGCCCGGGACCACTCAAGGATGACTAAGGTTAGGCTACTATATTGAGTCTAGGGTCTGCCCATCTTGTCATATATGTACCCCTATTCCCACCCTTTACTATTGTGTGTATACCCCTAGGTCATCCCCCTCCTATTGCTTGTATTGCCTATGTTACAACCCCTTCCTGTGATGTACATTGTTATCTGTAGTCAGAGGGCTTGCATGCCCCCAAAGACATATAAGCTTTGGTTAGAAATAAAACCTCACACGAGCTCTCTCCTGCCCTCTCATCTCCCACCTCCACGTGTACCTCCAAAAGGGAGCTGAGGTGAGCATGCTACCATGAAATGTGTCTGACTCCTTTATTTCACTCTCTCCCATCTCTCCTATTTCTCTAAGACTGTACTATATTCTTGGTATATCATAACCTTACGATTGCACCTACCGAACCCGTGATTAGTTGTGGGGGCTGGCTTCCCCCACAGTACTTACTGCCACCACCTGCACTGCTGTTGTTAGGTGCCGTCCAGTGAGTTCTGACTCCCAGCGACCCTGTGTACAAGTGAAGGAAACGCTGCCCTGCCCGGCCTGTGCCATCCTCACCGGTGTGCTTATGCCAGAACCCACTGAGGCAGCCACTGGGTCAATCCATCTTGCCGAAGGTCTTCTTCTTTTTCACTGTCTCCCTTTCTTGACCCAGCATGACGTCCTTCCTCAGGGACCCATCTCTCCAGACAACATGACCAAAGTACGCGAGATGCCGTCTCGCCATCCTCCCTTGCTGCCTGTACTAAATTGTAAGAAATGGTACTGGGGCAGGAATGCCTTTTTAATCTGCTTTGTTGTGGCTGCTGCTGAACCCTAAGACCTAGGACCGTGCCTGTCACACAGCAAACCAAACTAAACCCCATTGCTCTCGAGTCCATTTTGATTCAGAGACCCTCGTTAGGGCTTCCCAGACTGTCAATCTTGATAGGAAGCAGACAATCACATCGATAGCCTCCGAGCCACCAACCTTGCTGTTAACAGCCTGATGCTTCACCACAGCACCACTTGCTGAAGGAATGAGTGTTCAGAAATGAATGAACTGTGGCATGAATGAATGATTGGACTTATTACACAGAAACCCCCCCAAAACAAACTGGATCCCCACACATGGCAGCCCCATATACAGAGTAGAACTCCCGCGTAGGGCCCCAAGGCTGTACATCTCTAGGAAACAGGCTGCTGTATGCCTGTCTGTTTTCTGGGGAGCAGCTGGTGGGTTCTGCTCACTTGGAGCGCTTTAACGGTCTCACCACTGGTGCTCCATTTTCTCTGGTTTCTAAAAAAAGGAAAAAGCCAAGCTCACTCTCATTGAATCAACTCCGACCCAGATTGCCCCTGCAGGGCAGGATAGCACTGCCCTTTGGGTTTCCAAGACTAACATTTTTTTTTTAAGACAACTAATACTTAATACAAAGGGTGTGCTTTTTACATTTCCTTTGTTCTTTTTTAAAACAAAACAAAACAATGTATTGGGAGCTAATACAGGTATCATATGGTTCCAGGGTTCAATCACATCAAACTGTATGGAACAATTGCTACCACCATCAGTTTCAAAACATTCTTTTCCTTCTTGAGCCCCTAGACGTCGGCTTTCTTTTACTCCCCCCTCCAGGGTACCCCCTCCCCCCAAAACCCTTATTCTACTTGCTGTAACTCTTCATGGGAGTAGAAAGCCGCATCTTACTCCCGCAGCGCGGCTGGTGGACTTTAACTGCTGACCTTGATGTTAGCAGCCCGACCTGGCAACCCACTCAGCCAACCAGGGAAATGGAGGCTTCTAAAAACCCTTGGCTCCCCAAGAGGTCCTGACAATTCACTGGGATAACATAGCAGCTGTCAGGGCACACAGCGGGAGTTTTCGGGTTACTGTTGTTAATAATAATCATCACTAAGATCAGGGGGACTTTGGGAGGACAAACGGAAGACGTATGCAAATCTTTAGTACCCAGTCTGGGACCAAGGAGACGCTCCTAAATCCCCCTATTTTCCCCGCTCATTCCCCACCCCCAGATCATTCCTGATCAACCGCCCCCCTCCACTCCCCCCTCAAGCACTTCCACCACGCTTTCTACTCCCCTTAAGCCTCGGTCCAGACCGCAGCGGGCGCCCGCAGCAGCTGGCCAGGGTGCAAGGAGGGGCGGGTACCCAGGGAGGAGGCTCTGACCAGGCCCCCGCCCATTGTCTCCACCGCCAGCCCGCCAGCCAGCTGATATCCTGAGTCGCCGACACCAGCTGGCCGGCCCCACCCCCACCCCAACACCCCCTCCTCCCAGGCCCTTCCCGGTGCCAGAGCCTCCGCCCCCGATCCGCCTGCCGCCCAGAAAGACTCAGGGTGGGACCAGAGCGTTTGAGCTTTTGTCCCGCAAATGAAGCCTTATTTGCATTCCTTTAGCAATTTGCACACCCCATTCATTTGCCGAGGGTCAGACGTTGGCCTAGGCTTCGGGAGCCTCGGGCTTATTTGATTAGGGTTTTGAAATGTGAGTTAGGCATTCTCTTTCAGCCCTAAGCAATTCCTAGTCCTGTGACCTTGGCCCAGCGCGTCCTGGCTCCAAACCGCAGGTTCCTTCCTTCTCTTTGAAACAAGGTTCGAGATACCAAGGTCCCTACGGGATCTTTAAAGAGCCCTGGGCAGTACCGGGCTGCTAACCACAGAGGTGGGCGAGTCTGATTCCCATTTTCTGGAAAGGGTCCCCAAGTCCATGGCAGTCAGTGGGCTTGGGCTTTGGTATCAGATGGAAAGGGACCCCTGGTGGCTTGGAAGTTCGGCAGGTAGGCAGCTGGGCTGAGAACAGAAAGGCCCGCAGTTGGACCCTGCCAGCCATTCCATGGGAGGAAGATGAGAAGGCTTGCTTCTATCAGGAATGCAGTCCTGGAAACCTCACAGGGCAGGTCCTTCGGCAGCTACATCAATGCCACCGCCCCGTGAGGCCTGAGTGAGGTGAAGTGTGCAATGTACTTGCAACGTGGAGTGTGCCCCACAAGTGAGAGCTGTTCTTAGTTCAAAGGAGTAATACCGGGGGAAAAAATCACAAGAGGACCTGATGCCAAGGGTTCAAGTAGAGAGCAAATGTTTTGAGAATGATGATGGCAACAAATGTACACATGTGCTTGACACCATGGATGGATGGATGGTGATAAGAGTTGTATGAACCCCCTAATAAAATGATTTTAGAAAAAGGAGTAATACATCCACGTGACCTCCGAAGCCGGTGCGGTTCAATACGGCACCACTAGCGACTAGACCCATGTGGCCATTGACGTTCCAATTCAGTATAAGAGTGGCGCGGTAGGTGCATCGGTCACATTTTAAGCGCTCCGTAGTCTTAGTATGGTGCTAGGAGCTACCACACCTACCCTACCGGACAACAACACAGCTTTCAAGTACTTCCATCAAGGCAGAAAATGCTACAGAATGGGTGCCTCGCGACACCCTCTAATTCCCCTGAGGTCTTCTCATGCCCCTCCCCCAGGGGTCCTCACTCCTAATCTTCCTGGTTCTCCGGCAAGATAATGACCTTGGTGAGTGGGTGTGGTTCCTTTGTCTTCCAGCCTGCACCTGGACAGGAGGGTGGAGAACAGGTGTGGAGCCTTGCCCTGGAGCATCAAGGGGTGAGCCAGCTAGACTGGGTTATAAAACAAACAAACTGTTCTCACCGGTGTCCCAGGCATCCCCTGTAGTCCCTGCCACCAGTGGGAGGTGGACGAAAGGACAGTTCAGGGAAGTTGGGGCCCTGTCCCCACTGCCTCCCTAGAGGTTGTTCAGGGTCACACGGCCTGGGACCAGCGATTTCCAGCCCAGCTGATGCCTGGAGAAGGTATGCCAGATGGGAGGCTTGGAGTCCCTGGACATCCAAGTCAGATGCCCCAGAGGTTGTGAAAGGGGGACCATGGGTCACACTCAGGCCCTTTCATACTGTGCACATCTGCTGTGGTCCCACCTCATCTCTGGGGACAAACAAGAGCTTAACAACCACACCAATCTCGTCTCCTTCTCGTGTGTGTGTGTGTGTGTGTGTGTGTGTGTGTGTGTGT
>NW_022109491.1:23702040-23706068 GCF_000313985.2 Echinops telfairi | reverse complement strand
ACCGGCGCGTCTTTCTCCCGTGGAGTGCGGGGTGGGTTCAAACCTCTTGGCTAGCAGCTAAGAGCTCAACCACAGTAACACCAGAGCTCTTTACACCCAAAAGCTGATGAAAAAAAAAAAAAGTATATGTAAAACAAAACCCCACACATATACAAAACATTGTCCCCAAACTAAAAATAACCCCACTGCTATGGAGTCACGCAGGAGAAAGATGGGGCTTTCTACTGTCACAAAGGCTTACAATCTGGGAAACAGCCAGGAGAAGTTCTACCCTGCACTATAGGGTCAGTGTGAGTTACACACACGGGAATAGTTCTACTCTGTCCTATAGGGTCACTATCAGTTGGCATTGACTCAATGGCAGTGAGTTTTGTTTTTGAGTTTTTATCAAGTCATAGAACTGCCCCTCTGGATTTCTGAGGCTGTAAATCTTTATGGGACCAGAAAGCCTCTCCTTCCTCCCTGGGAGCCACTGGTAGGTTTGAACTACCGACCTGTGGTTAGCAACCCAATGCTTAACCCATTGTACTACCAGGGCTCCTAAACACTGTCCAGTGGCTCCTAAACTAACTCAGAACAAATGCAAATTCCTTACCACAGCCTGTAACCCTCACATTCTTTGGCCTCCATCCCCTTGCTCAGTCCTCAACCTTCACCTGCTAAAATCCTTTCTGTGTCATGAAAGTTCCTGCCACCCCCACCCCCACCCCCTGCCCCTTGGCCCCTGCTACCCCTTCTTATCATACCCTATCCTCTCCCTGCACAGGGCATGGTTCCCTCACAGAGCTGAGGACTATTCCTGTCCTTTCTTTACTACTTTATATAAAATAACAGTCTCTCCACACATCCCCTTGACTCATTTTCTTCAGAGCACTTATCACAGTAATCCTGTCTTTTTTTTCTCCTGGCAGGATGAACATCTGGGTTGCTTGGTTGGTTTTACTTGCTTGGGTGTGCTCTTGATGGGAATCGGGGCGCTAGGGTCTACAGTCCTGACACAGGACCCGACTGCCTTGGTTAGGGGGCCCTGAACCAATCTCGTCAACTTTTCTTTCTTTCTTTTCCTGTATATTCTTTTCTCACTCTTTGGACGAAGTCTTTTTTTCTTTCTGTTGACCTATGTAGCTATCTCTCTAGGTGTGTTGCTAGTTATATATCTAGCTAGTTATATAGCTATTGTTTGCTAGTTATATATATCTATATATATATAACTACATATATGTAACAATATATAACTATTGTTGCTAGTTATATATCTATTGTTTGTTTTAAATCAAGACAGAAGTTTCTTAGTGGTTATCAAGAGTATGAGAGAGGATGGGGGTATTTATGTATTTTGCTAAAAATGAATTTAATTTATTTATTTGGGGGAGTCAGACTTTTACGGAAGGATGGAGGCGAGCTAAATCAGAGGGGTGCTGAGAGCAGAAGATAGGTAGGGGAGAGCCTAGAGGCAAAGTCCAATTAGGAGACCCTTGCAGTAGTGGAGTGCTCATTTCTGCAGGTATGAGACATTTCCTAATACAATGTCCAAAAGGAGGCCAAAACTAAAACACCTGGACAGGGAGGGTGAGTATGAAGAGGAAGCTGTGGATGCTAATGGCTTTTAGAGGTCAAGTCAATAGGATGATGGTTGGGTGAGGGGTTGAAGAAAGCATTGCCTGAAGGGATGCGAAGTCCACTGCTTTGGGTGGATCTTCCCTTCCTAGACACAGGAGTCTTTTGCTCCCTCTCTCTCTCCTCTTCTTCTTCTTTTTTCTCTTTCAGCTTTTTATTGTGAATTAGGTGAAAATTTACAGATCACCGTTTTACACTCAGCATTTCAGACACATTCTAATTTTTCTAATTCAACTCATCCATGGCAATCTCCTCCAATCTCCTCACTATACCATCGCTTATCTTGCTTCTCCCTGGCTCCTGTACATCAGAGTCTCTCTTTACGTATCTAGGAGGGGAGGTGGGAGAAAAACCAGGCTTTCTACTCTCATAAAGAATTAGGGTCTCAGAAACCTGCCAGGGTAACTCTGTCCTGTCCCACGGGGTCACTGTGAATGGGGATGGACCCCATGGCAGGGGGTTTGGGTTTTTGGTTGTGAAAGAAGAACCTTATTGGCTCTTGGTAAGATGCCATATTTTCATCTCATAACTTAAAAACGTCTTAAGCAACTTTAATGCCCATGTGTGGGGCAGGGTGAGATCAACATGCTCAAATAGTCCTGATGGAGGTATGACTTGGTAAAACTTGTTGCTGTTATTTGACCTAATATGCCCATCTTGAAAAACCTATGAATCACAAAAAGAGAAAAACAAAACCGAGGGTCAGTGGTATTCAATGAAGTATAATTTATAATCTCACTCTCTGCTATTGAGTCCATGCCAACTCTTAGGAACCCTAGAGGTAGCACTGCACCTGTGGGCTTCCCAGTCTGAAACTCTTTACCAGTGGAGCAAAACAGAAACAGAACCTAGCAGCAGCCCTCAGGGTCATTCAAATCAGATATCATTGAAAGTAGAATATTATGTACCAATGTATTTACTGCTATCCAGTCAATTCGGACTCATAGCAACCCTGTATAAGACTAAGTGGAACTGACCCATTGAGTTTCCCAGGCCCATCACCTTGAAGGAAGGAGATTTCCATCTCTTTCTCCTGCAGAACAGCCGGTGGGTTGGAACTGACCTTGCAGTTGGCGGCCTAGCACTTAACCACTGTGCCACCAAGCTTCCTGACTATCATGTGACCACTCATTAAAGCAAGGTTGAGGAATAATTTTTAATAACATGGGAAACTATGAATCTGTGTGAATTTTATAAAAAGAAATACTTTAACCGTATGATCTCAATTATATAAAGATATCCACGTACTTTGGGCCTGTTGTCAGGAGAGACCAGTCCCTGGAGAAGGAAGGACATCATGCCTGGTAAAAAGTAAAGGGGCGACGGAAAACAAAGTTGAAGGCCCTCAAAGACAAGTTCAACCGATACAGCGGCTGTAACAACAGGCTGAAGTCTGAGAACACTTGTGAAGGTGGCCCAGGCAGTCTGTTGTACATAGAGGGTCTCTGTGGGTCAGAACCTACCTGAGGGCATCTGACAACAAGGACAACCGGAGTACAGATAACTCTGGGAACCTTTTATTACAACAAAACCAGCAGCGGTGCTAAGAACGGTTTGTTTTTTTTCCCCTAACCTTATAGAATACCAATTCCCCATCGCAATTGTGCTCCCGATTCCTCTCTGGATCATAAACGATAGCGACTTTTATAAATTAACAGCCTTGAAAGTCAACTTGCTTCTCTCCTCCGATGGCTGTGAATGCTTCAGCCTCCTTTGCAGGAAAAGCCTAGCTTATTCGAGAAGTTGCAGCCATGCCAAGCATTTCCCTGGCTCACAGAACAGGCGTGCTAAACAGTCACGGTCATTTCAGGCTCCTGTTTACTCAACAAAGACAATACACCTTGAAATTGCTTCTTTTCACTGACTGTCATCTGGCCTGGCCATTTGGTTGTTAGCAGAAAAGGCACGGCCAGGGCAGGTGGCAGGCAGCACACACTTCTTCCTCCCACCCATCTTCATTGGCCTCTTCACTGGCTGAAGAGAAACACTTCCTAGATCTGAACAAGAGAGACCCAGGGCCCAAGGCAATTTCCTGAGCTCCTAGTTCAAGCCAATAGTTCCTCGAGAAGGTGGTAAAAGAATGTAAATAATTGAATTCTGTAGCCTGAGACAAACTTTTGACTCAGGGCAAATCTCTTCATCTCTTTTAGCCTCAGTTTCTTCAGCTGGGACATGGGGCAATGGCAAAGATGAACTCAAATTCCATTTACAGGGCATCCATCCTGCCTTTGACTCTTGAGGCTGGTATCATCTGCCCGATTAGACCTTGAGTGACCAAAGAAGTGCTCTGATCTGTTCCCAGAGACACTCTACTTCGTCCCCAACGAACATACACCTGCACCCCAAACTAAGCCAGAACGATAAAGAAGTAGACGAGCCTTGCAAACCTGGTTAGACCAGAGGAAGCACAG
>NW_022109491.1:23700184-23701489 GCF_000313985.2 Echinops telfairi | reverse complement strand
AAAAAAAGAAGTAGAAGAGATGGCATGCTTGTGGAGATTAATTTATTATCTTTGTTTCTGAAAATCATTAAACTTAAGAAGCCTGTGTTTTTTAAAGCGGTCCTTCCCAGGCCTTCAGCAAGAACATTTTCGTTAAAAACCCAAACAAAAAAACAACTCCATGTGATATTGCTCTCTAATGAAATAAAATATAGTCATTAATAAAATTTAGAGAAATGGTTGATACACACAACAACTTAGATAAATCTCAAAATCATGCTGGGCAAAAGAAGCCCGACACCATAAGATTACATTTGCATGCAATTCTAGAAAATGCAGAGTCAGGTCCAGTGACAGAAAGCAGATGCATAGTTACTTGGACCCAGGAGTAGAAGTATAGATTGCACGAGAGAAAAGCAGCCCTTCAGGCACGATGGGATCGTCTGTTTCTGGTTAGTGGTGGACACTCCGCAGGTCTCCATTACTCATCAAATTGTGTGTTTTAAATAAATGTCGCTCCTTGAACATAAAGTATATCTGAATAATGCCAATGAAAGAAAACACAGCAGGGACAGGGTTTCCTTCTGACGGAAATTAGATCTTGGTGGTGGCTGCACAAGTCTGTGAATCTCCTAAAAATTACTGAATCGTATCCTTCCAATGGATGAACTATACACCATGTAAATGATCTCTCAGAAGGGATGCTTCCAAAAGGCTGCAGGCGTGGAAGTCAGACTCCTGGCGACCTCCGGATGGGCTACTGACAGGAATACCATGGCATTACGGAGCTTCGGTGAACATGGAGTTTTTCAGGTTTTTTAAACATTTTGTTGCTGTTGTTTAAAATATACACAACACAGCAAAACATACACCAATTCAATGGTTTCTGCATATACATTTCAGTAACATTGATGATATTCTTCTAGTTACACGATTATTCTCACTCTCCATGTCTGAGTTGTTTCTCTTCCATTAACTACATTTGCTTCCGACTAAGGTTCCTGCCTAAGAGAACCCAGGTGGTGTAGTGGTAAAGCATTAGGCTGCTAATCATCAGGTCAGCAGTTTTAAACTACCAACTACTCCCCTGGAGAAGAATAAGACATGAGACTTTCTACTCCCCTGAAGAGCTACAGTCTTGGAAACCCACAGGGTAGTTCTACCCTGTTCTATAGGATCATTATGAGTCAGAATCTGCTCAATGGCAGTAGGTTTGTGAGTTTTAAAATTTTTTTTAAAGGTTCTTATCTGGTCTTTCAAGTTGCTATTGTCAGTTTGATCCCACATAGATTAGCTCTTAGAGGAGCATACACCGCAAGTCAGACT
>NW_022109491.1:23692269-23699859 GCF_000313985.2 Echinops telfairi | reverse complement strand
GTTAAGCTAAACTACAGTTTTGGTTTAAAGCTTAAAGATTATTTCAGGGAAATAGTTTCAGGGGTTCATCTACCCTTCATTATGCCCTGTCTAGAGTCTGTGAGAATTTGAAATGCTGTTCTACATTTTCCCTCTTTTGATCAGGATTCTGTTATAGGGTCTTTGAAAAAGTGTTCAGTAATGGTAACCAGGCACTATCTAGTTCTTGGGGTCTCATGACAAAGAAAGCAGTCCGTATTCTCCTCCTATACTCACCTCTCCTTCCTCCTCTGTAGCTCCAGGTCAGTCAAGAGAAATCATTGAGCTTTGGTTGGATGACTACTTGCAAGCTTTAGAGACCCCAGGCCCTATGTTAAGAAGTGTGAGGGAGAACCAGAGCCCTGAACAAGCTAGACAAACTAACTTGGCTGTCCCGTGAGACCTTAAACTTCCAAACCAAGGAACCAAATCCCGTGGGGATCGGAGTTGTGCATAAGCCATCTCGCCAGCTACTCTTGTCTTTGTTGTAAATATTTCCACCACACAGCTTTTGCCGATTCAACTTTTACAGATATACAATTTATTGACAACACTGACCAGAATTGGCTGTGCAGTCCTACCCTTAATCAGTGGAATAGTTCTGTCATTATTATCATTTTTAATCATTTGATCGGGGGTTTGTACAACTCTTATCACAATTCATACATCAATTGAATCAGGCACGTTTGTACATATGCTGCCCTCATTCTCTTCTAATATTTCTGTTATTATTAAGCCCCATTTTCCCATCGTCTTTCTGAACCTGATAGCCTCTAATAAACTTTGTTCCCTCTACCTTTGCCTTTTCCGGTCCTTTTATATAGATGAGGACATCATATGCTATTTATACTTTTGTGATTAACTTATTTCACTCAGCATAATGTCTTCCAGTTCCACCTACCCCAAAGCATCTACCAAGACTTCATTTCTCCTACTGGCTGAGTCGTATCTCATAGTATGGACAGAGCCCAGCATCCCGTTTTGTTCATACAGTCTGTTTATGCAGTCCATGCATCTGCTGATGGGCAATTAGGTGGTTTTTAGCTTTTGGCTGTTGTGAATTGTGCTGCCATGAACCCTGCTGTTCAAGTCTCAGTTTTAGACTCTGCCTTCAAATCTTCTAGGTTTATGCCTTGGAGTGGAATTGAAGAACCACCACGATATTGTCCACAGCTGTGCCGTTGCTGATTGACCTTCCCATCAGCAACTGAGAGGGGTCTCAATGACCCTACGGCCTCACCAATATTTGTTGTTTTCTGTTTTTGTTGTTTGTTTGTTGTATCTTTACTTTAGCCATCCTAGTGGGAATGGAATGGTACCCCAGTGTGGTTTTGATTTGTATATCTGACGGCCAGAGATGAAGAGAATTTTTCATGTGTTTGATGGCCATTTGAATGCCCTCTTTGGTCAAATACAAGCTTTATCTTGAAATGAGTG
This sequence comes from Echinops telfairi, assembly GCF_000313985.2. Taxonomy (NCBI): domain Eukaryota; kingdom Metazoa; phylum Chordata; class Mammalia; order Afrosoricida; family Tenrecidae; genus Echinops; species Echinops telfairi. Next base: position 23,698,404 of record NW_022109491.1, on the reverse strand, counting down.
GCGGTTCAACCCACCCCTTTCCATCAAATCCATTTCAGTTCCTGGTGTCTCATATCTCATAGCGGTGGTTACAGGAGTTAAGTTAGAAAAAAAATCTTATCTACCTTTATGATTAAGATATGTGCACACTGCTATGTATGTGTATTATATTTCAAAGTGTCAACTTTTCAATTTACTCTTTAAGAATTTACATGCTACAGTATAACAAACTGAAAGGCAGGTGATCGGACTCTTTCTAGATACATATCAATAACGGAAAACACTCCCACTTGCTTCCTATTTTCATAAGCAATTCATCCCCAATTGGTGAGCGTGTGAGAATAATTGTGAATGAATGGTATCTAACAACAACAAACTCATATAGCCTTTAGTTTAGTGGAGGTTGCTTGTTGCAAAATATGTTGTTTCTGGCTTTTTCTTTACTTTTAATAAAATGTCTTTGATGATGCATGTCAGACAGGGAAAAAGGATTTACATGAAGAAGCATGCCTTTTTCTCTACAGTTCAATGAGTTCTGATAGATGCCTGTGGTCAGGCCACCAGTCTGACAGTCAAGCTGGAGAAGCGTCCCATCGGGCCCCAGACTTTGCCAGGATCCCTTTATAGTCATGCTTTGGCCCTACCCTAAGTGTCTGGCAACCGCAATGTCTGTTTTCTATTCTGGCTAACCTCTTCACTCTGTAGTTTATGCTCCCCACAGTTAGTGAAAACAGATTTTCAAAACATAATCATATTAAGATATTCCCCTCCTCCAGACCCTGCAAAATCTCCCGTTGGTCTTTACAATAGAATGCATGTCCTCTTCCTGGATCACCAAAGTCCTATCCTGTCTGGGTCTGCTCCCTCCCACCGCTCATTTCCCAGCACAGCTGTTCCCGTGCACGCTGCTCCAGTCACGCTGACTTGCCTTTGCCTCACCACCAAGTTCCTGTTTCCTCCTTGGGGCCTTTGCACGGGCTCAGCGGTTCTCAAAGGTTGCGACCCCTTTTGGGGGGGGGCGTCGAACAACTCTTTCACAGGGGTCACCTAAGACCATCGGAAAACACATATTCCTTTATCTGTCTCCAGATGGGCCTGCTCACATGCAGATACGCCCACCTACTAGTACCTGGAGGGAAGACTGTTGCCCTTGCTACACCAGGCTTCAAGACAAAATTTCACTTATTTGTCATTAGAAATAAATATTTTACCGCACAGAATGACATATTGTTTGTGTGATTCATCACTATGCTTTCATGATGTTCAACTTGTAACCATGAAAACACATCCTGCCTATCAGATGTTTACATGACGATTCACAACAGTGGCAAAATAACAGTGATGAAGTAGCAACGAAAATAATGTTTTGGTTGGGGGTCACCACCACATGAGGAACTGTATTAAAGGGTCGGGGCACTAGGAAGGTTGAGAATCACTGCTCTAGCAATTTCCATGGCCTGAGCCCTCCCTCCTAAGGGGTGTAGCTCCCATATAATTTCCTTAGAGAGGCCTTCTCTACCGCCCACCCACTCCTCTTTCTTTATGGCTTAATCCCATGGATGACACTGCATGGAGGCAGGAAGCTGATCCTAGTTACTGACCACTCGATTTTAGCACAGAATCCCTGGTGGTTAGACACTGGGTGGCTAATCAAGATGCTGGAAAGTGGAGCCTGCCAGCTCTTCTGGGTCGAACGAAGGGACAGTTGACCAAAGCAAGCTGTCTCTTCTTTATCCCACAGAACAGCTGCCAGTTCCACTTTCTTTGTCCCAAAGGATCATGATGAATCGGGGCTGACTCGATGCAGGGTACCCTAGCACAGGGCACAAGGTAAGGTGCTTGATAAATATTTGTTTGATGGCCGAATGTCTTCCTTCTCGGAGGATCCTTTTTATGACTCCAAAGCATACAGGATAGGGAGCAGAGAAGGGCGGGAAGACTTCTCTATTGTAACCTCACCCTACCTGTGCATACCTCCACTTTAATACCTCCTCGACCTTGTGGCCTCCTCCTGGGAAGAGTTACGGGCTTGGAAACCCACAGGGGCAGGTCTACCTTGTCCGATTAGGTGTCTTTCAGTTGGAGATCAACTTGATGGCAGCGAGTTTGGAGTTTTAGAGGACCAGACGCTAGTAAACAATAGTAAACAACAATAACAACAAATTGTTGCTTGACAGACCTAGAGGACCACAGAGAGAGTCAGATGGCAATCTAAGAATGGGAAAACCAATGAAAAATGACTAATGGATTATGTGTCATGAAGAAAAGGTGTATGGTGTTAGTGGAATGGATATTAGGGGTCTTGATAGGTTTGGCAGGTTGGGAAGGACTTCCCTGAGGAAGCACCAGCTGAACTGAGGCCTGAAGGATGTGTCCAGTGAATGAGGGTTGGTTGGGTGGATGGAGGAGCATGACTCCTAGAGTTGAGGTTCAGAGCCTGATGCCCACTAAGACATGAAAAGCTTGTCTGGCTAGTATGCGAGGGATGGCGATGAAGCAGCAGGCCAGGACTCACTAGGCAAGTTGGGACAAGTGAGTCTTCATGTAAAAATACAAGACCATTTCTTTTTCCTCCATGTCTGGGAGGGTGGGCAGCCCTTTGTGAAGGGCCCTGCTGGGGTAGTGGTTACAAATTGGCCTGCTAACTGCAAAGTTCAAAACCACCAGCTGCTCCCTGGGAGAAGGACGGGTCTTTCTACTCCCGAGAAGAGTTCCAGTCTCAGAAACTCCCAGGAAGTCCGACCCTGTCCTGGAGGGTTGCTATGAGTCGGAATTGACTGGATGGCGGTGAGATTGCTTTGCTTGGACACCCCTTGTGCTTCCAGACCCGGGGCCCTCTTGACCAGACTGGCCTGTGAATGTGTTTCTGAATCAGTTTCTCCCTTCGGGAAATTTGGACAATAACCTGCTTTGAGAACTATTGACTCAGGGCACGATTCTCACTAAATGTTTGATAAATTTGTGCAGCGTATTCTATGTTCAGCCTTTTACACCTTCCACTACTTCATAGTTATGTGGTCTTGTTTTTGTTGTTGTGTGTTGCTGACTGGGCTCTAACTTATGTGGTCTTCGAAAACCCAAAGAAAATCCATCGCCATTCAGTCAATTCCAACTCATCGCAACCCGACTGGACAGAGTAAAATCACCCTAGATTATAATTTAAAAAAATTTTTTAAATCATTTTATTGGGGGCTTATATAGTTCTAATCACATCCATTGTGCAAAGCACATTTGTACATACGTTGCCATCATAATTTTCAAAATATTTTCTTTCAACTTGTGCCCTTGGTATCAACTCCTCATCTTTTCCCCTCCCTCCTCCACCCTCTCTCATGAACCCTTGATAATTTATAAATTATGATTATTTTTCATGTCTTGCACTGACCGATGTCTCCCTTCACCTACTTTTCTGTTGTCTGTCCCCCTGGGAGGGGGTTATAGGAAGATCATTGTGATTGATTCCTCCACTCTCCCCCCTTCTCCTTCCTCTCCTGGTATGGCTACTCTCATTATTGGTCCTGAAAGGAAGGTTATAATTTTTCACAGTAGTAAACCAAAATTTTGGCGCAAGGAACATTTGGTGAATTGGAACTGAATTGTAGACCTTTGGATTTACAGTTCAGCACCTACACACTGCCATTGGGGTTCCTTCAGATGCTCTTAAACCCAACAGCAGACCCATTGCCACTGAGTGGAGTCTGTCCACAGTGATCCTACAGAACAGAGTAGAACTGCGCCACGTGTTTGCAAGACTGTACATATTTATGGGAGTAGATAACCTGCCTCATCTTCCTCGTGAGGAGGTGTTAGTGGGTCTAAATCTCCTGAGAATTCTGGGAAATCTGGTAATTCCTCCTTGGAGGCAGAAGACACCTCTCTCTCTCTCTCTCTCTCTCTCTCTGCTACTCCCTGGGAGATAACTGCAGAAAACAAGCCACATGGATGCAACCAGACTTCGGAAGCTGGAGGAGCCACAGAGAGACCCCTGTGAGCACTGAGATGCTTACAATGCCACTGGATCCACAAGACTTTCTACCCACTAGCTTGTGATCGTCCTGCATTTGGCTTCATTGCATGTATTTCGTGAGTCTGAAGAGGACTTTATAGATTGACAGCAGACATATGGGCTAATATCAGACTTATGGTCTTGGGCTAGACTGGGTGGGGATGTTTCCTCAATGTTCAATTCCTCTTGTATATAAATCTCTTTCTGATACACATATATGTGTGTCCATGGATTTGTTTCTCTAGTCTACCCAGACTAATACACCAACCGTGTGGTTATACACCTAACCCTTAGCCTACTATGCCACCTTTGGAAGGTTAATTATTCTTGCTGGGCTGCCCTTTCTTTTCTTTCCTCCCTTCTTCTTTCCTTCCAGATTTAATCCAACAAGCATTTCTCTGCATCCTTAAAAAATTAAAATGTTTGCATCATCATTGTGCTCCAAATAACCAACCCAGTGAGTGGTGTGCCCTGGCATCACTGTGTCCCCAGGCAAGATGTAGGAGATCACTGCTCTGGTTCCCAGCACAGTGAATATCATGATCACGGCTCCCCTTGGTCCCCAGTACTCATGTAGATGCAACTCTACTCCAGCTTCCCTGCCTTGCTGTCTACCTACTAGCAGGTGTGGGTCCACAAGCAGTACTAGGAGACCGGCCCATCCATCGTCCACCACAAATGCTTCTAGGTGGACTGTAACTTAGTTACTTCATACCCTTTCTTGGCAAAAATTAAATTGTGGTAGAAAAAGAGGCAAGATTGGCATCACTTGACACTTGACAAAGGATTTAAAAATTGCGGAGATAAAAGTAAATGCTAGTCAGTGAGGATGACAGTGGGTGGTTCCAGGGAGCACCCCCAACATCCTATAATAAGGCCAAGGACTTTCCACTTGGTTCGTATTTGTTGTTGTTTTTCCAAATAAACTCACTCACGGCCATCAAGTTGATGCCGACTCATAGTTGCAAATAGGATGGGGTAGAACTGTCCCTGTGGGGTTCTGACTCTTTACAGGAGTAGAAAGCCCCTTCTCCCTTGGAGAGGCAGGTGATTTTGAACCGCCAATCTTGTGTCTTGCAGCCTAACACTTAACCATGATGCCACCAGGGCTCTACATTTCAAATATAGTGAGATGCACTGTTATTAGAAGTTCCTTGCTCCCCCACAACGTCCCCCATTTCTTCCTAAAGAGAAGGTCCGAGTCCTCATCCAAGTCTACACCCAAGAACTTATGGCCACAGAGTGAATTCCAACTTGCAGTGACCCCCAATAGAGCAGAGTAGAACTCTGCGTAGGGTTTCTGAGATTGTCAATTTTTTCACGGAAGCAGGCTGCCTCATCTTTCTCCCAAGGAGTGGCTGGGTTTGAACTGGTGACCTTTGGTTAGCAGAGCAGCCCAATGCTTAGCTCATTGTGCCATAAGGGCTCCTTTGTCCACACACAAGGGCTCCTTTGTCACACACAAGGGCGGGTAATAGCATTGCTTTGAGGTCAATTATGTGATGTAAGTTTTTTTGTTTTTCGTCTTTTGTATGACTTTATAGGTTACTATGAATTGAAATCTATTGGACAGCAATGTGGGTTTTTTTTTAATGTGAAGATTTTTGGTCTTTCAAGAAGTTGATTGAGATGTGGAGACAATCTGTCCACTACTAACTGAAAGACCAGTCAAATCCACAGCTTAAAGGAAAAAATTCATTAATTAAATTCTCTACAAACACATTCATTTCAGTATTCCTTTGGCTATCTGTTTATATAAATCCCCTTCCTCAAAATCTTTCTTGAACTAGTCTCTTTATCTGGTATCTGTGGTAGTTACATAGTCTGGTGTCAATTTGGGATTTGAGAGGATTCAGAGTGAAGGGGTGAAGTCTAGTCTGTCAATTGGGTCATAGCCAATGAGGACTCTGTGTGGGCATGGCCTTCCCTCTGAGAATTCTGGGAACTCCTGTGTGTTTTTTTCCTCCTTGGAGATGGGAGGCACACTCTCTCTCTCCTCACTCCCTTGAAGACACTCTACTGACAAGACTCATGGATGCTTTCTTAATGTACAATTACCCTTTATGGAAAACCCTCTCTTATGCACATATGAGTGTGGTTTTTTTGGTAATCATTTTATTGGGGGCTCGTACAACTCTTATCACAATCCA
>NW_022109491.1:23688159-23690777 GCF_000313985.2 Echinops telfairi | reverse complement strand
GGCCCCTTAGTGAAACTCTAGGATTCCCCTCACATGCTTTGGGTAGAATTTCCCCTATGATTGATTACTCATTACATGCTTGTTTTAAATATAAACCTGTTATTTCTGTAGTTTGTTTTAAAAATCTTGTTTTTAATTACACAAACAACATGTGAATGCATCCCATATTCTCAGTGTAAAATATCTCAAATACTGGAAAACAAAAGTTTTTCTTCCTTCTGTTCCAATACCCATCTTATCCCTAGATGTAACCACTGTTTATTTTCCAAGCATTTTTCTGTGGTTTATACACTTATTCAATCACTGCCATCAATTCTGTTCTGACTCATAGCCACCTGATAGGACAGGTAAATCAGATGCCCCTGTGGGTTTCCAGGAATGTAACTCTTTACGGGGGTCTTTTCCTGAGGAGCAGTTGGTGGTTTACAAACATACAACATATATTCAGATTTTTGCTGTTTGGCACATAATGGGATGGTAATGAAAGAATAGAATTTCCATTTGCTTTTTCAGTTCACAATATGTTTGGGCAAGTTCCCACCCCCCCAAAAAACCCTTTTATAACAATTGTGAATTAGGTAGGGGGGGGTTACATATCAGATCATTGTTTTTGCATTCATTATGTTAGACAACTTATCAAACGTTCCAAAGAAAGGCAAGCTACCTACATTTAAAACAGTGCATATTTTTTTGTTGTGTGTGTAATTATTTTTTAAATTGTGGCAAAATTATACACAACAAAACATTCTTCAACAACTTCTACATGTATAATTCAGTTGCCATTGGTTATATTCCTCGTGTTGTACAACCATTATTGATGTCCTTTTCTAAATTATTCCACCATTAACATAAACTCAATGCCCCCTAAGCAAAAACTCTTCTTCCTTCACCCATGGTAATCATAGGTCATTTGCGTTCTTTTTCTTCTAATTTTTAAAATAGTTTTCTTGATATAATATTCACACATCATACACTTCCATAGTTAAATAGCTTTTAAAAAGAGTTGTATGTACATCGTCACAATCAGTTCTAATGCTCCCCCACCTTCATATTATTCTTTAGAGTTTTATTTCACTAGTTCTACGTGAAAGGCATTTAACCGATTCCAGTTTTCTTTTTTTTTGGAAAAAAATTTTTATTTTTCTTAATGGGGGTACTATATATGTGTGTACATATATACACACACCATGTTCTTGATATACATATATGTGTTTATGTGTATATATGTGTGTATACAAATGTATATATGTTTGTATGATATATATCTATATATCAAGAACATGGCTCATACAGTTGTAGAAGTAGGTAAGCCCACTCTGGCTTTAAGTCAGTCAGTCAGATGTTAAACTGAAAGCTTCTCCTGACTTGAGTAGCTTCAGGGCCTGATGAACCCAGAATAGTCTGGAACACCACAGGCTGTAGAAGTAGATGAATCCCTGGTCAGCAAATCAGGCTCTGACAGGAGAGACAAATGAATCCAAGTTTGGCAGGTCAGATAGCAGGTTGCTGATTGCTCTATGGATTGGCAGGCAATATGGGAGGTCACTGGTTCAAGTACAGAATAAGAGGCAGACAAGCCAGATACAGGACTCAGACAGCAAAAAAGCAAGCAAGCGTCTCCACAGCCTCCACTTATATATGAATTAGGCCACAGTCTGAGTAAACATCCTCTCAAGTGTATTGGTGCTGTGACCTGAGTAAGAGGGTTCCAGTTTTCATTCTTATATTTCTGGAATAAACTTCCTACCTAAGTAGCCTTTGCATACATGGGCAAATATTTCTCTGGGATTCAGATTCTCCAGTGAAATTTCCAGTCTAATGCATGAAATATGGTAGCACATTGTTTTGCTGTTTTTCTGGTAATTTGAGAGGTTGAGTATTTTAATACAATTTTTACTAGCCAGATTTTTTTCCTGAGATTTTATTCATTCAATTTGACTATTTTTTAACTGCCTATTTTCTTTTTTGGTTTGTAAGTATTCTTTATTCTGAATATTTGTTCTTTGTTGGTTAAATCTCAAATATTTGTCTTCTGCTTGTCTTTTTACTGTTTATGATGAATATAGAGGGATCTGCATATTGAAATTCCTGAAACTTAAGACACTGGAACCTGAGTCTTGGGTGGAAAGTGTAGTTCAGCTTAGTCAGGAGAACCTGGATTTCTAGTCCACTTCTGCTTTTTGTGAATATTGTGGGGAAGTCCTTTCACTTCTCTGAAAAGGGAAAAAACGTTATCACCCTCCTTCCTTGTGAGGATAAACTGAATGGAGAAAATGTATATAGCACCTGAATAAATAACTCAACAAATATTACTGCCAGCCAACTCTTATTTATATTGTTACTATTCTGACGATATGTTAGAGGCTATTAGAATGCTGTAGGCCATAAAGAAGAAAGTAAGATCTGACACAAGGCATTCGCCAAGGGACCAGTGCTGACCCTGGAGAGCTCAGGTGAAGCATTGTCTCCTCCTCCCTAAGTCCCGCCCTCTGGGGCTCCGCCCCGACCTGGCCAGCTGCGGTTGCCACAGCGGGAACGCCAGCGCCAGACGAGTGGGCCTTGTGCGTGACTGGCGCGCGTGACGTAGGAGGGGGAGGTCCTGAGAAGCTAACTGTACC
>NW_022109491.1:23679762-23687737 GCF_000313985.2 Echinops telfairi | reverse complement strand
CGGGAGGCCCGGGAGCGAGGCCGGCTGGGGAAACTGAGGCCCGGAGCAGGGCGGCGGGCCCAAGGTCACACGGCGGGCCTGGCCTCTTGGGGCTTCGGAGGTCGCCCGGCGCTTCCCGCGCCGCCCAGAGGGAGGACACGGGGTTCAGGATATGTAAAAAACAACAACAACACACACACGCACCCCAACTGGGACTGCGGCCTCGCAGCTCAGGCCGGACGAGCGATCCATGGACTTGCTCGCGGACAAGTATTGTTTTGTTCTCCCGGCGCTCGGACCAGCAAGTCCAGCGCCTGGCGGAATATTACTATACTGTACTGGATTTTTGAAGAGTGTTTTGGTCGATGGTGAGGGTGGGCCCGTGGAGCACAGGCTTAGAAGGGATCGGGCTGCCGGGGTTCTCGTCTCAGCTCCCCTACTTTTCGGCCCCACTTAGGATGACCTTGGGCCTCTCTGAATCTCAGTTCCCCCATCTGCAGAATAGGGGTAAGGAGAATTGCAGTGCCTTCCCCCTGCGCCCCTCGGCTCCCCACTCCGTACCTCCTCTACCGGTTTTGGTGAAGGCCCGTGGAATGCTCGGCACAGAGCCTGGTACATAACACGAGGGAAAATTCCTCATTGCAATCGTTACTAAACCCTATCCAGTGGGAACCTCGTTGGAGAAAACCTCTAAAATAGTGCTTATGTATTTGCTTAAGACCTTTTTTTTCCTCCCAGAGAGATATGTTCGTCTCTCTGATCTAATTGTTCATTACGCCTTACCCACGATTGCTCCCTTCCTGCATCGATCCAGTGTCCCCCGAGCATTGTGATATCCGTGGGCACAGGCAGAGTGTCTCAGTACCAAAAATAAAATTTTCATTGGTTGTCGTTAGGCGTTCGTGGTGGCCCACATTTTGTGAGGTCCGGGTATTTTGCAGTCTATTCATTTAATATTTATTAAATCATCTCCAGTGAAACGGAGCCTTTTCGGCCCTGGGAATAGAGTGGCAACAAGCAAGATAGATCAAGCACGTGCTTTGAGTTTAGTTGGGGGTGGGACCGGTAAGTGAAGGGACAGAAAAATCCCTCCCTGAAGCTTAGTGGCAACCAGAATAAGAGGTACTTACCTTCAGTATGCACATTTTCGCAGGAGATGCAGCTTGAGGAAGGGAGGAAGGACTCTTTCTAAGGTCACACAGCATGGACTGGGTAGATGAGAGATTCCTGAGCAGTTTGAGAGTGAGCCTACCTTCTCTAACACAGAAGGGTTACAACCTCTCTTCTTTTTTTTGGCACCCTTTAAATGGTGCCAAAAAATTAGATGCAGCCAGCCAATGCCTCTTCCTAGTCAAGCCTGTAATTGTTTTTGATGCTTTGGTGCAGGCAGATAAAGGTGACCTTAGGTATGGCAAAGGTGCCCCATCTCAGTAAAGTGAAAAGACCCATGATGCGAACTTAAAATCTTAATCTCTTTGTGCAGTGTTGAAAAGCATGTCTGAAAGGACTTTTTTTTGGGTTTTATTATGTAACTTCAGTTATGGATGTGTAGGCGTGTTACTGTTCGTAAGAGAATTCTATATTACCTACCTAGGCAGTAGAGCCCTGGTGGCATAATGGTTACACCTTGGCCTGCTAACCACAAGGTCAGCAGTTTAAAAACACCAGCTGCTCCCAGTCTCAGGAACCCAAAGGGGCAGTTCTACCCTGTTCTGTTAGGTCTCTGTGAGCTGGAATCCACTCAGGTAAGTGACGCAGTGTGCTTCTGTATAGTTAGAGAGGGAAGGTTTTAGAGGGTAAATTGTTGAAGGGCTTTTTAACCCTTTCTGCCAAGCTTTAGGGTCTTTACTGAACGTCGGGCTTACAAAGATGAGTAAACTGTTGCCTCCAAAAGCTTATCTATATAGCCTTGATTGGCTAATGCTTTTAACTGACTAACAGTGCTGGGCACAGATAAAGTGGAATCTCTACCCTGAGACAAAGCTTGAGGCCCTGACCCAGACACCCTGAGGAAGTAGACTAGCGGAGTGGCCACAAATGTTTTCAGTGTTCATTCTGTAGGTAAATAGTGTTGAGTAAACACACGTTTTATGGTTATTTTAAGCTACCAGTGACTACTCTGCATAGCATGTGCAGAAAAAGACATTTGCAAAAGGATGAGCAAAAACAGGCAAGGAGCAGTTCCAGTATTCGCTTTCTCCACCTTCCCTTATGAACAGTAATGACAGCTACTAGGGTAGACCAGTGGTTTAGAAGGGGCTTATCTTCTTCACCCATTAGTTTGGGGAGTTGTTGGGGGAGTCTTGTTTATTCAGTAGAGGTAGTCCGATGTAATGGCTTAGATTAAAATTTTAAGCTTTTGAAATTCACTCTGGAGTTTTGCCTAGGTACAGGCCTTGTATCTCCAGACTTAAGGTCAGTTATTTAACCTTGCTGTACATCTTGTTCTCATTTGTAAAATTGAGATGAGAATTCCTACTTGATTTGCATTTTTATGCCAAAGATTAATCCACATATGTTCATGTATGTATATGTTAATGTAAACATACATGGTGATGCAAATAGGATCATATTTTGGACGCTGCTCGTGGCTGAGGATCCAATGACAATTTAGGACCTCACAGTGTGGTAGGGACCCAGGAAACTCTTAAAACTGAGGTGTTTGGTATGTCGGAGGGGTGTGGCCAACTGCTTGGTCAGCTTCCAGCTAAGATGACATTTGAACCGGTCCTTAAAGACATTCACTCACTCTCACTGCCATTGAGTGGATTCTTACTGGGACTCTATAGGGCAGGGTAGAACTGCCTCTTTGGGTTCCCAGTCTGTAATTCTTTTTTCCCCCTCATCCTCCTTTTTTTTTTTCCCCTTCAGGATCTTTTTATTGGGAGGCTCTTACAAATCTTATGACAATCCATCATTCAGTTGTATTAAGCACGCTTGTACATATGTTGCCATCAACATTTCCAAAACATTTCCTACTTGAGCCCTTGGTATCAGCTCCTCTTTTTGTCCCTCTCCATCTCAAGGCTGTAACTCTTTCCCTGAGTGAGTAATCTTTCTCCAGCAGAACTACTGGTGGTTATGAACTGATCACCTTCCAGTTAGCAGTCCAATGTGTAACCACTATGCCACCAGAGCTCCCTGAAAGAAGTAGCGGGACTTTTTCCAGGAGGAGGAGGTGGTGTAGACTTACTGGCTGAGGTAGTGGGGTGTGGAAACTTGGAGACTCTTGAGGGCTTGGTAAGGAGTTCCTCAGTGCTGGAGCTGTGGAGCACCTGGGTGGGGCCAGCGACTTCTGGCTGCAGTTGTGCCTGGCAGGGGCCAGATAGCAAGGAAGCATATTTCCAGAACTTTTCATAGCACTCCAGCTCTTTCTCTGGTGGGACTTAATTCATTCTGTCACCTGAGTTATCTAAGAATATAAGTTCTTTGAGGCTTGTGCTGTTTGCATTTTTGTTTTGCCCTACAAGGTCTCCCCCCTCTCCCCCAGGGTGTTTATTTATACTTAATATGATTATCACCGATCTTACAAAGTTGCCATGTCTTTTAGTTTAGGCTAATGCAGAGTAGGAAGATGGACACTTGGAGCCCTGAAAGCTAAATGTGAATATGTCAAGCAGTCTCCTTCAAGCCCTGGATTGTTAAGTAGGATTCCAGAATTAGAAGGCCCTGCATAAAAAGAAGAAAACTGTGGAAGAGAACTCAAAATCATAAATGAGACCAGACTTGGGAACCCCCAAGACTGTGACCCACAGTCACCCTTCAGGTCTGGGACTGAACTTAGACCTGAGTTACAGTAAACAAACACAGATGAAAGGGCATCCTTTACGCAGGGACTGAGGGTTAAGAAAGAAGCAGCAGTGGAAACCGGAACTACTGGGAGGAAGTGATGATAACTCTGAGGGGATTGAAATGGATGAGTTGAAATGAAATGTGTATAAATTGTTGAATGTGAAACAGATGATCTGTGCTGTAAAGTTTCACCCCCCCTCCCCCCCCCAGCAAGCTCTGCAGCATGAGTGTATCAGCAGTTTTGGGGGAAAGGAGACTGTTAGATGACAGAAATGCCATGCTTAAAAGTAGAATGGGCAATGAATGTACAAATGTGCTTGACACAATGGATATATGTATGGATTGTGATAAGAGTTGTATGAGCCCCCAATAAAATGATTTAAAAACAAACAAACAAAAAAACGTACCAGTAGAATGTTTCCAAGTATGGGAAACCCAACCCATTCACTGCCATTAAGTTGATTCCAACCCACAATGACTATAGGACAGAGTAGGGCTGTCCCACAGGACTTTTGCTAGGCTGCCAGAGCTTTCTCCATGGAGCAGATAGTGCGTTTGAACCGTCAGCCTCTTGGTTAGCAGTTCAGTACTTTAACCACAGCACCACCAAGGCTCCTGTAAGTACGGGGAAGGGAATACAAATTATTTTAAAACTTTTTATATGTTTTGTGTGAAAATATACTGAGCCAGGTTACTTTTCCATACAGAATTTGTTTCCTAACATTGACTAATCCCTACAATGTAACAGCGCTCTGCCCACTTCCCTGGTATTTCCTGTTTCCATTTGCCTTTTCTGCCTTTTGAAATTTATCCCTGAGCAACTCTGCCCTCTTGGTTTCCTTTTTTGGGTGGGCTGGGGCTGGGGCTCAATATAATTTCTTTACTGTGATGACAATGAAATTTATTGTTGTATCCATGCATGAAGTACCTTATAATATTGACCAGTTACCACCACTACCTCGAGAAGTCCTGGTAGCCTCGTAGGTTATACATTGGGCTGCTAGCTGTTAGGTCAGCATTTGGAGACCACCAGCTACTCTGAGGGAGAAAGATGAGGTTTTCTACTCTTAAAAAGAATTACAGTCTCGGAACCCCACTGGGGCAGTTCCACTCTATCCCATAGGGCAGCCGTGAATGGGACTCAACTAGATGGCGGTGAGTTTTGGTTTTGCCTATCATCACTGTTTAGTTCCAGAACTTTGTTTATCCCAAAGGGATAAACATTACGCAGTCATTCCTTCTCTCCCCCCCTCACCTGCACGCACGCCCAGCCCCTCAAACAAAGGCCAAGCTCATTGCCGTGGAGTCAGTTCTGACTCCCTTTTTAAATCGTTTAATTGGGAGCGCTTACAGATATCATATTCCATAGTTCAGTCATATCAAGGAGTATTGTACAATTGCTACCACAGTCAGTTTCAAAACATTTTCTTTCTTGAACTCCTTGATAACAGCTCCCCTTTATTTCCCTTCACCTTTCCCCCAAGAACCCTTATTATTATTACTATTATTGTTTTTGCTGCATCTTAGACCATCCATTATATCCATTCACATACAGTTCTGTTGGTTCCCCTCAAGTGGGTTTATACAGTCATCAGTGCTATCAGCTGCCCCTTTCACACACACCCCCTTTCCATTCCCTCAGAGAACCATTCTGTTACTGATTCTGAAGGTATACTGGTTTTTTTAATAATTGATTGTGTTAAGGAATGAAGACCTTCCAGGGTATATAAATGACTGATTCTTCAAGGCCACTCCTGTCATCCAGTCGATTCTAACGTAGCACCCTTCTGAGAAAGAGTAGACGTGCTCTTTAAGGTTTTGGAGATTGAGACCTTTATGGAAGCTGACGCTTCTTCATCTTTTTCCCATTGAATAACTGGTGGGTTTGATCTGGAGCCTTGCTGTTAGGGATACAAAACAACCTGCCGGGCCACCATAGCTCCTTACTCTGTTTGTTAGGTGCCGTTGAGTTAGTTCCAACTCATGGTGAGCCTCTATGTACGACAGATTACTGTCAAGTCTTGTGGACGTTTGAGCCTGTTGTAGCTGCTCTTGTCAGTTCACTTCATAGCAGGTCTCCTTTTTTCCTGACTTTCTACCAAGCATGATATCCTTTTCCAGGGACTAGTCTTAAGGAATCCTAAGCAGCTATAAGTGGAATGGTAAGTGACCATATTTATGAGAAATTTGTCCATGTGTGCCTTATTAGTGAAAACTGGGGAGAATTGTCAAGTTTAGTGGCTCTCTCTGGACACTTATCTTGTAGAATTGTGGAAGAGGTGTACTAGCAAGACTTCCGAGGTTGAAGAAGGTCTTTCATTTGCTCCTCTAGATTTGCCCCTATTCTGTCCCACCCTATTCTCTAACTTGGGGTGCTTGCTTACCTACACGGGCTACATCACTGGCCTTCCTTCCCCTCTGGGGTAACACAATTGTTTATCGTGCTCCTCCCCATGGCCATAGCTTCTAGCTGGCTGTGTCGCCTGATTGAAATCTACAATTTAAAAAATGGTCCTTTCTAAGTTTTTATTACTTTATCGTTGAGCCTGCTTTCACTAGTCCCAGAGTCCCAGGGCACGACACTGTCCCTTGTGATGATCTTGTACCGTTGTACACCTTTCTTTATAGTCACTCCCCCCCCCCTTTCTCCCCACCTCACCCACCCTCTCTGTAGTCACTTTTATGGATTGCATTGTATCCCCAAAATATGTGTTTGTAAATCCTAATCTCTAAGGCTGTGGTTACCCCATTTGGGAATGGGTTGTCTGCATTATGTTAATGAGACAGAATTAGGATAGGGTGTTTCTTGTTTTTAATTTTTTATCATTTTATTGGGAACTCGTAAAACTCTTATCACAATCCATACATACATCCATTGTGTCAAGCACATTTGTACATATGTTGCCATCATTGTTTTCAAAGCATTTTCTTTCTACTTGAGCCCTTGTTATCAGCTCTTCATTTTTTTTTCTTCTCTTTTTTAACATTTTATTAGGGGCTCATACAACTGTTATCCCAATCCATACACACATCAATTGTGTAAAGCGCATTTGTACATCGTTTCTCAAAACATTTTCTCTCCATTTAAACCCCCGATAGGGTGTTTCTTAAGTCAGTAACTCTTGAGATGTCAAAGCAATGAAACAATCAAGCTAATAGAGGTGGGAGAAGAGAGATGAAGATTGCCCAGGAGCAGAAGCCCAAAAGAGACAATAATCTTGCTTCAAGACAACAGAGAGGCATCCTCCCCTAGAGCTGATACTCTGAATTTGGACTTCTGACTCCCCGAGCTGTGGGAAGAGAGATCTCTGTTAGTTAAAGCCACACATTTATGGTATTTCTGTGATAGCAGCCCTTGTTTACTAAGACAGGCACCTTATTAAGTCCTCTTTGAATTTTCCTTACTGCACTATTCCTTCTCTTTCCTTCTTGGGCCATGGCTCTATAGTTGAATCTTGTATAGAATAATTTCTTAGATGTTCTCTCTGAGCTTACTTATGTGCTACAGGTACTAACAAAGGTACTTGTTTGCTTCTCCCACTTGTTGCAAATTTAAAAGAACTAAATCAGGTGGTGAGGAGAGAGGTACTACCCTAAGCAAGCATACCGACAACAAGAGTCCCTCATCCTTTCCTGTCCTTCTTACCAGCCAAGCCACATTGGCCAGGTGGCACTATGGGTTAGGTGTTGGGCTGTTAACCACAATAATTTTCAAATTCACCAGCCCCTCCAAGGAGAAACGTTGATGCTGCCTTCTCCCACAGAGATTTACAGTCCAGGACAACAGAAAAGTGGGTGAAGGGAGACAGTGGTTGGTGTAAGACATGAAAAATAATTTTTTTAAAATAAATTATCAAGGGATCATAAGGGAGGGAGGAGGGTAGGGAAGGGGGGTAAGCTGATAGCAAGGGCTAAAGTAGAAAGAAAATGTTTTGAAAGTGATGATGGCAACCTATGTACAAATATGCTCAACACAATGGATTGTGATAAGAGCTATAAGAGCCTCCCAATAAAATGATTAGAGAAATAAAGATTTACAGTTTAGGAAACCCTGTGAGAACAGATGTACTCTGCCCTAGGATTCCTGTGAGTTGGAATCAACTCAGTGGCAGTTTGGGTTGGGTTGGGTTTTAGTTTATGCTACATTGATTTATTTAGTTATTTTCCCAAACTTGGATGAGAAAAAAACCACCGAAAAACCTGG
>NW_022109491.1:23677906-23679662 GCF_000313985.2 Echinops telfairi | reverse complement strand
AAAAAAAAAAAAAAAAAAAATCTGGGACCAGTTATTCTGGAGACAAATAGCTCTGCAGGTTCCCTGTAGACCTTGAGTCCATCACTGTTTGGGCAGTCAGTTTTCTTAATGATCACGACAAGTTACATTACAGTTAGTAGCTTGTTGAAGTGAAAAATAAATCCTTATAACGAATAATAAACATCATCATGATAAATGGGGAAAATGGAATTTTAAAGGATTTCATTCTAGTTGGATCAAAAATCAACCTTCATGGAAGCAGCAGTCAAGAAATCATAGGATATATTGCATTGAGCAAGTCTTCTGCACAAGGTTTTAAACTTTCCTAAAAGCAAAGGCACTGTTATACTCCCATCTGGGAATGGGTTGTCTTTGTCATGTTGATAGAAAGATTTGGTGTAGGGTGTGCTTTGAGTCAACCTCTGATATGTAAAAGATCTTATAGAATGTGCACTTTAAGCAAGCCATAGTCTTTTCCATTGCTTCATATGCACATGAAAGTTGGACACTGAGAAAAAGGCAGGAGCTGCGTTTGAATTGTGTATCCATCATCCCTTGGACTACAAAAAGAATAAAGTGTCACTGTGAGTTGGAATCCACTCTATGGCAATGATCGAGTCAGAAGTAAGGATGGTGACATTGCCTCTTGCTCATGTTATCAGAAGAGACCAATCTCAAGAAAAGGACATGTCTGGCAAAGTAGGGGTCCTTGAAAACAAGGGACTCTCAGAGAGATGAATACATAATAGCCACAACAATGGAAGGACCCTGAAGATGGTGCCAGAGCAAGGTGTTTGTAAGGTGCCCAGGGGTCTGAGCCCAGTTGGCTCCAGATGCCAACAAAGACTCTTGTTTGGATAATGGGAAAAAGCAGAACTTGTAGGCAGATTCAGGGCTTGAGGCCTAATTCTACTGAGAAATTATTAAACTTATGAGAAAATTAAAAAATCTATACATGAAGTTCATTCCTGCCTATTGGCTGCTTATTTGGGGCCAGACTTTGCTAAGTTACATACCCATCTTTTGCCTTTTAATCTTTATTTCCATTCTTTTTTTTTTAACTTCCATTCTTTGAGGTAAGTCTTCAATCCAAATTTTACAAGCTGGAGGTCACTAATCAGCTATTCATCTGACAAGCCTGGATTAAAATCTAGATCTTCCTGATTACATAGCCTCAGTCCATAACTGTCATTTAAGATGTCACGGTGAATGGAAAAAGCAAATCTTCGTTCTTCAGCGTCCATCACTGTTACATTCCAAGAAGTTTAGGGAGGATGTTCAGGCGCACGTTGCTTGAGGTTGTACATCATTTGCCTCCATATGGTGGTGGTTGAGTGAAGTGACTTGAAAAAAGCCGGAGCAAAAATATTATAAAACCTCAATTTAATCACCTTTAGCTACATGTTAATTTAGAGTTTATATTTCAGTGAGCCCTGTGTAGAGTTGGCTATAAGTTCTTTTATTTTTATTTATTTAACAATTTTATTAGTCTTAATCCATATATACACCATTCAGTAGTTCAGCCATAGAGAGATATAAGTTCTAAGATTGTTTGGTACATGCAAGTCAAGGCAGATAACCCTTCAGAAACAGTAACTGTAGTGGTTCCCTGAGGGTACGGGAAGGGGCTTGGGCACCGGGAGGATGGGGAGCTGAAAGCATTGATGACTGTGTAACCTCACTTGACGGTATTGAATACAGAATAGTATGTGAATGGATAGAAAGGACCCTGTAAGATGGGGGGAGAGGGGGAAGG
>NW_022109491.1:23676677-23677806 GCF_000313985.2 Echinops telfairi | reverse complement strand
GAAGTTCAAGAAAGAAAATGTTTTGAAACTGATTGTGTTAGCAATTGTTTAATATTGCTTGATGTGATTGAATGGTGGAATGTTAGGCTTATCTGTAAGAGCTCCCAAAAAATGAACAAAAAAAAAAGATGTAAGTTCTTTATGACTGAAGTATGGAATGATATGATGTCTATTAAATCCCAATTAATCATAAAAAGACACAAGTTCTTTTAGTAACAAAGCAATCATTCGATTACTGATGTTTAGAGGGTTGGGATTTACCCAATAAAATCAAGATTTGGACACTTTAAGTAATTTTGTCTTGGCTTTAGCTTCTGAATAAATGTACACTAGTTTGGAATTAAAAGGAGCCCTGCAAGCGGACATCCCCTTACACAAGTGTCGGGGAGGAGACGAGGTAGTCAGGGTACAATATAGCAATGATGAAACATACAATTTTCCTCTAATTCTTGAATGCTTCCTACCCCCCACTGTCATGATCCCAATTCTACCTTACAAATCTGGCTCGACTGGAGGATGTACACTGTACAGATAGGAACTAGAAACACAGGGAATCCAGGACAGATGAACCCCCCAGGACCAGTGGTCAGAGTGGTGATACCAGGAGGGTGAAGGGAAGGTGAGGGAGAAAGGGGGAACCAGTTACAAGGATCTACATATAACCTCCCTGGGGGACAGATATCCAGGGCTGAAGCAGAAATCAAATGTTTTGAGAATGATGAGGGAAACAAATGTACAAAAGTGCCTGACACAATGGATGTATGTGTGGATTGTGATAAGGGTTGTACAAGCCCCCAATAAAATGATTTAATTATTAAAAAACCGTGAAAAATAATAATTTGGGCAATGAATGTACAAATGTGTTTTACACAATTGAGTATGTATGGATTGTGATCAGAGTTGTATGAGCCCTTAATAAAATAATTTTTTTTAAAAGAAAAGAAACAAAATAATTTATAAATTATCAAGGGTTCAGGAGGGAAGGTGGCGGAGGGAGGGAAAAATGAGCTGATAGCAAGGGCTCAAGTAGAAAAAATGTTCTGAGAATGATGATGGCAACAAATTACAAATGTGCTTGACATGATGTATGGATTGTGAAAAGAGTTGTATGAGCCCCCAATAAAAATAA
>NW_022109491.1:23667960-23675207 GCF_000313985.2 Echinops telfairi | reverse complement strand
TATGTATATTGTGGTACTATGCAATTTGATGATATTATCATTCTTAGATGTTGATTTTGTATTTACTGTTCAAATCACTGCCATATTGAAAGCTATGGCATGGTCTACAATAAAGCCTATGTAGAAAGCCCTAAGGGACAGACAGTTAGGCAATGCATGTTTACTCTAATAACAGTACTGTTGACCTGACCATATGCTTGGCAGCTGCAAATTGATAGTTTTTAATAAATGAGTAGATGCATTAAGTTCCTATCACTTCCAGGGTAGTAAAAACAAGTGGGGAGAGGTGGAAAAGTAAACCTTCTCTTTTTACCTGCTGGTTTCAGATGCTTTTAGATTCAGAGTGTTTTTTACTTGCTGGTTTCAGACCCTTTTAGATTTAGAGTATTTTAAACCTAAAGTCAGAAAGTGATCACTTAGGTATAAAGGTCTGCTTCAAATCCCTGAAAGTTTGAGGGCTGTTACTGGAGAATTTCTTCCCTAGAGATAGTTTGTGCATGGGTCTGATTACCAAGGACAGAGCCTGCATAGCGCCACACGGACAAGCCCCATGTGCAACCTGAGCTGTGTATGTACACCACAGAGCCTGTTTCTGGGTTTTATTACGGGCTCAGTGAAGTCGATTTAGCCTGTCTGGTTTCTATCTCTGGCCCCTAGAAGGCCTTGAGGATATTGGAAACTCTCCGGGCCAGGAACCATTCATTAAGCTGTGATATCAGCCAATAGCAACAACGTGTGAACTCAATCTGACTTTTCCAGCCAGTTCTGTTTAAAAAAGGGAGAAAAAAACCCCAACTCTTTGTTAGACTTCCTGTTAAAGGGTCTGTCTTAGAAAATTCCTGGACCACAAATTTTCTAATTTTAGTAGCTAAGCAGGTGACACTGTCAGTGAACTTCAAATAGCCCCAATTACACAGGCTCATTCTTCACAGCTCTGTGAGGAGAGGTCTACTACAGTGGAGAGACTGTGCCAGCAACCTTTACTTTGGAATGCGGCTCTTTTAAGAGTTTGATTCTCCCCTCTCTGCCCTTTATATTGTAATGAAATGCAGACATTCAAGTGCAGGTCAGAACAACCCAGAGCTAGGTATCCTTTGGTCTAAATTTATAGTGTTGATGTTGGCTAGACCTTTCAATTAAATTAGCTGATGGTGACAATTATGTAATTTGGCCTTGCCAACAGCTTAAGTGAAATGTTACTGCAGACAGTTCCAGGGTTACGAATGGCTTCCATTCATAAGTGTCTTTGAATTTAATGTGTACCTAAATCAGAAGATAGGTACAATGGCATCTATAAACTGTGACAAACCATAATTTATAGTATCCCTTTTTATGCACAAAAAGCATTATAAAAAACATTTCCAGATACACTGAAACATTGTTACCATAATAATACAATAATCATAAGAATGCTGCGTTGCAGAGTAGTACCCATTTGTTACTGCACACCATGGTTTGTACCTCAGATCTTTAATATTGTAGTGGGGGTTGTAAAAGTTATACTTAAGGTCAACCGCTTGTAACCCAGGGACTATTTGTGCCAGGCATAGTACACTTAATGGCCTTGACACACAACTTTGCCCTTTTTGTCTCTTACTGATAGTTTCTTTATTGCTTTGTCAACTTTGCCTACTTTCAGTTGTTATTCCTTCCTTTATGTTCATGGCAGTCTTCCGGGAGCCCTGATGGTGTAGTGGTTAAGCATTGGACTGCTATCCAGATGGTTAGCAGTTCAAATCCACCAGCAACTCCACAGGAGAAAGAGTAGGCTTTCTACTCCTGTAAGCAGTTACAGACTGGGAAATCCACAGGAGGTCACTATGAATCAGCATTGACTCATGGCAGTGAGTTTGGTTTGGGAGTCTTCTGAAAAATGTACTATATCTTAGTGCAAATAATTATGTGATATGCAAAATTTGTATCCTTTTCTTCCAAAAATACCTTGCAGAGCAGGGAGGTGAGACGTACCTTATGCTTCGGTGGGGAGGGCATTGGCTGGCAAAAATATGTAGTATTCATGTTATTTGTGTAAAAATAATGAGTACTTACTGTAGTAAGTTACAAATTTAATGTATCTTTACCATAAAGTATGTAATGCTTATTTCCAAAAAACAAGACATGCTCTTATGTAACCTCAGTATACTTAGAGGAAAAAACCCAGGTGAAATATTAGCTAACATACAGATCATGTTCAAATTTGGTGGTTGGTTCTGATAATATTTTTACTAGGAAGGCGGGAAAACCACTCCCACTCCCCCCAACTCACCACACTCTCTCTCTCATCCAGTTCAGGGTCATGTATTGTATTTAGTGGTCATGTTCCCTTCAGTCTGGAAGAGTCAATCCTTCGGTCTTTATCTTCCATGACCTTGACTTTTCTGAAGGGGATTGGCTAGTTCTTTTCTATAAAAACCCTCAGTTTGGATGTTTCTCTTATGATAGATTTCGATTGTGCATTTCTGGCAAGATCATCCCAAAGTCATGTGCGTCCTTAATATATCAGGAGGGAAGTATATGATGTTCATTTGTCCATTGCTAATGATATTAACTTAATGATAGTGACTAACCACTTGGTTAAGATGATGTCTGCTAAGTATCTCCTCTATAAAGGTATTATTTTTCCTTTTTTAATCGATACAATCTTGTGGGAGAGGGGGAGGTTATTTTGAGTCCATTTATAAAGATAACTTATTTTTTCAACAAACTTTACCCTCTAGCTTTAGTATTGGGAGATGAATTTGTTTGAGTAAGTTGTACTGATAGTTGCTTAATCTATTTCAATCCTTCATCTATTGGGAAAAATTCTAGGGAGAATTGTCTTACCCTTACTTATATATATTAATATGGATTTATGGATTCACATTTTATTTGATGGGCTATAATCTGTTGCTATTATTGATTGTAGTTCTCAAATGGGCCCACATTCGGCCATTAGGAACCCCTCTTCAAGTCTGCAGTATTCTTGAACCACTTCATTACTTTTGGCACACCCAAAAATGCTTCAGGTTCATCTTTTTCCCATCTGACCATTGAAATTGGCTGTTTCTCCAAGCTGTTTTCTCCTAACTCCTTTCGTGGAGAAAATTAGGACTCAAAAAAAGAAAGAAAGAAAATTAGAAAAACCTAGGCTCTGTGTGCTCAATGCCGTTGGAGTGTTGGTGCTTGCCCTCCTGAGGAATGGATCCTCCTGAAGAACAGCTGAGAAATGTGCATATCTGAGAGAGCTTCAAAAATAATAGAAAGATGAAATTAAAAGGGGATCCAAATGTTTCATGATCTTTTTAAAGTTCCTTCATATATGTACATATGTTTATGCAAATAGAT
Source organism: Echinops telfairi (assembly GCF_000313985.2). Classification (NCBI taxonomy): domain Eukaryota; kingdom Metazoa; phylum Chordata; class Mammalia; order Afrosoricida; family Tenrecidae; genus Echinops; species Echinops telfairi. Next base: position 23,671,883 of record NW_022109491.1, on the reverse strand, counting down.
ATGTAGGAAGTAGTGTCTTCATCCTTGTTTTTATATAAGGTCATTGGTTCAGAGAAGTTAGGTGACAGGCTTACTTTATCACACAGTATGCAGGAGGGTGGCCCTTTGGGAGTTGGAAGTTTGAGGGACTTCGTTTTATCTTTTAGGAGAGAGACAAGTGTCATGAAAGAAGAGATGTGCCAGGTCAGGCCTTTCACTTTCAACTCACAGCATCTCTGCTACACACAATTCAGAATTCAAGTTGGGGTTTGGGTTTGTTTTTTTTTAACCTGTCTTCACATCAAGTTAACCACTTGATAAGAATCAACTAAGGGACTGTGAAAGTGTGATTTGAACCCTCTGTTATCATAGCCATGATTTTGTAATATTTAGTGGCTTTTCTAAGTTGTTCATGGGAACAGGTGAGGAAAAACTGATTATAGGGAGAAGAAATAAGGGGAGCGCATGGTTGAGTATAGAAACAACAGAAATGGCAGTGTCCGTGCACCAAACACAGTGTGCCCATTTTCCTGTTGACGTTCACACAAGTAGTACATAGACACAATTTAAACATATTTGAAGATAAAGTAAAAACCACCCACCTAATCCAGCTAACCAAAGCTATTTGTTTGACAGCACATTGTGGAACTGTTAGCTTCAGGGTTAAGTGCCTTGGGGACTGCCAAGGTGGGGGAGATTCAGTTCTTGTTCTCAAAGATTTTCCACTGTATCTTTTCTTCTTTGTCCTAACACTTGATGGCTCTTGTATGAAAACTTTAATGACTGGGGCTTTAAGTTGGGGCAGTGATAGTTCGTCTGCTCTCCTTGTAATTGATGGTGTTCCAGAGAGTCATGTTTGGAAACAGTGTGAAGGTTGGATTCTCGCTCCATCAGTGGATTTTCCCAGGAAGGAAGGAAGAAGGACTGCTAAGCACATCCCAAGGCTGTTGAGCTTTTACTTGCAGCTGGGGGCATCAGCACTTTTTTGCTGTGAGCTTTCTAATGGTCATGCTAATTTATGACTACTGTATCCCAAGAAATGATGGGCTAAATGAGAGTTCTCATGAAACCATGGTTTTTAATTTGAAGTACAAAAATAATTTAGCAATTTTCATTATATAACTCCCCATTTGGTGGATTATTTATTAAAACTTGCTGTTTTAATCTCTTGGTCTTCGTTACTCTGGTAGTTGATTTCAATAGATCATTTATTTGAGTAAAGCAAAGGAAAAAAAAAATCCATTGCCATCTAGTTCAGTTCCGAGGAGAACTGCCCCTTTGGGTTTCGCTCACTCTCTGCCATCAAGTTAGTTGATTCTGACTCACACACACCCTGTAGGACTGAGTAGAAGGGCCCGTGTCTATCCAAGTCAAACTTTAAAGGAGTAGAAAGCCTCATCTTTCTCCTAAGACTTGGCTGGTGCTTTCTAACTGCTGACCTTGCAGTTAGCCCAATGCATAACCTACAACGCCATTAGAGCCCCCTCCCCATTTTTTTAAACAACAAAAGAAGAATTTAATCAAATTTTATCAACTCTTTAAAAGCTTGCAGGTCTTTACTTATTTTTGTAGTGCGTTTTTTTGTATTGCATTTTAAAATGGACTATTTCCCTAGGAGAGAATTGCGTAACTACCCATTGGAAATGGCCAGATGTGTACCAGTGAAGCAAATTATAATTATGGATTCTATGTGGTGGCTGAATATCATATTAAAAGGGGATCCTATTAATCTCTTTTTGTTAAAATTCTTTATATCAGATTATCTAATACTTTTTCCTCCCACTGTATATTCATTAGAGCTAACCTTGACTGCCTCAAACCAGACTCACTGCCACTGAGCTGATTAGACTCATGGAGACACTATAGGACAGAGTAGATTGGTCCCTGTGCATTTCCAAGATGGTAACTCTTTGAGAAAGCCTTGTCTTTCTCCCTTGCACTGGATGGGCCTTCAAACTGCTGACCTCTCAATTAATAGTCCAGTGAGTAACCCCCTCTGCCTCTCCTGATTCCATCTTTTCCAGTTTTTCTTGGCCCTGACCAATTGCAACACCTCAGAATGCCTCATCTTGACTTACTGATAGATAAAACAAAATTATTTCCTCTCACAGAACAGGACCCTTGTGTCCTAGAACTTACTACAAGCTTCTTTTCAGACACTCATTCCCTAAACGGTGTGTCTTTGTTTTGATCAAGGCCAAAGAAGAAGCTTTAGCCTTTACCCTCCTAATTCTAATTGTTTTAAAGATCATTTTATTGGGGGCATTTACAGCTCTTATAACAACCCATACACCAATTGTACATATGTTGCCATCATTATTTTCTAACCATTTACTTTGTATTTGAGCCCTTAGAGCAGCGGTTCTCTGGGTCACAACCCCTTTGGGGGTCAAATGACCATTTCCCTGGGGTCGCCGGATTCATAACAGTAGCAAAATTACAGTTATGAAGTAGCAACAAAAATAATTTTATGAGGCAATGAGCATACAAATGTGCCTTACACAATTGATGTATGTATGGATTGTGATAAGAGTTGTATGAGCCCCGAATAAAACAATTTAAAACAAAGAGCAGATACCAAGGGCTCCAGTAGAAAGAAAATGTTTTGAAGATAATAATGGCAACAAATGCACAATTGATATATGGATTATTGTAAGAGCTGTAAGAACCCCCAATAAAATGATCTTTAAAAAAAAAAATTTATGGTTGGGGTCACCACAACATGAGTAACTGTATTAAAGGGTTGCGGCATTTAGGAAGGTTGAGAACCACTGCCTCTGAGCCTCTTAAGGGAAGAGACTTACCTTTCTGAGTGGCTAATGGATTTGAAGTGAAGACCCTGCAGTTAGCAGCCCAACATATAAACTACTTACACAGTTGACTCTAGTGAGTTACAGTGAATTAAGATGTGGTAAAACCACATTGTTTTTCAGTTCCTTTTTCTGTGGACTTTTTGAAGTTCCTCGAATACTTTTTTTTTTTAATACTTTTATTGAGAGCTCTTACATCTCTTATCACAATGCATACGTTCCTCCACTGTGTCAAGCACATTTGCACATATGCCGCCATCATCATTTTTAAAGCATTCTCTTCACACTTGGGCCCCTGATATCAGCTCCCCATTTCTTACTCCTCCCTTCCTCACGAACCATTGATAAATTATAGATTACTATTTCCATATTTTACATCGTCCTCCGTTACCCCTCACCCACTTTTCCGTTATTTTTCCCCCTGGAAGGGGTTTCAAGGTTGATCCTTGTGATCGATTCCCCCTTTCTCCCCGCACCCTCCTCTAGTCCTCCTGCCCTAGAATATTCTCATATAGGTTGTATAATATCAGTATATAAACAACCTTCTCACTTTGTATTGTGTTTCATTGTACAGATGTCATCATTAAAAAAAATTTTTTTTACCCAGCCCACTATTGATGGACATTTGTATTCCAGTTCTTTGCTTTTACAAACTTTGCAATGTAACTTTCTAGAGAATGTCTTTCCATGACTGTAAAGTGTTAGAAGTAGAATTGTTGGGTAAAGAGTTTGCACATTAGTGTAATTTTGATAAATGATGTCAAATTACTCTCCCAAAGAGATACACCAGTTTTTATACTCTTTTTTTAAAAATTAAATAATCATTTTATTAGGGGCTCATACAACTCATCACAATCTGTACATATGTCATTTGTGTCCAGTACATTAATACATATGTTGACTTCATCATTCTCACAATACCTGCTTTCCACTTGAGCCCTTGGTGCCCGCTCATTTTTGCCCCCGCCCTCCCTGCTCCCCCCTCCCCGCTGGACCCCTAATAATTTATAATTTATAATTATTTTATCATATCTTACCCCATCCAACGTCTCCCTCACCCACTTCTCCACTGTCTGTCCCCCAGGGAGGAGGCCACATGTAGACTTGTCCTCTGTTCCCCCTTTCTCCCTCTCC
>NW_022109491.1:23665730-23667011 GCF_000313985.2 Echinops telfairi | reverse complement strand
AGTTGGATCGCTTGTTGTTCCCTTATCCCTGGTTTGTTAACACCACTTCCTTTCCCCCTACCTCCCCCACTCCCATGTCTCCCTGGAACTGTCCGTCCCGTTGTTTTCTCCTCCAGATTGTTTATCCAGCCTATCTTATTTAGACGGACCTGCGGAGATAATAACATGCACAAAAACAAGACAGAGCAAAACCGAGCAACACTATACAACAAAACAACAACAATAAACCAATGACAGAAAACAAAACACAACAAGAAAGAAAAGCTTGTAGTTAGTTGAAAGACTGTTTGTTGGCCTTTAGGAGTGTTTTCCAGTCCAGTCTGTTGGGGCACCATGCCCTGCCCCCAAAGTCCACCTTCGGAATTCCCTGGGGACCTTGCAGCTTCGTTCCTTTGCTGTTCTGTTGCACCCCCTTAGTATTTTGCCTCGGTGTGGTGGGATCGGGCGCAATTCCCACACTGTGTCTCCAGTGTTGTCCTCCGTAGAGCTATTGGGTCAGGAGGGACGTCATGTCTCATAGTGGGGCCGGCCATGTGGTCCTCTCTGTGGACTGGCTGCTCTAATTGGGAACATCGTCCTCAAGGCCTGGTGGGCCAGGTTGTGCTGCACCCTCTCCTACTCCCCCTTCATCTGCTCCTGTGTGCTCCGATCAGATAAGGAAACTTTGTTCTATTAAAGATCAAATAGTAAGTACTTTAGACATTGCATTTCTAAAACAACCCTTTAAAAAGAAAAGAAGACAAAGTGGGTCCACAGGTCTTACTTATGGAGGCAGCTTGTGGGCAGGGTTTGGACAGGGGCTTTGATTGCTAGAGAAAAACAGGAAAGAGGTTGAAGCAGTGTTTCGGGAAACTTTGAATGTTGCACTCTAAAATTTGTCCTTAGGTTGGAGACACTGGGGCGTTTCTGATTGTATTAACTTGGATAGTGACATTTTGCCTGTTAATGTAAATGGATTATATTATCAGGTATAAAAAGCCCATCTGGGAGATTTGCCTCATGTTGACATTTGTATTGTGTGTAGTAGTGCTGCTTGTTTGCCATTAGCATGGAATGCTGAAAAAGACGATTATGTTTTGTGAATGGTTTAGCCCAAAAAAGAATCATTAAGTTAAGGAATCAAACTCACTGGCATTGAGTCGATTCAGTGACTATGTGAAAGGGTACAAGTGCCCCTGTGGGTTTCTAAGACTGTACTTTTTATGGGAGTAGGAAGTCTTATCTTTCCACTTATAAGTTAAGGAAGTAGAAGAATAGTATACCTCAAATTCTCAGTTACGG
>NW_022109491.1:23643938-23665604 GCF_000313985.2 Echinops telfairi | reverse complement strand
CTTCAAGATTTTGACAACCAGAAGACTCATTTTCCTCTGGGGTAGGAGTGAATGTGGGCAAGGTAGGAGTGTGATGGTGTGTGGTGTGTGTGAGTGGGTGGAGGGTGTGTTTTCAGCATCACCTGGCAGAGTTTATTAATATTTCAATGTGGAATAATTTTTTTTAACATACTCTCCTAGGTGATTCTCATTCCTGCCTAGTTATAAGCCACTGTTTGATCCATTCTCTCCTGTCCCCACATTATCTCCTTGTGGTGCTAGTAGGATTACATTGCTTTATCACCTTCTAATTAGAAGAAGGCATTGAGATGGAACTTTGCCATCCCATAAGGACTGCTGATCTCTGGTCTATGTTTTGGCAGTGAGCATTATCAACTCATGTTGTCAGCTTGCTGATCAGCTTTTCCTGTTGAATCGTGGCCTTAGTATATTCTGTTGTCATTTATTTTATTTTGCCTCAGTCTCTTTGGCGTCTACATTTTGTGCCTGTGCTAAACGCTTCCTTCCCATTTATGTGAAACTGCTTTTTATCAGAACAAAGACATAGTGTTTGGATGCTCTGTCCTTGCTGTCCCAGCAATCTTTGAACTCATTTTGAGCATCTATGAAGTGTGCACAGTGGATACCCAGGTTTTTGTTTCTGTTGAGGCAAATGAATGGTTGAAATATAAAATCCAAACCCTGTGGCATTGAGTTGATTATGACTCACAGTGACCTCATGCAGGGTTTCTAAGCCTATAAACGTTGAACAGAGCAGGTAGCTTCATCTTTACCCCTTGGAGCAATTGATGGGTTTGAACTACCAACCTTGTGGTTAATAATCCAGTGCTTACCCAACAGGGCCATATAAACCAAAAAACCAAACTCACTGCCATCAAGTCGATCAACTCCGACCGATCCTAAGGTCAGGGTAGAGCTGCCCTTGTGAGTTTCAGACACTGTTACTCTTTATGTGAGTAGAAAACCTGTCTTTCTTATAAGGAGCAGCTAGTGATTTCCAACTGCTGACCTTGAGATTAGCAGCCCAGTGTGTAGCCACTGTGCCACCAGGGCTCTATAGGAAAGTACAAAGGTAGTTGAACTGAAGGTCTCTGAGGTGCTCATTCTAGTCGGTGAGGTCTGTCTAGTCTGTCTTCCTGGGAGTCAGAAGTGCCAAATCCTAAGGAGACACCCAAAAAACCCTCAGCGCTGTACATGGCATCTGGCACCCTTTAATAATTTAATAATACCATTAATAACCTTACTTCCTTCACTCCAGTGGCGGCAGGTGAAGAGGATAGCTATGCAGAGTAATTGGGGCATGCAAAAATTGGAGGCAGCAACTGGCTCAGATTTAATTTTTCAGTCATCTTTTCTCTTCCAATTAAGGCTGTCACTTTAAATAAACAATTTTTAAGCAATCGTAGTTTCCCAGTTTTTCTAAGCACATGTTGGTTGTGGCAATGACAACTCTAATATGCAGTAATCAAAGCTTGCGTGATTGTAGCATATTTACATAAATGCAGATTTGGAACTAAGTGTGACAGGATTATCTGGGATGGTTGGCAAGGATTTGTAAAACCATGAGGGTTTATTTAAACTTCTGCTCTCAGAAATAAGAAATTGGGATCTTATGAAGGCACAATTGGCTTGGCTCCAGCTTTTTAGCTGGGAGGCTGCTGAAGAGTTCATTTGTTGTGTGATGAGCACAGACTTGTTTAAAGGAAAGACTCTCTTTGTACAATTATTCATTTGTCAGTTCACCCCTGTTTACATATGGGCCTCCTGACGATGACAAGGAGAACAAGCAGACAGTCCAGCCTGTTCAATACTAGACCGTGACAGAGTAGTTTCCATTCCACAGATTAGAGGGAGATGGATTTTTTGAGTATTTTTAATTTACCCTGAATAAATTGAAGAGAAACCTGTCGTGAAAGATCTGTCAGTGACATATGTGTAATTTTCTTCTTATTAAATAGGTCCTTGTAGCTAGGTAAAGTGCCCTGGTGGTGGAGTAGTGGGATTCGCATTGACTTAGCAAGGTCAGCCATTAGAAGTCACCAGTTTTCTAAAGGAGGCCTGGTAGTGCAGTGTGGTAAGCATAGGGCTGCTCACCACAGCTCGGCAGTTCAAATCCACCAGCTGCACTTCAGGAAGAAGGTGGGACAGCCTTCCCATAAAGATATTTAAAGGTCTTGGAAACTCACAGGGGCAGTTGTACTGTGTCCCTGTGAGTCAGAATTGATTTGTTGGCAGTGAGTGAGTGTGTCTATATAGACAGTGTAGCTTAGTGCAGAAAGAATTTTGGATTGATGGTTCAACACTTAGATTACAGTTTATGCTTGGGATTCAAGATGTGACTTTAGCCAATCACTCAATCTTGAACTATATTTTAAATGAAAAGAAACACTTGAAAATAATATTGTGCATTTGGTGAAAGTTTACGCAGCATATTAGGCTCACATTTTGTTCAATTTTGTTTAAATTGTTCAATGATATGTTTGAAGTTGCGGCAGCATTCTTTTTAATTGTGTCCTGTTGGGTCAATTTTCAGTACTTTAGAGGTTTCCTGCTTGCTTCTCACCTGATTTTTGCTTTAAGTAATCATTGACCTTTTGGTCTCATGCTTTTTTGTTAGTAATCAAATGAAAATAAGTTTGCAATAACTTACGATGTCTTACAAGGTTGCTGTGAGTTGGACGTGACTTGATGGCAGAGTTTTATGGTTTAGTTCAAAGACGACTTTCAGGGGGTTGGCGGGCGTTTTAGTTTGAGAATTAAGTTCAGGGCAATAATTCATCTAGTCTTCAGGAGGTCTAAATTTCCTTGAGAATTTGAAATTCTGTGCTCTCCCGGACACTGTAGCAGTCACTGAAGAACTTTTCGCTCTTGCTGTCCAATACACAAAATTTCCAGGGCAGCTCCTCCAGAGCAGGGCCAGGAGCCGACACTACTAGACTTTCTGAAAACATTTCACTCAAATAACACAAGGCATTCTTAGGGAAAAAAGAAGAAATTCTAACACCTAGAGTAACGTTAAAATTTCTTTTCACCTCATCACTGAAAACTTGTCTCTCCAGGGACCTCTGTAATACACAAGTGTATAGTGTTTCTCACAAGCGGAATCATACTGGACTTAATATCTTGCTGACTCTTAATTTCCAGTCAGCTAGGGAACGTCCACAAAACTGTTACATCAGATCTTTGATTTAAACTACAGCAAAGACATTTATCTCTTATGTTGTCTTAAGTACCTTGGAACAGATTTTATAAACGACAGCAACATTCAGTATTGATTTGCTCAGGGTTAGAGTGAGATGCCTTTCAGGGGATCACACCTTTCATTTCAGAGAACTTTGCAAAGGCTCTGTAAGAAAGGCAGGTGTATGATTGAATGCTTCCTGAAGTTGCCAAGCGCCATTCAAATCCTCTTCCCTTCCTCACAAAGTGCAAACTCGTCCTTTTTGGAGCAATTGGCTTCTGCAGATGCACCTATTACATGGGTTGGTAAGAGAGGATGTTTTTTCATCTGACTTAATAGTAAATAAATTTTAAAAAGAATTAATGGGTTCTCTAACCAGACAGAAGTGTGCTGGAAATGAACACAGGTCCTTTTTGGTCTTGTTGACACAGAGGAAGAGAGCAGCATCCAGCGGAGTCATCCCTCCAGGCTGGAGTCATAGGAGCCATGCCACCTTTCAACCCATCATGGCATAAAGCTATTAGTGATCAAAGGAGCTCTGGTAGTGCAATGGTTAAGTGCTTGCCTGCTAACCAAAAGGTGGGTGGGTATGGTAAGTTGTTCAACAGGCTGCTTTGGGCACATCAGTGGACCCAGTAGAGATGATGGGCTTCAGAGATTTCATGGAAAAATTACTTTGTCTTTTAATTCTGCTTCTCTATTTCCTCCGTGTTAGGGAGATAAGAAAGTAGGCCCTTGCTAGAGATAGGGCAGACCAAACAGGAATGAGTGATTCCTGACTCCCGAAAAGACAATTCGGAAAAAAAAACACTTTTTTTTTCATTCCTAAAGTTTTCATCCCTTGGGGCAAAAGCTATTTTGATACTGGATAGGTTGTTTTCATCCCTTGGGGCAAAAGCTATTTTGATACTGGATAGGTTGTGGTAACTAGAAAGATAGAAGGAGAGGCTGATGCCAGCTGTTAGTTTTCTGATTTGTTTTCTCATTTAATGGTGCTGCAAAGGACAGGGGTCTGGGCAGAGAGGGCAGTTTGAATAAAGACCAGAAGCAAAATTTAAACCAGAATGTAGAAAAGAGACAGTAATTGTTCTAATAGGCTTCTCATCTGAGCTTATGAGTGCTCCTCCTAGTATTGACTGCAAGCATGTGGAAAGATCTTTGTGTTTATGCAGTTCTTCCTCTTTCTCCTCCTCTGCCTCTCATCCGGGAGAGCTTCCTGAGGTGCAGCTCTCCCTGTGCTCGGGAGCTACATCTGTGTTCCCTCGCTTCAAAGGTGCTTCTGTTTTCCAAAGCTGCGTGGAATCTACTTCGATGTTTTTTCGTTTTGTTTTAACTCTTAGTTTTAACCTGTTACTCCTAGCTCTGTCCCAGAACCACAGATGCTTGGTTGTCAAGCTATCAGATGGATTTTTGGATATTCTCAAGTCATTCTCAGATAAGTCATCCTCCTTCCAATTTTGTTAACTACTTTGTCATATCAGGAATCAAGTAATGGGGCAGTGATTATAAAGGAGCCCTGTGTGGCACGGTCGTTAAAGTGCCCAGCTGTCAACCAAAAGGTTGGTGGTGTGAACACACCAACTGCTCCAAGGGAGAAAGATGTGGCAGTGTGCTTCCATGAGATTACAGCCTTGGAGACCTACTCTGTTCCGTAGGGTCTCCATGAGTTGGACAGTAGGTTTTTGCTTTGGATTATGGGAGGATGTCTCAGTTGTGTTGTGTGTTTGACGTACTGAAGCTTTTGTTTAACTGTAGTCATGAGTCATTAACTGGGGCTGTGTCTGCGATTGGCATTTCTAACAAGTGCACAGGTGGTGACAGTGGGGTGTGGACCACACTGATTAGTAGCAGGGAATTAAGAGTAGAGCATAGCTCTGGACTCCCAGCTCCATTCTTAGCCATTAGTTCTCAATTTTGGTTACATGTTAGACTCACCTTGGTGACTGGAGAAAAGTTTTGCAACTCCTATTTCCCACAAAAGACTTAATATATCTAGTCCAGAGCATGTACACTGCCAGTACAGATAAGAGCTCTTGACACATGGAATCCAAGACAGATAAACTCGTCAGGAACAGTAATGAGAGTAACGATAGCAGGAGGGTAGGGGGAAGGTGGTGTTATACGTCACTCTATGATCAATGTGTAACCTCACCCCCACCCCAAGGGGGATGAACAACAGAAATGTGGGTGATAGGGACAGTGTAAGATATGAAAATACAAATAATTTATAAATTATCAAGGGTTCATGAGGGTGGGAGGGTGGTGAAGATAAGCAAAAAAGGAGCTGATATCAAAGACTCAAGTAGAAAGAAAATGTTTTGAAAATAACGGCAGCATATGTACAAAGGTGCTTGACACAATGGATGGATGGATGGATTGTGATTAGAGCTGTTAAGAACCCCCAATAAAATGATTTTAAAAATAATATATCCAGAATATGTAAAGAACTCATAAGACTCTGAACAGTAAGAAAAACATACTAACTGAAGGGGCACAAAAAACTTGGAACAGATATTTTCCCAAAGAGGATATGTGGATGGGCAACTAAGCACATGAAAAGATACTTAACATCATTATCCACTAGGGGAATGCTAGCAAATCTCTATGGGACATCCCCACACCTGTTGGAATGGCCAACATAAAAATCCTGGCAAGGATGTGGGACAGCTGGGCCTCAGACCACTGCTGGTAGGGGCGCAAAATGTTGAAGCCACTCTGGAAAATAATTGGGTAGTTTCTTATAAAATGAAATATCCCCTACTCTGGTCCCCAGCAATCACATTCCTCTGCATTTATCCTAAAAAAATAAAAAACTTGTGGCCACACAAAAGTTGTATCATGAATGGCTCTACTCCTAATGGTCAAAATCTGGAAACAGCCCAAGTATTCTTCAACAGGTGAATGGTTAAGCAAATTGTGGTATAGCCGTACATTAGCGTATCATTCAGCTATAAAAAGGAGCTGCTGTTACAGGAAACAACGTGGATGAAGCCCAGAGGAAGCAGTAAGAAGCCAGTCTCCAAAGGTAACAAGCACATTATACGGCATGTTTGACAAGACATTATTATAGTAGTGCATAACTGATCAGGGGCTGCTCAAGATTAGGGATGGAGGGAGGAGAGTGTATGACTGTCAGGGGCTAGCACAGGCAATATTGTGGAGTAATGGAATCGTTCTGTGTCTAGATTTCACGTAGAACTGAAACTTTACATCAGTGTCAGTACTACTGTCTGTGAATTGCAAAAGAATAATAGAAGGTTTATCTCAGGAAGCTTTAAAAAATCATTATTTGGTCCGGTGGCACTTCAGACAGTTAATCAGAATTTCTGAAGGTGGGACATGGATACAGCTCTTACATCCGTTTGGGATAGTCACGTGTGCATTCCAAGTTGGCAGCTGCTGTCTTAGAGAATGCATATCTGGAGGAATGCATATCTCTAATTTTATTGCTTTACCAAGCTCTTACATTAGAAATACATACGAACCATATTTGAGGTATATTTAATATACTAAAAAGTTTTGAAGCATGAAATGTATTTCATATATTTGCCAAGTATTCATGGGACATGTTTAATTTTTCATACTATTTTCCTCTATAAGCCATCACAATATTTTTAAGTCTTAATATTTTAAAATCCAAATGAAGGACTATGGCAAAAAAATAATTTCACATATTAGCTTTTTTGCTTATATAGACAAGAAATAATTACGGTTTTGGGGTTACTAATGTTTAGAAGTTGTTCTTCAAAGAGGAGAAAATTCCTCTGGGGATTTTAAGTAAATGTTAAGTATCATGGGAAGAATTTAAAAACGTCTCATTTGTAATTCAAAATTTCCCATGTTTAAAGCTAGAGAAACTTTATTTTTCACATACTACTTATTAATGAGTCATTCTCATTGGCTGGTATCGACACCACCATTCTTATGAAACACTGCTGAGTGAGTAATGGCCTTGTTTTATCAAAGATGATCTTCCTATAAATAACTAAAGTAGCTGAGAAATGGTTCATGGCAACTGACTTTGTAGTCTGGGATTGTAACTTTAATATTGTAACTTTCTTAACATGATCATTGTATTTGTGTCTGAGGACTGAAAGACATATTTTAACATCCTGTAGTTTAAAATGTTAAAAGTGCTGATCTGAGCATGCCTGATCTGTAGCTAGCATTGCTCTAGCAAACTGCATGGTGTGGCTGTACAGAATCAGGTGCTTTGCTTTAACTGCAGCTGTACCATCTGTGGTACCAGGTGGACAGGTTCTGTGTCATCAGGAAAACACAGCTGCTCAGGCTTAGGAAAAGAGCTAGTTGACTGCTTTTCCTCAGAAGTTTCTAAGCAGTTTCCACCTGTGCACAGGTGTTGACCCTAGCCAGAAAAACAATAACAAAATGTCTGAGTGTGTAAATTTGTCTACTTACAATTATTTTTTGTTAGTATTTCTTTTAGTTTACCTTTAATTTTTTTGGTGTTTGGTTTCTTGAGGATGTTTCCAGCCGATGCTACTGCCTTCTGAGAGTGTCACTCTCATTAAGGATTCTTATAAATAGCAATATGTACATGTAGTATATGGTAGGTTCTTCTCTCTGGATAACTGGGAAGTAAGCATGAAGGACTTTGTTTAGGCAAAACAGCAAAATAAAAATCAGAGTTCTTGGGACACTAAAATACAGGATAGAAATACAAGGGGGCTTCAAAAAGTCCATGGGAACATTACATTTTTTGTAATTGCATTTTTCCATGAACTTTTTGAAGCCACCTTGTGTTACTTTTTTCCCCCTTGTGTTACTTGATGTGGTTCTTCTAAACATAAGTCTTTAAACTCATCAAACAACTTTTTATTTATTTTTTAACTTTTATTATTTCAAGCTTAATTTATTCTAAGCCATGAGTTTTTCCTTCTTCAGCTTTTTCTGGGATATCTTTTTCTTCTGCGCAACCTCCTCTTCTGGTTTAGGAACAATGTGTTCTTTTCAGTCAGGATCATCTCAGTGTGGCAGGGGGCCGCTCATGTATGGGTTGATCCGACCATGAGCTCTGTAAGTCTGGCGGCGCATCTTGGGGGCTTTGTTCACCTGGATGTGCTCAATGACCAGAGAATCCACATCTAAACCCTTCAGTTCAGCATTACTTCCGCATTTTTAAGCATGTGAAGCAAAACTGATTCAGCACTCGTTTTTTTTGGACCACCGACCCTGGGTCCAACCCCACTGTTTGGCCTGGGCACACCTACCAACCCCATCATTATAACGTCTGAAGGGCATACACTGCTTCTGCAGAGTGACGTCTTTCAAGTATTTGGTGGCTTTCCGGATATGCATGCCTTTGATGGCCTGGGCAGTTTAATGGGTGTTCTTGAAGTGGACCCGGAGATTCGACCCTCTTGATTTGCAGGATTTGTAGAGTTTTCTGGGTCAAGTGAGTAGCGACCTATTTTGGCAGGTCACTTCAGGGGGTTATAGTTAGAGGAAGCCAAACAATTTTTTCTTGATGGGTCTGGGTAGAAGAAGGTGGAGGAAGATACTGATAGGATTGTATGATTCAGTTGTGGTTATTAAGAACTAATTGTAATTCTAAAAACTTGGGACTGTAACATGGGAGTTGTTGATTTTTGCCATTCTAAATGAGCCATCTCAGCATCTCACTCCCATCAAGAGAGAAGAGCCAGGAGTGGAGCTTGCCCTTTGAACTTCTACCTCCTCAATGCAAGCACAGGAAGCTGTGACACTGGAGGAATGGCAGAAGGGTGACAGCAGCAGAACCAAGAGCCAGAGCCCTTGCCCAGCCCACAAGGGCCAAGAAAGCTTCATTGAGGGCACTGGGCCTGCTGACTCATGGAGCTAGAGCTGAGCACCTTTGGGATGGTGTGCCCCTTGGGCATTTATAAGCAGCCCTAAAAGAGCTTTTTAATGATGTGTGATCAGGGCAGATACCAAGGCAGAGAGGCATTCCTACTGATAAGAGAAGAGGCTGTTCTGATTCTGAGATGTTAACTGGTTAACTTCCCTAATCAACCTCATAATCTTATTGTTTGTGAGGTCAGTGTGACCATTGCAATGAATTGTTGAAGCAAGCAGAGAAGTAGAGTGTGCCATGGGCAAGTCATTTGGTGTCAGAATTGATGAGTGAGTGGAGGCATGTCTAACTTCAGCCTCACAGGAATTGTCTTTGGGTAGCTAATGCTGATGAGTATGCTTCTCACTACCTTTGTGAAATCAGAGGTCAGACACTGCTTCCATGCCATTCCTTAACACCTGTGTAGACTTACCTTCCAAGAACTCTTGGAAGAGAGCCTTCGCCCCAGCTATTTAACATTTGGGAACATTAACCAAAAAATCAAAACCAAATGCCCTGCCATTGAGTTGATTCTGACTCATAGTTACCCAGTAGGATAGAGAAGAACCATTCTTTGAATTTCCACGACTAAATATTTACTGCAGAAGCAGTCAGTCTGAGCTTACTCCCAAGAAACAGCTGTTGGATGAAACTGCTGACCTTGTGTTAGCAACCCAGTGCTTGCCATACTGCACCACAGGGCTTCTTTAGAACACTAAGACCTAGTCCTTACAGTATCAGAGATGGATTCCTTAGGGAATTGGAATAAAATTCAAAAAAACCTTGTGAAAAATCCTGTTAGAAAACAATGAAGTCAAATATAGTGATGTTCTACAGAGAAACAGCAAAGCCGGTTATGGTCATTGGACCTACAAACTGAGAATGAACGTGTAGTACAGTCTTTTTTTTCTTTTTCTGACGCACTCATCAATCCGTGTAATGCAGGGTGCCAGGAGGTTGCCCTATCAGATTTAAGGTTTCACCTCATGTTTATGCACCTCTTCTGAGAGTTATTATATAGACAGAATTTGGAGGGCTCAAAGATCTCCAAATTGTACTGAGAGAAAGGAACCCCAATGGAAAGGTGTCAGGGCACTGTGCCTGAAGCAGAGAAGACTTTAAAAACCAAAATCAAACCCACTGCCATAGAGTTGATTTGGACATATAGTGACTCTCTATAGCAGGCCTCATGTGGCCCGCCAAGGACATTTATCCGGCTCGCCGGGTATTTTTGCCCCATTTGTTTTTTTACTTCAAAAAAGATATGTGCAGTGTGCATAGGAATTTGTTCATAGTTTTTTAAAAAACTATAGTCCGGCCCTCCCAGTGGGTCTGAGGGACAGTGAACTGGCCTCCTGTTTAAAAAGTTTGAGGACCCCTGCTATATATATATATATAGGGTTTGCAGAATGTGAATCTTTCCAGGAGCAGAAGACTCGTCTTTCCACAGACTTGGTAAGGATTGTTTTGCAGAAGTTGTCCTGTATACTTCCTCACTTTAGAACTAGACAAAAAGGAGAAGGCAGCATCAGCTTAACCTCAACCACACCTAGCACGAGGGGGTACCCCCAATAGACAAATTTTTTCCCCTAAAGTTATATATATTTACATTAAAAAAAAAACAACAACAACTTAATCACCTTCAAAGTACTCTCCATTACACTTAATACATTTGTCAAATCTCCGATTCCATTCTTGGAAAAAATTTTCAAACTCATCTGTTTGAATGGCTGACAGCACCTCCCTCATTTTTTTCTTTACCTCTTCTACCCATCAAATCTGTGCCCTTTCATGTCTGTCTTCATTTGTGGAAACAAAAAGAAATCGCATGGAGCGAGGTCAGGTGAATAAGATGTGTAGGGCAAGAGAGGCATGCTGTTTTCTGCCCAAAACTGGTACACTGAGATGGATGGCTGTGTGAGCAGGTACATTGTCTTGGTGGCAAAAACCAGTCCCCCATCTGCCACAAATCAGGCCTTTTTTGTTGCATACTTTATGCAACCAAAATCAGGCCTTTTTTGTTGCATACTTTATGCAATCTTTACAGAACTTGTAAATAGAAAGCTTGATTAACAGCCTGACCTGGTGGAATGAACTCCAAACACTCAAATACTTGAGTTTTTCCCATAGCACTGTCCTTGTAAGTGTGTTCAACATCACAACAGTTTCTGCAGCATTTTTCCCCGAGCAGGAAACAAAATTTCAGCTGGATGTAGTTTTCTTAAATTGGCCATCACAAAAAACAAGGTTCAAGTGAAACTGCTTTTAGAAAAAATTCACTGTGACCAGAGAGAACCTTCCCAGGCAACACCACTGAGTGCACTAACTCAGAGCAAGTTGCTGGATGCTCACCTGGGTGGGGAGAGTGGGATATGTACTATGAAAGCTCAGCCCAGCAGAGCTTCTTTTGGTATCTATCCCCTCATATTCTGTGTTAAAAATCATACCCTTTATAATGCATCTCAAACTCACTGCCATCAAGTTGATGCAAACCCATAGCAACCCTTTAGGACAGGATAGAAAAATTTTTAAAAAATCATTTTATTGGGTGCTCTCACAGCTCTTGTAACAATCCATACATCAATTGTATCAAGCACATTTGTACATATGTTGCCATAATCATTTCCAAAACATTTTCTTTCTGCTTGAGTCCTTGGTATCAGCTTTTTTTCCCCCCTTGCGTCCCCTACCCTCCCACCCTGGTGAACCCGTAATAATTTATAAGTTATTTTTACATTTTACACCATCCATGTCTCCCTTCACCCACATTTCTGTTCACCCCCCCTGTATGTGTGTGGGGGTGTTATAAGTTGATCATTGTGATCATTCCCCCTTTCTCTCCCTTCTCCCTACCCTCATGGTATCATTACTACCATTATTGTGCCTGAGGGGTTTATCTGTCTGGATTCTGTGATAAGAGCTCTTAGCTGTACCAGCACACATGCTCCGGTCTAGCTGGATTTGTAAGGTAGAACTGGGGTGGTGGTGGTGGTGGTGGAGCACTGAAGACTAGAAGAGTCTGTGTGCTTTGTCCGTGCTGTACTGCACCCTGGCTGGACGACTGTACCTCCTGGGAGCAGAAAGCCCCATCTTCTGCAGAGCAGTTGGTGGTTTTGAATTGCTGACCTTGTGATCGATCAGTAGCCCGATGTGTGATCACTACGCCACTACGGCTAAAGATGATCAATTCTGATATTCAAAGATTTTTAATGTGTAAATTCTTACCAGGAGATGAGAAGTTTTTACTTTCTTTGAGTATTTACACCTTTCACAAAACGAATGCTTTGGGAGGGCTGGGTCACAATGAGAATTGGTAAAGAGAGTCGGAGGGTGGAAGCCTGTCTGACTGACATCCCACCCAGTAAGAATGAACCCAAGTGGTCATCAGATACCAACCACCACACGCCATTTTTCAAAAATAAACTGGTTCTTAAGTGTCAACTCCAGGAAAAAGTATTACATTTCTCCATACCTTACTTTATTTTTCTCCACAGTATTTATCTTCACCTGGGGTTTTAGTATATACAAGGAGCTTCAAATTTTTGTGATGAAAAAAAATGGAGAAAATGGAATTTTTTCACAAACCTTTTGAGGCTCCTTTTATAAGTACTGTATATACTTGTGTATAAACCGGGTTTTCCAGCACATTTTTGTGGTAAAATTAGGTGCTTTGGCTGATATTCGGGTTGGCTTCTACTCGAGTATGTATGGTATGTGTTTGCTTGTATGTTGGCTGTCTCTTCCCTTTAAGCCCATTCGGGGCAAGGATTTCATTTTGATGTTTTTAGAGCTGTACCTGGCACAGAAGGGGTATCAGTAAGTACTTGGTGAATTATATTTCCCCAGGACTCCCTGGAGAAGTGCTTTTATAATAACTTCACTTTAATCTTGCGTACTTGGTTTTCATAAGAGACCAAAACAAGCTACTATGTACTTTGCTGCCTTCATTTTCTGTAACACTGCCAATCCATTGTTGCTCAGCTTCCTGAAGGCCAGCAGGATGAGTTGGTGTGTTGTCCTTGCTTAGAAAAGAAAATCTGAAGAAAAAAAAAATGAAAAAAATTCTGTATAGAGGAAGAAGCTTTAAAAAGCTTGGAGGAAAATGACATTTTCTTTTCATTCCAATTTCTCCACGAACTTTTTAGAATTCCCTACTTTAGAAATTTTTAGTGGTTGTGTTTTGGCCCCTACTTTGCCCTCCTTGCTTTTAGAGCCTTGTTGAAAATTTATTGCTATGATCACTCAAATAGATAGCACTAACTATTATGGGGCTTGTTGGGGCTTAATAGGGTACAGTTTAGGACCAGAAATTCACAGGGTACTGTCAGGAGTGCCTCTTATCAGCCATGCCCACAAACACACACCCCATACCTCTCTCAGGTCCTTAGCTCCTTGGCCATTCTCTTCTGGAGCAATGTTAGAAACCTTTCTTAGAGTTGCCAGTAAATGTTCCAAGGGCACACACCAGTAACCCCAGCCCAAGGTACTCAGTGGGTTGGCAAAACGTAGGGTGCCCCACCCCCTAAATTAGGTGCCTGGAGGTAGCCCACTCCTGCAAGTGACTCTCCAGCCTGAAGCCAAGTGGCTTTCTGGCTTGTGGGCCTTCTGCCCAGTCTCAAGTCGTAGGCTGCCTCCTCCGCTCTCCCAGTTCTCCTGTGGTGTGTCAGAACCCTGTCTGCCTGCCTGGATCAAGAAGGGTCAGTGTAGGTATCCTAGCATCCAAGGGACCCATTCTGCCCCTGGTTTTTCTTTCTTTGTAATAGTGAGATCTCCCCTTTCCACTAAGGCAGCGGTTCTCAACCTGTGGATCGGGACCCCTTTGGGGGTCGAACGAGCCTTTCACAGGGGCCGCCTGGTTCATAAGAATAGCAAAATTAGAGTTAGGAAGTAGCAACAAAAATAATTTTATGGTTGGGGGTCATCACAACATGAGGGACTGTATTAAAGGGCTGCGGCATTATGAAGGTTGAGAACCACTGCACTAAGGTTTTTAATAATATGGCTCCTATTAAACTTACTGAGTATAGCAAAACTAACCAAGTCCCTTGTTAGGGCAACATATATATCTTATTTGTATGTTCTCACCCCACACAGATACCATTTTCTTACCTACTTTATTAGCAAACTATCCAGCCATATATAACTCACATTGGCATTGTCCTCCCAGTCATTTGATAAGAATTACAAAGACTGTTTGACTAGAAGAGCTGTATCAAATAGTTCACAGCACTGCAATTTTCTTATAAGCCTTTTTTTTACAGTTATCTCTTGTCTAAACTAAATTTTAGAATATATGTTTCAGTGATACCCATAGACTATGTATATGAATCTTTAATTTTCATTAAAAGGATTAGGTGTAACTTAGTGTCTGGCACATAGTTGGCATTTAATGAAAATTGGAATGTTTCCTAATAAACCTCAAGCAAGATATTTTATTTTTATTTTTTTAAGCAAGCTATTTACTTAAAAAAATTAAGACTGACTTGTGCCTTGCCATGAGGCATATGGGCTAAGAATTCTGGCTAGGCAGGAAATAAGGACATGGAATGTAGGTAGACTTAACTTTTAAATAGGTGACCTTTCTAAGTGCTCTTCTTTTGAACATTGTGGCTTTTTGGATTCTGTGCAAATGGTGTTGGAATCCAGAATCTGAGAGTTTGAAGAGAGAAATGATCCCTTATTCTTGCTTTCAAAACTGGTTTACGGTTTTGAGATAAGGAAAGGGTTTTTGGACCTGGGTTCCGAAATGATTTGTACCATACCAGTCTCCCTTTATTTTCTAGAACTTGTCTAGATGGGCAAGCTACAAACTTTGAAATCCTGTTTCAAATAATTCTGTTTTAATTCCCTTCCCCCTCCCCTTTATCCAGATGTTTAAGTTACACATGTGAAAAAACAAACCAAGCCAGGATCAGTTTTAACAAGAGAGAAGTATGTGCATAGCAGAGAGCTAACATTGCTTGCAATGCTGGAAATGGATGGCAATTGTCCGATAAAGTAGTTTTTCTTGGTATTAATTTTAAGGGAAATTTATATAAGATTGCTATACATAAGCTAGCAAAAATAATCTGGAAAATAGCATTTTTGGGGACAGGGAGATCACTTCCCCTACCCCCTTAATGATGTATAATCCATATATCATACAGTTTAATAGTTCAATCACATCAAGAAGAGTTGTACACCACAGTCAGTTGTAGAATATTTTCTTCATTCTTGTACTCATCATTATTAATTTCCCATTCCCCCTAACTTCTCCTGCCATACCTCCAAAGAACCATTAATCCAGATATTGTGTCTATAGGTTTACCTGTCCAGGAAAACATTAAAAAACAAACAAAAACTAACAAGAATAACAAAGTAAAACAAACTCAATTGAAAATAAAACAAAGTATCAAAAACTAAGACAAATTTAAATTAGATCATAAGGGAATCAAATGTTAGGGTGCTTAAATATCAACCTAACTGCAGCTGCAACAATTAATTTTCCAGTGCATTCTGCGTGTTACAAGACTGTTCACATCCTTTGTCCATGGCCAGAGGGGGTTCAGTAGGGACTTAATCCGTGTGTGATTTTCCCTTCTCTTGAAAAACAAAACAAAACTGAAAATGGAGCAAAAGGGAGATCAAATGATTTTACATTTGACCTAGCTGCATCTGCCATAATGGACGACTATGCACTGCTCAGTGTCTGATAACAAGGCTATCATACCCTCACCTATGATCAGAGAGGGGTTCGCGGGAGGCTTCGCAGACCCCACAAGTGGATTCCACACTTCCACTGTCATCTAGAGCCTCTGCAAACCAGGCGTTCACAATTTAAGCTCTCCGAAAAATATCTTTTTAAGATATACTTCACATGCTATATAATTCAACCTTTTAAAATTTGTAGTTCAATGCTTTTTAGTATACACATAAGGTACAACCCACACTGATTCTTTTTTTTTTTCTTTTCACCCCTAAAGGAAGCGCCTTACCCATTTGCAGTCACTTCCCATTTCCTCATTTTCCAGTTCCTGGTAACCATGAATCTTTTTTATGTAGACATATGCTCTTAATTCTCTTGACTATGGATCTCCAGAGTGGATACAATTGGCCAGATGGCAATTCTACACCAACCTTTTGAGGAACTACCATACTATGTGAATCAGCTGCCCAGCAATATATGAAAGTTCCGTTCTCTTCACATGTTTGCCAGCCCTTTTTTGAAAGGTTGCTACTCCTTTATTAGCATATACTTAACATCTCATACAGCGTAATTCATATTAGATTTGTACAATCATCATAATCCATTTCAGAACACTTTTCATACTCATTGTTGATTACTGTGTCTTTTAATTATAGCGGTACTAGTGGATGTGCAAGGAGCTGTAGTGGTTATCTGTTGGGCTGCTAACCTCAAGGTCAGCAGCTCAAACTACAGCCCTGTGAGGGAGAAAGGGGCCTTATACCTCTGTAAAGAGTCTCAGAAACCGACAGGGGCAGTTCTACTCTAGCCTGTAGGGCTGGCATGAGTGGGAATCAACTAGATGGCGGTGAGTGAGTTGAGTGGGTGTGAAGTAACCCTAGTGGGCTCATGGTTAAGTGCTAGTTGCTAACTGTAAGGTGCCTCATCCAGCTGTATAGGACAAAGACTGCAATCTGATCCCATAAAGATGATAGTTTAGAAAACTCTGTGGCACTTTTACTCTGTCTCATGAAGTCTCTCAGTTGGAATTCACTCTACAGTGTCCAACAGCAACCAGAGTGAGTGAGAAGTGATGGTTTGGTAAGGTTTTGATTTGCATCTCTTTAATGACTAGTGATGTCCAGTATCTTTTCTTGTGCTTATTAAGAGTTTGTGTGTGTTTGCTTTGAGAAATGTCTATTGAAGTCTCTTGTACACATAGCCTTCTAAGTAAACTCAAAACATCTGTTCAATGAATAAATTTCTTTTATGGCAAAACTAAAAGTTTTAAATTGTTCAAAGCCCTGATTTGAGTTATAAACGTGTTTCTTACGGTGATATATTGTTAGTCATGGTCCAGTTATCTTAGACTCACAGTGACCTTGTGGATAACTGAACAGAACGTTGCTTGGTTCTGCACCATCTGTATGATCTTGATGATCTTTGACGTATGTAAGCCTATGGTTGTGGCTGTTGTGCTAGTCTGTCTCATTGAGGGACCTTGGCCAGTGATGGGTCTTTCCTGATGACTGACTGCAAAGAAGTAAGTGGTTACTCTTGTTTTTTTAAGTAAAGCCAAATGAAAATATCAGATTTGCTGGTAAAGTCTATGTGTATATGTTTGAAACCATATTTACATAGTGAGTACTATTCTTTGAAGACCACCTTTTTTGTTTTTTAAAGATCATTTTATTCTGGATTCTTACAGCTCTTATAACAATCCATACATCAATTGTATCAACATATTTGTACATATGTTGCCATCATTATTTTCTAAACATTTACTTTCTGTTTGAGCCCTTGTTCTTGCTTTTTTGAGAATAATTCCTGATCTGTTGGTTTGTGGTTCGAAGGCTTGGAACTACTTCAGCTCCACCTCTTCTCTTACTTAACTGTCTGGTATTGCAGTATCTAGGGTAATAGTTGGGCCACAAAGCCACACACTCAAGTGAGTACAGGTGTGCAATTCAGTGGCGGTTTAAGAAGATTGTGCACCTGTTGTTATTTGACTGTGTGATCATCCCATGGTTTCCTCATGCTGTAGTATGAATTGGCAGTCATGCTTAGTCCAAATCCTGAGGAGTATTATCAGAATCGTTGTAAAATTGGCAGAATGTGCCAAATCCAGACTCTTAAAAAATCATTGTTCTTGATCTCTCAGAATTCACCGTTAAGTTGCATATGTTTAAAAACAACTGCTTACTAATTGTTCAGATTTGATTCTTCTGAGCTTTGGAGATTGTGGCTTGTTCAAATTTCAAAGACTAAGCACAATATATTTAGCATCTTTTTCATGAAAGCAGAGACACATTTTCCAGATCCTAAAAAATGTGATACCTCATAAGAGTTATAGCTTGCATACTTCAGATACTTAGTAGGCAGATTTTGATGACGATGCAGACTGGAATAAAGGAAGTGGTCAGTAAAGGTTGCTCATAGAAGATGTCATTTGAACCAGACTATGATGGAGAGTGCCCAGAGTGATCTACAGAAGAGCACAATATCCCCGGAATCCAGATTTTTCATCTAGCTTGATTGTTGGGGGGGCGGGGTGGGTGGTATTCTATTCTCCCTCTTTGAATCAGAGAGTCCAGATAAAGCCTGTTATTAATGTTTGACTCAAGTGTAAGTCAGATATCTGCCCCCAGCCTGTACCTGAACTTTTGATGTTGGCTCAGGGATTAAACTTCTAAGAGACCTCTTAAGCCAATGCACCTCTTTGCCAATGTTGTATATGTAATTATACTTATCCCACCTCAAAACATCCATTCCTTTGGGTGGCCAAGGCTTTCTGCCTTTTCCAGCCAATGTGAAGTCCTGGGTACATGATGCTAACAGTTGACTGGTGTGAGGAGGTGCTCATCCCTTTTCCTTTCCCCATTCCGGGTTTTCACTGCTGATGACCCAGTTATTTTCATCTCTTCATATTTTTTCTCACATCACAGTCTCTCTAACAATTTTCCACTCCTTTTCCAATTCTAATTTAATTACTACAGGAAATTTTTCCCTTTCACTTTGTTCCCTGTGTGAGTTTAAAAAGAAAACAATTTAAAAACTATTAAGGCTTAAGATTATTCCTAATATATTTGTATTAAAAAAGGTGCAATAATACTTAAAAAAAAACAAAAAAACAAGGAGACAAAGGAGTGATTTAGATACAGCCCTCAAATCTCCTACACAGTCTCTTTAGGTTGCTTGTTGACAGCTTTGCTGTTCTCCTAATTAGCTGTGCTCTTGTTACCGTACTAAGATCAGTAAAAACGCTCAGTCTTGCTAATTTTTGTTCCACGACTAATCCAACTTCTCAAAGAATGACTGCAAAACTATAAGCTATCAGAGTTGGAATGAACAAGGTCTCCGTGGCCAAAAACGTTTGTGATGGAGATAAATTTCTTTACCACGTGTTTTCTGGGTGACTTTAATAAGTAATGTCTATTGTGAATTGGATGAGGATGATATATTATGAGTTGTTTCAAACTCTTTTAACCATCATAGAATTCTATCCCCACAAACACCCCAAGGGGTTAGTATTTTATAGGACATATTTTGGGAAATGTTGGCCTACTGTGTTTCCATCATAAAAGAATATGGGTTTATTGTAGGTTTTAGAAAGCTGTTTCCTTTGGGTCTTTTAATAATCCCTTTAATGGGAAATAACATTTTCTAAATTCAATTGGTGGTTTTAAAACATGTATTAGCTAGAATGAGAAGGTGGAGGAAGCTGTCTGAAGAGGACACCAAAAGAAGCAAGAAACTTATTGTCCAGTATTGGAGGCAAAGTAAGTGTCGTTTAAAGTGCTTTAGTTTCAGATAAGTGAAAACTTAGCTCAAACATGTCAGTAAATGACAAAGGAGTTATACTGACCTGTGGACTCGAGAGGCCTAGAGGTCATATAGTGGGGCTTCGGGATTGGTTGGTGCAACAACTCAGTGATGATTATTAGGGACCTGGGTGTCTTTGTTTTTCTTCCTATCTTAATGTCAGTGTCCTCCTAAGGTCCAGCTTCACTTCTGGTTGCAAAATGGCCAAAGCCACACAACCATCATGGCCTTATAATGCTAGGATATTGGTCTTCTAGGAGTGCAGGAAAGTACCCTGATTAGTTCAGCATTCTGGCCTGTACCCCTTGTGAGCAGTTCAATAAAAGTACATGAAGAAAGTGCTGTGGGCTTTTCAAGGAAAAAAAAAAAAGGCCTTTTGGTGATTTAACTAACAAATATTTAAGGGCTATTTGATTCCTTTTGTCTTTATCCTCTTTGCCAGTTCAGTGTCCATCACCCCGTTGTTAGATGTCATTAAATTGGTTCTGACCAAGGCCAGCCCTGTGCACAGCAGAAATAACTGCCCTGTCCTGCGGCATCCTCACCTTTGTTCTATGCTTGAGCCCATTGTGGCAGCCACTGTGCCAGTCTGTCTCCTTCAGGGCCTTCTCTTTTTCCCTCTACTGGTCCCTCTACAAGCATGAAGTCCTTCTCCAGGGAGTGATGTTCCCTGACATGTCCAAAGGGCATCTAAAGGTGTTGAATAAGTGTTTGTGGAAGAAGAGAATGGGCTGACCATCTGAAATACAGGAATGAAGGAAAATGTGAGCAGATCGATCTAGGGCAGAGTCCCAGATCCAGCAGGGAGAGCCTTAGCAAAGGCTCTTGGAAAAGTAGGAGAGCAGTTATGTTTCCAAAATGGCAAGTGCTCTTTCAGGCCAGAATGCATTGCATACACTACGACTCGTGTAGCTTCCTCCTCCCATGTTTGAGAATTTTGAGAATACTTTTCTGATAGATTATTGCTTCACTAGGAAAAAAATTCCTGTCTGTCGCAATTTTAGAACTGCTTCCTTCCGGACTTCTTATCTTTGGACCTTTCTAATAATTTCTGTTTTGACACTGGGCTTGAGACTTCTGTGTTCAGTGAAAGCACACGATTACAGAACTGCAGACGTAAATGAGAGGCATATGGGAGTCTCGGTGCAGAGGGAACTCTGGGAGCCTTGTGTGCCTGGGTGGGCGAGCTGAACTAATAGCTCCCAGCAGTTCTTCTGAATCAGACAGTGTGGAGCCAAGAGCCCAGCGTTTGGAATTCCTCTGGCTGTGCAAAGGGTCTGCCTTTTATCTTCAAACCACCATTTGTTACATGGCTAATGACCCAATGGACCTGTTGACAACACAGGGGTGAGGCTGGCAAAGATCAAGTTAAAAGGAAAAATAAAGAAATGTTCAAAGGTAGAAAAGTAAGAACAAGCAAGGCTTAATCATATCCTCACCCTTTATTGTTATTTTGAAACTTTGTTATTAGAGAGTATTTTTCGAATGCCCACAAAAGTGAGCAGCATTTTGTAGTGAATCCCTATATGCCTATCACCCGGCCCCAGCAGGCTCTACAGTTACCAGACGAGGGAAAGGAAACTCAGCCTGGGGAGCCTGGGGTTTTGGTCTCCAGACCTTTCTAGATCTTGTCATTGTTGGCTATATGCCATTGAACTACTCTTTTCATAGTTTAACATCCAGTGTGAACAGACAACTCTGAACATTTGTGATGAGTGGTAGGACAGTACGTAACCTTTAATAGCTTAAGGAAATAAGTGCTATTGCTCAAGTATGAGGGCTGGAAAGGGTAAGTATTTCTCTCAAGGGGCCCCAGTAAATGGGGACTGGGGAAGATGATTTGCACTTAAAGTAGAAAGTGGGGGAAGAAAGGTAGTGGGTAGTGAATGGCATCCCTGATTTGTGGCAGTAATATAAACAGTATATTAGCTCTCTTTTACTGAGCTGTAATTAATTTATTTAGAACACTTTTATTTCAAGATATATTTGAATGTGCTTTCGTTCTTAGCTTATTATTGAGGAGCCCTGATGGTATAGTGGGTTATGCTTAGGCCTGCTCACCGCAAACCAGCAGTTCGAAACTAGCCGCTCTACCGGAGAAAGACAGGGCTTTCTACTCCTGTAAAGAGTCAGTTTCAAGGGAGGATGGGTAGGGAAGAGGGAACC
>NW_022109491.1:23611436-23641301 GCF_000313985.2 Echinops telfairi | reverse complement strand
TATTTTGTCATATCTTGCCCTGTCCGACGTCTCCCTTCACCCACTTTTCTGTTGTCCGTCCCCCAGGGAGGTCACATGTAGTTCCTTGTAATCGGTTCCCTACATACATCAATTGTGCAAAGCACATTTGTACATTCATTGACCTCATCATTCTCAAAACATTTGCTCTCCACCCAAGCCCCTGACATCAGTTCCTAATTTTCCCTCTCCCTCCATGCTCCCCCCTCCCGCCTGATACCTAATTCTATGGACACCTCGTGATCACACATGCTGGTGTGTTTCTTCCATGTGGGCTTTGTTGCTTCTCAGCTTGATGGCCACTTGTTTATCTTCGAGCATTTAAGACCCCAGATGCTATATCCTTTGATAGCCGGCACTATCAGCTTTCTTCTCCACATTTGCTTATGCACCCATTTCTTCTTCAGCGATCGTGTTGGGTAGATCAGCATCGTGGAATGCCAGTTTAATAGAACAAAGTGTTCTTGCATTGAGGGAGCACTTTAGTAGAGGCCCAATGTCCATCTGCTACCTTAATACTAAACCCACGAATATATGCACATAGATCTATTTCCCCATTGTCATATACAAATATATTTACATATATACATGCCTCTATTTAGGCCTCTATAAATGCCCTTTGCCTCCTAGTTCTTGCCTCTACTTCCTTTTACTTTCCTCTTGTCCCACTCTCATGTTCAATCTTCATTTGGGTGTCAGTGATTCCTCTCGGTTTCATTGCCCTTGATCAGGCCCAACCAGGCCTCCTACATCCTCCTCGCCATGGATTTTGGATCACTTGTTCTCTGGGCTGAGCTTGTTAACACACAGTTCCCTTTCCCCGCTTCCCCCTCTCCCACATCACCCGAGAAGCGTCAATCCCATTGTTTTCTCCTCCAGATTGTTTATCCCATGTATCTTATCTGGATAGACCTGCAGAGATAATAATATGCACAAAAAACAAGACAGAGCAAAACAAAGAAAAAAACAAAATAACAACCAAAAAAAACCAAGGACAAAACAACAACAACAAAAAAGCCTGTAAATGGTTCAAGGTCTGTTTGTTGACCTTTAGGAGTGTTTGTGGTTGAGTGTGATGGGGTGCCACGCCCTGGCCCCAAAGTCTATATTTGGTATTCCCTGGGGACTTCTTTTCTCTGTTCCCCTTGCTGATCTGTTGTACACCCTTAGTGTTTTGCCTCAGTGTGGTGGGGTCAGATCGGGCACAATTCCTGCACTGTGTCTCCAGTGTTTTCCCTCCGTAGCGCTATGGGTCAGTGAGGGACGGTCTGTCTTGTAATGGGGCCGGCCCTCTGGTCCTCTGTGCTTTTGCTGCTCTGAACAAGTATGTCATTCTCAGGGCTTGGTGGGATAGGATGTGCTCCACTCTCTCTTCCTCCCTCTTCCTAGCCTCTTCATTTGCTCCTGTGTGCTGTGATCAGACGTGTCCCTCTCCCAGAGCTGTAGCTTCAGTGCTGTCCTCTGAAATGAATTCTGCGGGGAATGGGGGGCTGTCCATGTAGTTAGGATTGGGCGGGCCGCTCACACCTCTCTACTGGTTCCCTGCTTCATGCCAGTATGTTCCATTCACATCTAGGAGCACCGGGAGAGATACCATTTCAAAGCCAGTTAAATCATCTGGAGAGGACTTGATAGACTCTAGCAGCTAGAGGATATGGGCCTGGTCTGCATTTTGTGTTTCAGTTGTGTTTATCGGGTGAAATGAGCCAGGAGAACATTTGACTTTTAGATTTTCAAAAGCTGACCAGCAAAGTGAATGCATCATCAATAGTGCGTTGTAGATTAAGAAGCGTTGTGCTGACCTGGCACCTGTGCTGTCTTCTATTGTTTCTCAAGGAATGGACCCTCCCTATGGCTAACGTTTCTCACTGCCTAAAGATGCTGTCCATTTGCCTGTTGCCCTGTCATGGCATATCCATCCAGCTGTCTTAAACAACATGAAATCCTCAGGATTTTACCTACCTCCAGGAACCCTGCTGGCACGTGGGTCAGGCATTGGGTTGCTAACCCCAAGGTCGGTGGTTCAAACCCACCAGCTGTTCTATAGGAGAAAGATGAGGCTGTCTGCTCCTCTAAAGAATGAAAAGTCTCAGAAACCCTATCTCGGGTTGCTCTGAGTCAAACTGGACTTTTGGTGCTAGTGGGATTTATTTATTTATTTATTATTGCTTGATTGGGCTGGGTGCCTTCTTCTTAAACCTTTAACATTCTCTTTTATTTTCCTATCCTAATGTTGAACTTTTTCTTTCTTTGTTTTTATTCTTTCTCTTTTAAAAATTGACATAGAATAAATTACTAGTATTTAAAGTATCCGTATTGGGAAATGAACATGTGGCATGTGCAATTGAAGCCATCAAGGATAGTGAGCATCCCCCCTTAGTGTTGCCTTGTATAATCCCTCTTGCCCCAGGCTCCCCACCTTGTTTCTAAGAAAACATCACCTGCCTTCTGTCACTGTAGATTAGTTAGCATTTTAAAGACTTACATATTACCATTCTGTAAATAAAATCATTCAGTATATTATCTTTCTGGAGGTTCTGACTTTATATTAATTTTATTGGGGGCTCTTAAAAATCTTATAACAATCCATCATTCAATTGTATTAAGCACACTTGTATATATGTTGCCATCAACATATCCCCCCATCCCGCTTGGCTTTATTTGCTTTTATCCATCAACATTTCCAAAACAGTTTTCTTCTATTTGAGCCGTTGGTATCAGCTCCTCTTTTTTCCCCTCCTTTCCCCACACTTCCACCCTCGTGAATCCTTGGTCAATTATATATTATTATTGTGGTTCTGACTGCTTTCATCCAGTGAAATTTGATCAATTATATATTATATAATTGATATATATCAATTATATATTACAATTGCGGATCTGACTTCTCTCATCCAAAAGATTGTTAAAGTGTTCTGTTATATGGAACTATCATATTTATTTGTTAATCTGATAAGTGGATACTAACCACTAGTGAAATGTTTCCGAATTTTGGTTATTACAAATAAAGCTGCTGTGAACATTCTTAGCAAGTGCTTGGATACATGATTTCCTTTCTCTTTTTCAACACATAAAAGTTCCATGATTGGGATCATATGGTAGGTGTGTATTTGTTTCTTTTTTATAGAACGACTATTTCTAAAGAGGTTTAAAATGAAACTTTATGCAGTAATTTTTTAAAAATTGTATTGCCTATGTTCTTACTGAGGTTTGATATTCTGTATATGTCTTTTATTAGGTAAGAAGCTTTGCAGTTACTTTATTTCAGCCTGTAGCTTGTCTTTTTATTCTCTATAGTGCCTTCTGAAGAATCAAAGAGTAAAACATTGCAGTCCCATTACATCATTTCTCCCCTCCTACCCCTCCTTTATGGACCAGGACATGATTTTTTATTTTATCTAAGATAAAAACTTCAAAAAACAAACTCATTGCCATTGGGTCCGTTCCAAATCATAACGATCTTATAGGACAGAGCAGAACTGCCCCTGTGAGTTTCCAAGGCTGTAACTTTACAGAGAGTAGAAAGTGGTTTTGAACTGGTGACCTTGCAGTTAGCAGTCCAACCCATAGCTACTGGAGCACCAGGGTTCCTTGTATCTAAGATAACTTCACCTAATCCAAAACTACAAAGATTTCCTTTTATGCTTTCTTATAGAAGACCTTTAGTTCTTGGTTTTATATTGAGGTGTATTATACATTTCGAGTTTGTTTTGCATATGATTTGCATAGAAGTTCATTTTTCATGTATGGACATCCAATTGTTTCAGCACCAGTTATTAAAAAGACTATCCTATCTCCACTTGATTACCTTTATGCTTTTGTCCAAGACCAGTTGTTTATATATATATGGGTGCACTTCTAGACTGCCCCTTGATCTACTTATGTGATCTTTATGTCAATACCACATCATTTTTAATGATACTGGCATTGTAGCTAATTATGTTCCCCCTCCAGTTGCTGTGAGGTTGGTTCTGACACAGGGTGACAGCTCCCAACGTGTTGCAGAGTAAAAATAGTGCTCTGCGGTTTTCAAGGCTGTGTGACCTTATGGAAGAAGATTGCCAGACTTTTCTTCTAAGGCAACCCTGGGTTTTAACTGCCAGCCTTTTAGTTAGTAGTCAAGTGCAGAATTACCAATTCTAGAAGCCCCAGGTACCATACCAATTTGTTTTACTGTAACCAGAGATTAGGCAATATTAGTTTCCAATTTTGTTCTTCAAAGTGTTTTTTGTTATTCTCGATCCTCTGCATTTTTAAATAAACTTTAGATTCAGTGTGTCGATTTATTTGAAAAACAAAACCACCCTAGAATTTTTATCAACATTAAAGTGGTTTGAAGAGAACTGACATCTAACAACACTAAATTTTAAAATCAATGAATATAGTAATATATCTCGTCATTTTATTTAAGACCCTTTGAATTTTTTTCAGCAGTGCTTTAGAGCTTTCAAGGTACAGGTTTCACATACCCTTTGTCAGATTTCTTTTTAAGCATTTTAAAAATTTGATATGGATGATTAATTTTTAAATTTCAAGTTTTAATTGTTCATTACAAATATTTAGATATGCAATTGATTGTTGTATATTAGTCTTGTATCTTGCAGCTTGCTAAAAATAGCTCTTTTAATGTGCTGTTTTTGTAGATGCCACTGGATTTTCTACAAATCTTCTGCAAATTAAGGCAGTTGTGGGCCCCCCCCCACCTCCCCCCAGCTATTATTTATCCTAATCCTGTTTCTGGCTTAGAGATTCTTCCCTTTCCAATCCCTCTTTTTATCTTCTTGGTCCAGGCTGTAACATGGTTTTATTGCTCCATGGTCCTCAAGAAGACCTTT
Organism: Echinops telfairi; assembly: GCF_000313985.2. NCBI lineage: Eukaryota > Metazoa > Chordata > Mammalia > Afrosoricida > Tenrecidae > Echinops > Echinops telfairi. The sequence continues at coordinate 23,636,448 of NW_022109491.1, read as the reverse complement.
CTAATACCAGTTATTACCCCTCCTGACAATACTGCTTGCTGCTATGAAAACTTGTCTTCAGAAAACAAGGTGGTTTCATTCTGCAGAAGGCCACATCATGGCTCCCAGAAACCCAGTAGAGGCAAACCTTGGAGTTTTTGAGGGTTTAGGTCCAGACCACTGCAGTAAAGTGAAGGTTGCCATTCACTTGCATGTTTTGATTTTCCACTGTATATAAAAGTTATGTTTACATGGCACTGAAGTCTATTGAGGATCTTTGGTGGCATAGTAATTAAATGTTGATCTTCTAACTGCAAGGCCAGCAGTTCAAAACCACTAGCAGCGCCTTGGGAGAAAGGTGGGGCTATCTACTCCTATAAAGTTAAAGTGTTCGAAACTCACACAGTAGTTCTACCCTGTTCTATAGGGTCACTATGAATCAGAATTGGCTTGATGGCAGTGAGTTCAGTAGCCTTATTGAGTGTACAATCATGAAAAAAGTAGGAAATACTGTGAGAATGACCAAAATATGACACAGACTGAGCACATGCTATTGGGGCAAAATGATGCTGATAGACTTGTTCAACACAGCTTTGGAACAAACCTTCAATTTGTAGAAAAGCCATATTTGCAGCACGCAGGAAAAGAAAGCACAGCAAAACCAGAAAGGCTGATCCATGGAGTCCTCATTATTTCTCTCTCCACTTTAGGAATGGGCCTGTCCTGCTATTAACTGACACTTATGTTCACTAAGTTCATTTCTTTTCAATTTAGTCTTTAACTAAAATAATAGAACTGTGGGACTCGATCTGGGAGTTGGTTTGGCATGCCCACTTTGTCACTTAACAGCTGTGCAATCTTGACATTGCTTAGCTTTGGGGCTCATTTGTATGAAGTGAATAATAAGAGATGGTCCTCACTGTGTGAAAGATTCTGGTGGTACAATGGTTAAAGTGCTCAGCTGCTAACCAGCAGGTTGGCAGTTGCAGCTCCGCTGTGAAACGGTATGGCAGTGTGCTTCTGTAAAGCTTGAGCACCCCGGAATGCCTGTGGGGCAGTTCTGCACAGCCCTGTAGTGTCGCTTTGAGTCGACAATTACTCAGTGGCAGTGGGTTTTTGTTTGTTCACAATAATATTAGGAGGATTAGAGGAGTGAACATAGTAATCATAGCCATGTGCATGGAACACAAAGCTGATACCCAGTAAATATTTAGCCTGGCACTGATGTGTGCACAAAGTGAGTGAAAGAGAGAAAAAAAATGAATGAATGGTTACTTGCTTATGCTGTTTTTGTACGGTTGTTTATGCTGTTCTCCCATCTCAGTGTGCCCTCTTCCCTTCTCTGGCCCTCCGAATCATCAGGTTTTTCAGGGTCAGTGAAGCCTATTTCATTTACTTAATTCTCTCTGTTCTGCACATTCCTATTGACATCTTCATCAACTTGAGGATTGGATTATCTTTTTCTTTCTCAAAATGCCTAGCACAAATGTATTATGAGTGCTAACATAAAGTCCATTATATACTTATTTTAGAAGGAAAGCTAAAATACTTTGTGGGATAAAAGGTGAGGAAATAGTGTGATGGCCACACTTGACTTCCTCCAGCTTCAGTGGGCAGGAGAATCTGACTCCACCCCAGCTTAAGGCCCATTGTCACAAAGAGGAGGTTAGACATTTCTCCACCCTCCACCTTCCTTACCCTGTTTTGACACCAACCTTCCTTCCCATAGCCCATCATTTCTCCCCTCCTTTATGGACCAGGACATGATTTTTTATTTTATCTAAGATAAAAACTTCAAAAAACAAACTCATTGCCATTGGGTCCATTCCAAATCATAACGATCTTATAGGACAGAGCAGACTTCTATCTCCAGCCCATATCTCTTCCTAGAACTCCAAATTGGTTTGACCAGTTGCCTACATAAAATTCTACTTAGATGTTTAACAGACATTTCAAATTGAAAAATGTTCAGCTCCAAACTTTTGATCTTCCTCCTTCAACCAACTCAAGGCTTTGGTTAAAACATTGGAGTTCTAATTGACTGCCACAGCACCCGCTTCCCCTTTCCCATCACCTACCTTCATGCATCCCTAACCTGAGTACATATTAGCTTCTTTACTTCATTTTTATCTCCTTGGTCTAAATCAGGTTTCTTTCTAGCTGTTTTCCTTGCTTCCTTTTTTGCCCCCACCTTTTTTTTAAAGAAAGCAGTCAGAGTGATCCAATTGTAGTCAAGTCATGCTAGTTCTCTGCACAGAATCATGAAGCTACATTTTACTACACGCAAGACCAGAGCTTCTATGATCTGCCCTTCTCCCCTACGGGACTACACTAAAACATCTTACAACTTTCCCTGCTACACAGATCCATGGGGAAAAGATGAGGCTTTTTGCTCCTGTAAAGATTTTCAGCCCTGGAAACGCAAATGGAACAGTTATATTTTGAGCTATTGCATGGCTCATTTCTTCACCTCTCATCGTCTCACAAAAGCCCTCTGAAAACCAAAGTCACTGCCCTTGACTCAATTCCTACTCATAGCAATTCTAGATAGTACAGCGTAGAACTGCCCTGTGGGTTTCCGAGCATGTACAATTTTACCTTATTGACAATTATACTTTGCATCAAGTCGGTTTCAGTCCCTAGTGACTATGTGCAACACAACTCTGCCGTTCCCCTAATTGCTTTTAGGTTGAGGTCATTGTTGCAGGCACTGTGTCAGTTAATCTTGTTCAGGGTCTTTTCTCTCTTTAGTTGCCCATCTCCCCCTAAAAGCATGAGGTCCTTCTCCAGGTACTGGTGGCTTCTGACAACATGTCTGTGTTAGTCCAGATAGACTAGAGAAACAAATCCAGAGACATTCATATATGTTTAAGAAAGAAGTTTATATACAAGAACAATTGAATATTGAGAAACCATCCCAGTCCAGTTCAAGTCCCTAAGTCCAATATTAACCCATATGTCTGATACCAATCTATAAAGTTCTCTTCAGACTCATGAAACGCAGTGACGCTGAATCATGAAGATCATAGGCCAGTGGGTGGAAAGTCTTGTAGATCCAGTGGTGGCATAAGCGTCTCAGCGCTGGCAGGGGTCTCCACGTGGCTCCTCCAGCTCAGGGCACTAGTGTAATTCCATGTCTTGTCAGCTGCAATGCTTCCCAGGGAGTGAGGGAGTGAGTCTGAAGAGGACTTAATAGATTGGTATCAGACATATGGCCTAATAACAGACTTATGGACTTGATTTGGACTGGACTGTGATGTTTTCTCAATATTCAGCTGCTCCTGTATATAAACCTCTTTTTTTTTTTAAAACTCACTTTATTAGGGGCTCATACAACTCTTATCACAATCCATACACACATCAATTGTGTAAAACGCATTTGTACATTCATTGCCCTCATCATTCTCAAAACATTTTCTCTCCACTTAAATCCCCAGCATTAGGTCCTTCCTCATTTTTCCCCTCCCTCCCCGCTCCTCCCTCCCTCATAAGCCCTTGATAGTTTATAAATTGTTATTTTGTCATATCTTGCCCTGTCTGATGTCTCCTTTCACCCACTTTTCTGTTGTCCGACCCCTAGGGAGGTCACATATAGTTCCTTGTAACCGGTTCCCTCTTTCCTACGCGCTCTCCCTCTACCCTCCCTGTTTCGCCACTCACACCACTGGTCCTGTAGGGCTCATCCGCCCTGGATTCCCTGGATTTTCAGTTCCTATCTGTACCAGTGTACATCCTCTGGTCTAGCCAGTCTTGCAAGATCAAATTCGAGTCATGGTAGTGGGAGCGGGGAGGAAACATTTAGGAACTAGAGGAAAGTTGTATTTTTCATCGTTGTTACATCGCACCTCACTGGCTCATCTCCTCCCAGAGACCTCTCTGCAAGGGGATCTCCAGTGGCCTACTCATGGGCTTTGGTCTCCACTCCGCACTCCCCCCATCATTCACTATGGTAAGATTTTTTGTTCTGATGATGCCTTATACCTGATCCCTTTGACACCTTGTGTAAACCTCTTTCTTATACACAGATGAGTGTCTATAAATTTTGTTTCTCTAGTCTACCTGGACTAACACAATGCCCAAAGTACATGAGATGAAATCTTGCCATCCTTGTCTCATAGGAGCATTTTGGTTGTACTTCTTCCAGACAGCTTTGTTTGTTCTTTTGGCAATCCATGGTACTTGCATGTTCTCTGCCAGAAAAATGCTTCACCAGCACAGTAACTCAAATGCATTGATTCTTCTTCAGTCTTCCGTACTCTGTCCAATTTTCACATGCATATGAGGTGATTGAAAATACCATGACTTGGGTCAAGCACACCTTGCATTATTTTTTTTCATAGCACTTAACTCTTTCTAACATACTAAAAAAGTTACTTATTTTGTTTATTGACTATCATTTTGCTAGAATGTAAGCTTAAAAGGGGTCTGGGATTTCTGTTTGATTTTGTTTATTGACATGTATCCAATGTCTAGAATATTATTTGGCACATAGGAAATGCTCAATAAGCATTTTTTAAAGCATTTCTTGAATGAGTCAACAAATACAATAGTAAGCAACATAGACATATGGACCCTGCCTTTATGAAGTGTACAGTTTGTGGTTTGCTGTCTCCAAATAAAGTTATATTTTCTATTAAAGATTAAAAAATATATGTATAAATTAAAATATTTACAAAATAATAGGTATTTAAACTTTGGGAAGAATTTTTTCTTGGGAAAACTGCTATTTTATTAAGGTGCGTTTTGTGGCATGTAAAAACTATAAAACATTCAAATAGACCAAGTTTTGAAAAATATCATTAGGTCATTGGATCTTAATTCCTTGCTGTGGAACATTTAATTACAAAATGTTCTATTTCTTTGCTATAAGAGCAAATTCTCTGGCTTGTAAATGAGATTCACAGATGAGGTGATTTCAGATCCCACTGGAGTTCTTTCATTGTTTATTTATCCTTTTACAAAGAAACCAACCAACCCTGAATTTTATTTAAACCCAAAATTCTGTGGTAGAAAATCAAATATGGAAAACTTTTGAACAAATATCTAGTGTTGAAGCAATCGTAAATAGTAGATATTATATTGATGCCAACTGAGGAAATATAATTAGACTTAGTCAATAAATAAATCTGTTAACATAATCTGCCATGTGCCAATTTAAATAATGAGAGCATTATTGTAGGAGGATGTTTTGTCAAATGCCCTGAAAGGCCTGTATTTATATGCATACCCACCCTGTGACAGACACTTAATAATACTTGATGATGATTATTAATAATAGGACTTTTGGGGGGGGAATGGGGCGGGAAGGGAAAAAAACGAGCTGATACCAAGCTCAAGCAGAAAGCAAATGTTTTGAGAATGATGATGGCAATAAATGTACAAATGTGCTTGACACAATGGACATATGTATGGATCGTGATAAGAGTTGTATAAGCCCCCAATAAAATGATTAAAAAAAATAAGACTTTTGCCTCTTAAACAGTTTATCTAAGATAGGAGATATTTATCTATTTATCAAGAAGTCTACCGTAAATGGAATTTAAAAGAATGCATAGCACAATTCTTTAATAGATTTAATCCATTGAATTACATTTTTAATGCAGCTTTTGTGGTCAAATTAGGTGCCTCGGCTGATATTCTGGTCAGTTGATACTTGAGTATATATGATATATGTCAATACAACTGTCAAAAAAGACCCAGATAATACAATTTTTCAGTGAATTTTTGGAAGTCCTACAACTCCAGATGCCTTAGTGGGACTGTTAAAGTGCCCTTGTCTAGTAATAACTGCTGCACATTTGATTCTCTCTCTCCTGAAGATCTCATAATGACTTTATAGTAAAACACATTCTGTGGCGGCTTATATATAAATAAATAAATAAAATTAGGGCAAATAATAAAGTTTACAAAACCTGCTCTGAATAGCCATAATTTAAAACCTGAAGGAAAAGAAAACTTTAGTTGATGTGATTTTGAATTTGTTTATTTGTCCTGAAATAATTACTCTGGCATGCTTGGTATATTTTCTTTGCAATTAAAATGTTATCATATAAAATAGCAAAGAAAAATAAGTAGAGTCTACCTTTTTGTTTAATTTCAGAGCCAGAGTTTGTTAAAAGTGTGAACTATCAGGGTCTGTGAAGAAATTTCAGAGAACGTGATAAAGATTATTTTTTTAAGAAAATAGAAAATCTGTAGTAACAATGAGAATGAAGCCAAGAATTTATAGTGTTTTCAGCCTGTATTATTTGTAACATCTATTGTTATTAACAAAAGTAGGAAAATACTGTTAACCTTAATATTTTATACCTTCAACAGACATGTTCATGTTGCACGTGAATCACTGAATGCCATGCTTTTTCTTAGGTCTCATGCTTCCTACTCTGACAAAGTCAGGGAATTAAAAGGTTGCTCGACAGAAAGTTAATTTAGGTGGATGTAAATCTCCACAGGCCCGTCTGTTTTCTTTTTGGATAAAGGCATTTATTTTAACAAAACTAAGTTTAAAACTTCTGTGAATATTATTTTCCCCCTTATAAAAAAATTGTCATTAAACCATCTGTAAGACATTTTCCACTATTACTGTAAAACCCTAGAATATGCTGGAGAGAGAACCCTAATAGATAAAGTGGGAAATTTTAAAGGAAGGCAGTAGCTTTGGATGACTGAAGTTGTCATGTTAGTGAATTTTAGACTTCACCAAAAAGTTTACTTTTACCTCAAGCTTGGAGGAGTTTTAATCTTGTAAAAGTTGTTTGGTCTGTAGACCTTAGTTTTCTTTGGGAACCCTGGTAGCACAGTGGTTAAAAGCTCAGTTGCTAACTGAAAGGTTGGTGGTTTGAAACCCTGCCCCAACCCCATTCATTGCACAGGAGAAAGACTGTGTGCTTCTGTAAAGATGACAGCAGCTTGGGAGACCCTTTGGAGCAATTTTACTCTGCCCCTTAATGGTTCTGTGAGTTACAATGGATTCCAAGGCAGTGAATTTGGGTGGTCTTTTTGTTTGTTTCCCTTAAGGTTGTACAATCCAATAAATTTACTAAAATCATTAAATTGTGCCCATACAATGAGTGAATTTTATGATATATATTCTGATATATATCATCAAATACATAAACATTATTATATGATATACCATAATAGAATTGTTACAAAGAATCTTGTGTGCTCACCCTGAGAGTCCTATGATATCCCCTTTTTTCCCTTGGCCAAGCTTGATGTGTTCTGTTCTCTGGTCTGGCATTGCACTTCATCTTCTCCTACAGGTTTGACACTGTCTAGCCTTGCTGAGCTACTAGTTTTTTATACTAACCAGGCATTTGCCCACTACAGGAATTTTATTCTCTCTGCCTGAGTTACTTGAAACAACTCTTAACCTTTATTTATTTATTTTTTAAGTTTACCTAATGTGTTAGTCTGGGTAGACTAGAGAAACAAATTCATGGACACTCAAATGTGTATAAGGGCTTTATATACAAGATCTATATATACAAGAACAGTTAAATATTGAGAAAATATCCCAGCCCAGTCCAGATCAAGTCCGTAAGTCCGATATTAGCCCATATGTTTGATACCAATCTATAAAGTCCTTTTCAGACTCATAAAACACATGCAGTGACATCGAATGCAGGAAGATCACAGGCCAGTGGGTGGGAAGTCTTATGGATCCAGTAGTGGTTAAAGCATCTCGGTAGTGGTGAGGTTCTCCATGTGGCTCCTTCAGCTCCAGAGGTTTGGCTCCATCAGCCTCTCTCCTTGTGTCTTCACAGGGATGTGTTGCAGGGAGTGAGCAGAGAAAGAGAGAGAGAGAGGCAGTCTCCCACCTCCAGAGGAAGTACAGGAGTTCCCAGAATTATCAGGAGAAGGCCATGCCCACATAGAGGCATCATTGGCGATATCCTGATTGACAGGCCTAGAACCCACCCCTACACTCTTAATCAGCAAATTGACACCAGATTTTATGTAACTACCACACCTAATTTCTCATCTTTTAAATTGCACAAAATATATTTTACATAACCTCAATTTAACTCTTTCTTCAACCCCCACTGTGAAGTCCTGAGTTCTCTCAGTGATCTATTCTTCTCAGTACTTACTGTGTAGTATAAATCTGTATGATAATCAAATTAGTCTTTTCTCCCAACAGACTGTAAATTCCTTGAGGGCAGAAACAGCCCATATTTCTGGCATATTGTAATCTGTAACCCTAACACTACCCAAGAATTCAGTTAAAAAAAATTTTTTTGGGGGGGAGGGGGGACTCCTACAAATCTTAGGACATCGATCATTCAATTGTATTAAGCATACTTGTAGATATGTTGCCGTCAACATTTCCAAAACAATTTATTTGTATCAGCTCTTCTTTTCTGCCCACCCTCCGACTCTTGTGAATCTTTGATCAGTTATATATTATTGTTATTTTATGTCTCACACTGTCCGTTGTCTCCCATCACCCACATTTGTTATTTGTCGCCCTGGGGGTGGGGTGGGCTGTATATCCAAAATCCAAGTGTCAACGGTAACCAAAACCACACTCCTTTCCATTGAGTGGATTCAGTTCACAGTGCCTATCGGACAGAATGGAGCTGCTCCTTTGGGTTTTCCAGATTATGAATCTCTCCTTCGTCTTTCTTAACATGGACAGTTTTCAAGAGTGCTGATAAGTTATTGTGTAGAAGGCTCTTCAATTTAATGTGTTTGATTGAATTTAATTTTGCCAGGAAAACTTTAGGAGTATTATTGCATGGTTCTTAATTAATCATTTAGGGAAGGCCGATAATAGCAGTTTGCCCCAGTTTTAACATTGATCAATCAGTTCAGGTGGGGTCAGCCAGGTCGCTCTACTCCAAAGTTACTGTTTTGCTCATTGTAGTCAGTAAGTAAGCTGTGGGCTGTTTTTGGATGTTATGTAGAAACTCTGTTTCTCATCAATGTTCATCATTATTTTTTGTATCAGGTGATGATTTTTTTTTCTAATTTCATCATTTCTCATGTATTTACAAATTTGTGTCCTACTGAAAGGAAAAGTTTCCTTTGTTATTGATTGATTAATATTTTTCTATTTAATATGGACTCGGATTTTTATTTTATACATTGTATGCTAATTCATTACTATGAATTATTTTTATGTTCAAATTATACCAGAGTTGACCAGTGGGTTCTCCTTTTAATTGGCATCTTTCGTTTGACTTGTCTGTGTGTAAAGCAACATGTTTCTTTGTTGAACATATGTTTCATGTGTATCTGGTTCGGCCATACCTCACCCTGAATCAGCCATTTCTCCAAGGAGCCCTGGTTTTAGTAGATCATATAGTTTAGAAATCAAGACCTAGAAACTAGATCTTGTGTATTTTCTATATATCTAGATCTAAGATGTCTTTTGCTAATCTTTTTAAACACATAAAGATGTCATTGCTTCTAGATATTTTTTACCAGTTACAGTAGTATATGTTGGAATATGTTTTTGTGTGCACATTTCTACATTTATTCCTAGATATTTCTAATGTAAAATATGTACATCAGTGTATATAATAGAAATAGAATTTCATTGGTTCATAGCAATAAACTCTCATTCTAGCCTCACACTCCATATTTCAATATAGCCTTCCTGAGGGAGGACTTAAAGAATTATTTCATTAATAAAAATATTTGGACTATACCATTACTGCCTATAATTGTATGCAACCCTTACATCCCCTCTGCAAATGAGGTCAAAGAAACCAACTTAGCAGTTGTGTTAACAGTTCTTGCAGTGTTGGTTTCTGAGTTTTAATTTGAAAAAATTCATAGTATCAACTTATGATATAGCTGCTGAATTAAGTCTTTTTATTGGTACCATATTAAACCTCACAGCAGACTTTTGTATGGGATACTAAAAAACTTTTCTTCTCCATATGCCAGTTTTATCCATAATTTAACAAGTTGCTTAAAGAAAGCACTGTGTGTGTATGTTATAGAAAATATCAAACAAATCTAAAGAATTCCAGGCACCGTATAAATGTATTCATGAACATTTTGGTATGCATTGTTAAAAGATAAGGACTGTCTTTTAAAACAGTCACAATCCATTATCAGATGTAAACACAAATATTTTTTTTTCACAAATAATTTCATAGTATAATCAAATACCCAATGAATCTTCAAAATGTCCCAGTTCTCTAGTTGTCTTTTACAGTTGATTTTCTTTTTTTCCTCCCTCTTTTAGTCACGTCTTTTCACAGTTGACTTCTTTACATCTAAATCTAAACAAGGTTCATGCATTACATATATTTGATGAAACTTTTCTTACCTATTTTCTTTGTTTTCTGTCTTTTCTTCATTCTGTAATATTTGTTCTGTAGAGTTGTCCATGTTCTGGATTTTGCTACTTGAATTTCTGTGTTATTTAACATATTTCCATTTTGCCTGGATTTCCCGTTTTGTTAAATCTCAAAAAGTTTGGTAAGATTCAGATTATAGCTTTGGAATTCTGTGAAGGTGGCAGTGAATACAAGCTTATAATTTCACTCTTCTCCCACAAATACAACAAGGGAATGCTGCTGCTTAGTTTAGAGTAGTGGTTCTCAATCTTCCTATGCCGAGAGCCTTTAATACTGTAGTATTATATTATCATGATATTATAGTATATTATGTTGTAGTGACCCCCACCCATAAAATTATTTTCATTGCTAATTCATAACTGTAATTTTGCTACTGTTATGAATTGGGCGACCCCTGTGAAAGGGTTGTTTGACCCCAAAAGGGACCGTGACCCACAGATAGAGAACCACTGGTTTAGAGGGACCCTGGATCAGGGATCAGAGGAAAGCAGTGGGAAATTCAACCATCAGTTGCATATGGAAGGAAAGTCATGTTCCCTACTATGCTGGCCCTACCTTTAGCTATCCAGTCAGCTGCCCGCTGTGAACTGAGATGGTGGCCCCAGAAAAAGAACATCCTTCTCCCACCACCACAGCCCTTGTCTATACACTAACAGGACCTCAAGCGTCTACCTTTAAGTCAGCAGACTAACCTGTCGCGGGGTCCACTTACAGTACTGCCAGCACCTCTGTAAATCGCTACAGAAAGCCCATACAATGGAATCTGCTGTCACACTCAATACTGCCTGCCTTTTTGTGTGTCCATAGCTCTAGGCTCTTAAACTAACATCACAGAGTACTTGGGGAGTCAGTTCTGATCTTTCTGCACCTACTTTCAGTCATTATTGAGGATTCTTGCCTGAGGCTGTTGTATGCCAAGAAACAGGCATGGTTAGTATAGACATGGCACCCACAGCCAAAGGACAGTGGTAATGGTTGGGTGACTAGGGGTGGCAGAACTGTGATAGCAGCAAAGCAGTACCAGCTTGTGGACAGAGTGATAATCACAGTGTTTTCTAGTGTGTTTGGGAGAGATTGAAAGTTGATTAATGAGATAGGGAACTTCAAAACATAATTAAACCAAGAAAGAAGAAAAAGGGTAAGACTAAAAGAGAGAAGAAAAGCAAGCAAAGGCTGAAAGAAAGGTCTGCCCACTCGAGTTTCTTGCAGAACACAGAGCAAGCTAAAACACTAAATAGTGGGGGAAACAACCTGAGTAATTCCAGTGCCCTAACCAAACGTTATGTCATGGAGAGAACAGGGCTATGAATCTACAAATCCATGAAGCCTAAAGATCCCTAAGCAGGACAGACACAAAGAGAACTACATACACATCAAATTCAGGCTCCCAAAAAGGAACACCAAAGAGAGGATCATGAGAGCAGTGAGAGAGAAGCAAACAGTCACCCACAAAGAATCTCTTAATAAAATTGTCACACACCCCCAATATTGGAAGTCAGAAAATAATGGGACTATATTTAAAGCACTAAAAGAAATAAAACTCATCCAAGAATATTATATGCATCAAAACTATCCTTTAAGGCAAAGTGTCTGTTAACAAGTCACTTCTGACTCATAGCAAACCTACAGGACAGGGTAGAACTGCCCCTGTGGATTTCTGAGACTAACTCTTTTTTAAAATTTTATTTTTTATTTATTTATTTTTTGGGACTATTTATGGGAGTAAAAAGCTTCATCATCTTCCTGAAGACCAGCTGGACTTGGGTCAGTAGCCCAACTCATAACCCACCTTGCCACCAGGACACCTTATCTCTACCATATTGGCCCTATAAAAAGATAGTAGTGGGAGTTCTGCAGATGGAAGGGAAAAGACAATGGAAAACAATTCAAAACCCTACACAAAAAGAAAAGCATCTAATAGAACAGTGCTTGGAGAAATATAAGGACTTCTGCTTGATAATTGAATATTTCCCCCTTCATTTATAAAAGTTTGTTACAGGGACATGAAATACAAAGTTGTACTTCATAGCAACAACAAAAGGAGATGAAGGACTTGCAGACAAAGAGTTTTCCTATGGACCACTAAAATTAATTCGATACCAATTTATCGTGTAATGTTATAAATACAAGATTTTAAAATGTAACCAATAGGAAACTATATTTTAAAAACATGAAAGAAAAAGTGGGTACCTAAAAAAGCTAATTAAAATAAACTAGCAAAACACAAGCAAGGCTTGGCAAGGGACAAAAGATAAAGGCTGTCTTAGATACACACACACACACACACACACACACACACACAAAATGACATAAATAAGTTGCTTGATTAATAAACAAGTGATCTGAATATATGATGCTTAGAGATATACCAAAAAAAAAAAAAAGATTCCTTAAACCCAATGATAAGAAGTTGAATGTGAACAGTAACCCAAAGAGAGCAGAGTTGGCAATCTTAATACCAGGCATAGTAATAAGACAATATTTGGCAGACTCTTCTGACATTATATAGTAACAAAAGGGTCAAAATAACAAGATTTGGCAATCATAAGTAGAATTAAAAGATAACTTTGTCACAAACTTTTGGAAGCCCCCTTGTATATACACGCAATATTGGGGCACCTAATTATACGAAGTAAACATTGATAAAATTGGAAGAAATAACATTACAATAATACTTGAAGACTTAAGTACAACATTGACAATACTTGGACAGAACATCTAGAAAGATCAACAAGGAATCAGCCTGGATGATAATCTAAACCGAAAGTCATACAAAGCGTTTTCTCTGTTCATAAAAGAGCAAAGCTAGAAATTATTATCATGAAAAATCCTGGAAAGTACACAAAGACATGCAAATTGAACAACACTATTAATCTTATCAGTGGTCAAGGGAGAAATCACAAATTTCTTAGGAGTCTAAAAAAAAAGAAAACAACCAAATTTATGGGGTTAAGTGAAGGTGTAATCAGAGGAAAACTTAATGCTTATATAAAAGAAGAAAAATCTCAAATGAACAGCCTAACCAAATAATTCCACAAATCCGAGAAAATAAGAAAAGAAAAACAAAATCCAAGACCAAATGTAACAGGAGATAGGAAACAACGAAGATCACAGCAGAAATAAACATACTTGAATTTAAAAAACTACAAAACGAATAGAACCAGAAGTTAGTTCTTTTTGGAACACTAGTGAAATTTATTAGCTTTCAGCTAGACTGATAAGAGATGCAAATAACTGTTACAACTGATCCAGTACAAGTAGAGATTTATGACCGAATATATGGACAGCCACATGACAGCAAGGTGAATTACCTAGATGAAATGGAAATTCTTAGAAGCATAAATGCCTGTAAATTGATTTAGAGAAATTTGGAGGTTTCATTAGCCCCATATCTAATGCAGACATTGAATTAATAGTCAAAATCCTGAACATTTGGATCAAAATTAAAGATTCCATAGAAGAAATCTGATCAAAAAGGGGAAATGCAGAATAGAATTTCAAATTGTCACGGACTCCAGATTTTCTGAAACTATGGAAAGACACTGTCCCTGGGATAATCTTTTTTTCTTTTTTCCAACAGTTTTATTGGCTTGTAATTCACATATCATGCGATTCAGCACTTCAGTCATATCAAGAACAGTGTACAGTCATCACCACAATCAGTTAGTGAACATTTTCTTCATTGTTCTCATCATCCCTGAGAAAATCATAACCTTAAACTAAAAATATTCCCTGAAGTCATCTTAAAACCAAGTGATAAGTTGACTGATAAGAAAGATCTGCCCTGTAAGAGCATTGTATGTAGACTTAAATTAACAACAGCAACTCAGAATATTAGATGGTAGCTTTAGGTGGCAATTCGTTTATGATAAAACAAGAGGAGTAACGACGACTCAAAGTGGAGATTGAAAATGGTTGCACTACTCAGAGTGCAATCAGTGTCACTCAATTGCACATGTAGAGACTGTTGAATTGGTAGTGTGTGTTTTCAACAAGAACAACATAAAACTTGGGAAAACTTTATACATCATGGTATACTATCAGGAGACACAACAATACTCATTTATATCTCTTCTGTTGTGACAACTGATCACTACCTAGATATCTCTTTTAATAATGAATTTGTAAAAAGATTCCAAGTATGTAATTTCTTCATTTATTAGTTGAATTGTTTCAGTGGTACGTGTGTGTGAGGAGAATCCATTTTTTACCATTTGGTTACTACAGTTGAGGAAAGATTGGAACTCATCACCAGTTTTCAGAATTAATTGATTCTGGTAGTCTTTAAAGGTGATCAGTGATTTTTCTTTTAACTCGTAAACACATTTAACCATTTTGTTTCATTTATTTTACATTCATTGTAGTTGTTATTTTTTTAGGTATTTCCATATTTTAAATTTTTATTTTTTAATCATTTTATTGGGGGCTTATACAGCTCTTATCACAATCCGTACATACATTCATTGTGTAAAGCACATTGTAGTTATGTTTTATTGAAGTTTAAGTTATCTCTTTGCTAATAGGAGCCTCTTCAAGTTGGCTCCTAAGTTCTTTGGATATTGGATACAACCCCAGAAGTCTTCAATAACTTAATTGCTTTCTGATGTGACAAGTTTTCTGTTTCCTGGTCCGTAGTTGGAGTCAACTGTTTATCAAAGGAGTCCCTATTCCTTTAGTGGAAAATGGTATTCAAAATCCACAAGGTGCTAGAGATAACACTGTTTTAAAATGTTGCTTTTAAACAATAAACTTTAATTTTTTTTCCACTTGGTTTCTTGAAGAGCTCCACAGTGGGTTTAGCCGGCTGGCAGTGGCTTGTTGTCTGTCTGCTGTTGATCAATGTGGCTCACTTATGTAGGTTATTAGCAAGAGGTCTCCGTTCTCCATCTTGTGACCTTCTTCATAAGGTGGCTGCGAGGTCTTTATGATTTAGTGTCTGGTTTTCCCAGAAGGAGTGATTAGAAGGAGAACAGCCAATATCATCTTTGGATTCTTTTCTCGGCTAGCTCAGAGAGTGTAGTCTGGCAGTAATCCAGACCACCTGGTGCTGACAGAGTAGCTATGTGACATTAACTGAGTTAAACCTCCTTGTGCTTTACTTTCCTTGACTTTAACAGTAAGATAATGTAACAGACTTACTTTTTTTTGGCCCTTTAGCATGAAGTCCTTGCAAAGATTCAGAGAATTGCAACAGTTTCTGACACTTAGTAAGCACTTAGAGTAAGCACCCAGTCTCCTGTTTGCTGTTTGTGCCACCGAAGGGTGGGTGGGATTGGGGGATGAATTAAAAGACCCAGAGACCTAATCAATAGGTTGCCATTTGACAGAAATCTCTGCCTTCCTATTTATCAGAAATTTCCATGCCAGAGAAATGGTTACAGATACCAGGTATCCTAAGTGTGGTAGAAGATTAAAGATTAGAGAATTATAACCATACTGGTTTGAACCATTCTTAATTTGTGTTTGTATAGATAATAGTACAGGATACTTGTCCATATATTGTATGTGAATTAGAAAGCAGCCAAGTCCCTCCCTCCTTTTCAATATTCTATTTTTAAATAATCATATAGCTTCATAAGTTGCACAAAGAAAAATGTATAGGAAGGTTGAGTCTACCGTCCACCCACACAGATCACTCCAGTAGTCACTACTGGCTTTACACTCTAGAGTAGAATATCAGTGTGAAACAGTCTATTTTCACCCAGCAGAAATGAACTGAACTAAGCTATTAGTTGGCTAGAGCATTCAGCTCTTGATGGTGAGTACCTTAATCCTCTGTGTTCTCATTATTACATCTCTAAAAAGATTCTGAATATTGACACTTCTTTGTTAAAACTTACTATATTAGTAGTTCCATAAGTGTAAGATACTATGCTCTTTCCCACCTTTCTGTTTTCTTTGTTTTAAATTAATTGTTGCATAGTATCCACTCCCTCTCATGACAGATCTTTACAGCATTAGAACCATGTTGCCTGCATTGTCTTTTTTTAAATCACGTGCCTGTTTTGCAGTGCTACCAAGTCTGGAGCTGAGAGGCAGCTTGTGTGAATCATTTACATACATTCCTTTTTATATTCCCCAAAGTAATTTGCAACTTTACATTTTTTTTTACCCAATTACATCTTCAAAGCAGATTTTTAATCGTCTTAAAGAAGGAATTCATCCTATGTAGAATTTAAAATCTAGCTCAGAGAACAGAAGCTGTTGAACAATAGCAGACACCAGACAATATATAGGATATTTAAGTAGTAATTGTTAAATCTTTGAATGGTCCCATTTTTCTCAGTCTGCGCGTCTGTGTGGGTCTCTACATGTTTATTCCACCAGGGATTTGCACAGATAGGTTTTGCACAATATCCTTGCTGTTATTGTCAGCCATAAACAAATTACACGTATTTAACAAGTTAATGTCAGATTGGCCAGGAGCCACTGGGAGGTGTGTACTTAGTGACATCAGCTGGCAAAGAGCCCTGGTAACAGGGAGGGCTGGAAGGGTAGTGGAGAGAGAGGGAACGAGGAGGAGGGAGAAAAGAGACGCTGACTGTATCTGGGGATTCTGGCAAGGTGAAGAGCTGGTCTGTTTGGCAGGACCTTCCCATCTGGGATCCATCTGTGTTTCCCTGGAATGGGACAGGCAGCTCTAGTCAGTGAGAAATCGCAGATGTGAGAGAGCTGACACATGTCCAGCTAATGTAAGGAGGAGGAAGGCTGCTCTGAGATTGGGCTTTGAAGATTAGGAGGAGAAAAAGAGGAGCTTTCAAATAGCTATTTCAAATATATTTGGTATATTAAGAATCTGGATTGCTATAAAATCCTGGACATTTGGGGTAAGTACATTTAAATTGAGGTTTGGGGGCTGAAGTAGACAATGCTCTCCCTTTCAAAGCTATTTCCATGTCTCAGATGATAATGTAAATGTACTTGATATGAGTTCAGCCTTCAGCCACTCAGTTTTTGAAGCTGTGTTTTGTTCATATTTGTATCTCACTGTTCAATAACCATTTTTATATGTGAATACCTTGCTTGTTTGTATGGAAACTTTAGTTAATAATCAGATGTAATGTGTGATTTCTACAGCTAAAAATGCAATCCCACAAGTATTTCTATAAGGTATTCTACATTGAGTTCTTCAGTAATGTTTTGAAGGTTTTCTCTACCTCCCCTCCCCTTTAGTGTACACAATATAAATAGGCAGATTTTAAAAGATAGCTCAGAAAAACATTTTTCCCCCTAATGGTCATATTTTATTTTGTTATATTCAAGTAATTCACAACTAACAGATTGCAGTAAAACTAGCAGTTATCTATGAGTGTTAGATGTATTTTTTTTTTAAATCTGCTATTTTCTTCTACTTCTCTGTGTACCTAATAAACAAGCAGTATCAACAAATCTGACTTGAATTGTGAGTTTGGGCTAGTTTTGTGATGCAGTAAATTTCCACGTACACAGCTGCCGTGTCCTATAATCCTTGTGGTTCTCTGCATGGTATGCATGTTTGTGAGGCCTCCAAATCCAGGTGTGTTTGGAAAGAGCACGGACTTGGGAGTTCCACCTACTCCAGTCATAATTCACTAGTTCTCTGATATCAAGCAAGTGACTTATTCTCTGAGCTGCTCTGTTGGGTAACTCTTGCTTCAGGAGATTTATTTGGCACATAGAAGGCACACAAGTTAATTTCAGAAGTCCTTAGATGTTCATTTTTCTGCTGTAATTGGTTCTTAAATCCTTTGCATTTGAAACAGCTCTTGGTATTGAGTTGGTCTTGTCTACAGCTCTACATTTTAGGAAATCCTTTTCTCTCTCTACCCACCTCCAAGAACTGTTATAAATGCTGTATGCTGTCTTTGCTAAGCCTCAATATGACTTATAACTGGCTTGGAAAACACTCTTAAAGTATTGTAATGCAAATGAGTATGTTAGATTGTACCAGAACTAAAGAACTTTGAGGACATCAACCAGCTAGAAGAAAGCTACTGAATTTGTACCAGTTTGTGATAACCCTGTGCAAATTGCCCCTCTTCCACCACCTTGAAAGTTATTCATTCTCAGATAGAAGCATTAAAAATGTATCTTATATTTCACAAAATTATTTAGTCTTTGCTCAGAAATCATTTTTAAAAGGTTATGTGATCCTATTCAGTTTCTTCAAATTTGAAGTCAATTTTCTTGAGATTGGGGAGGATTTTTTTTTTTGTATTTTTAAAAATGAAATTTATTGTGTTTCCAGGGATACCTTTCGCAGCAAATTAAGTTTTCATTTAACAATTTGTATACAACTTGTTCAATGACATTGGTTACATTTTTTTTTCAGTCCCAAGGAAAGCAGAAAGTAATGAAAAATAGAACAAATTAAGAATGGGTTGAAAAAGGAAAACAAATAAGTTTGTTAACTGTTAACCTAATAATATCTGCACTAATTCACTTTCTTGTATACTCTTTTTTTTTTTTTAACTTTACTTTTTAAAAAAATCATTTTATTAGGGGCTCATACAACTCTTATCTCAATCCATACATACATCAATTGTGTAAAGTACATAGTACATTCATTGCCCTCATCATTCTCAAAACATTTCCTCTCCACTTAAGCCCCCAGCATTAGGTCCTCATTTTTCCCCTCCCTCCCTGTTCTCCCCTCCCTTATGAGCCCTTGATAATTTATAAATTATTATTTTGTCATATCTTGCCCTGTCCGACATCTTCCTTCATCCACTTTTCTGTTGTCTATCCCCCAGGGAGGAGGTCCCATATAGTTTCTTGTAATCGGTTCCCTATTTCCTACCCACTCTCCCTCTACCCTCCCAAGTATCACCACCCACACCACTGGTCCTGAGAGGATCATCCGCCCTGGAGTCCCTGTGTTTCCAGTGGGGAAGATTTTTTAATGGGCCTCTTTTCTCATGCCAAATTGACTAAATGAGTTAGTAAGAACTTTCTGTTTTGACAGGTGCAGTGTTCCAGCATCTTTGGGGACTTGTCTGAATATTTGAGAGGATAGTGTGTTTATATTGAATTTGCATGGTCTCTTCAGTGAGCAAACACTTCACAGTGCATCCCAGGAGACCTTCTTTTAAGGATGAGTGAGGAGTGAAGGACTACGCTGATGAAATCTTGTAGGCTTGCATCTACTGTAAAAGACTTAAAGAAGTTGCCTACCACCATACTTCCTCTATATTGAGAGAAAGATGAGGCTTTCCTCTCCCATTCAGTTATAGTCTTGGAAATCCATGAGTAGTTCTACCTTCTCTCCTGTAGGGTCACTATGAGTCAGAATTGACTTGATGGCAGTGGGCTTGTTTGTTTTTTATTTTTTTTATGCTTCTGTATTGAAACCTTGATGGTATTGTGGGTTAGGCTGCGAACATCAAGGTACTTAGTTCAAACCCATCAGCCAGCCCTTGGGAGAAAACTGAGGCTGTCTGCTACTGTGAAGATGTACAGTCTACGAAACTTTATGTAGGGTCACTATGAGTAGGAGTCCACTCAAAGGCAGTGGGTTTCTTTTGTTGTATGCATCTCTATAGGAGCATTTTGAGGCTAAAGTTTCAAAAATAATAGAAATGCTAACTGATAGGCGTTTTACTTTGTGAAGATTCACTGAATATTAATAAAGGTAGTTGAGTAAAACTGTTGCTAAGGTTGAGACCAAGAATCATCTTATTACTGAGCTAATAGCCAAAGTCTCTGTGAGTTGAATACTGGAGAAAATTAGTACTTTCAGAAAATGATGAAAATATTCTGGGGAACTTTACTGCTATGAAAAAGAAATAGACTTCTAGCAGTGACCCATTACAACATGCAATAATGTCATTACATTGGAGATGAAGTTAATGACATTTCACATATGTCTGGGAAACTTGGAAGAATGCTTTTGAGTGTGACTGAACCTTTAAAGTACTTGAGTGAAAGAATTTAAATAGATCTAAAAGTTAGGCTGGGTAAGTTCACTGAAGGTTATTCTAGGGCCACACAGTGCTGCAATTGTGAAGATGGCACAGGGCCAGGCAACATTCTGTTCTGTTCTAGGTGAGACTGCTATGGGTTGGAGCTGACTTAAATGTACCAAACAGCTGACCTAAAAATCCTCAGGCATCCCCATAGATCAGGCTTGGAATGGATCTAAAGGGTACCAGAGTCAAACTCGTTGGGAGGCACAATGGAACAGTAAAGAGCCTACCAGTTCCAGAATTGCAATGCTCTGGTTGGTGGTGGGGCTGGGACTGGAATAGCGTTCTGAATTTCTAGGGCATCTATTCTGCACACACTTTCTGATTGCCTGCCATGTGTGATAATATGGTATAAGAGATTTTAAAAGGAGGGGAAAATAAGGTAAAGTATTCTAGAGGAGATGAAACATATGTGAATACATAACAGTGAATAATCTTGCATATTACTGCTAACTAAGGGGATCCAGAGGGCCTTCATTGAGGAATTAGCACTTTCTTAGGACTTCGAAGGACTGGAAGAATTTGGAGGGAAGCGTAGTAATGAATGGAAGCTCACTCTCCACCAGACCTCATCACCTTAAGCTTTTCCAGATTTTCTTGTCAAGTACATATTACACAGTTAATTTCTAGTCTGTTTTCAAGTATGGCTGTTTGTTGTTGCTCTCGTTCTAAATCTAAACTAATTGTTTGCTTCCCAGGTACTTATCTATATACGTACATATTCCTACCTTAGCCCACTTTAATAAAATTTAATTTTACCAGGAAACTTTTTCTTATAAAGTTCCCACTACAGTGGATGGTAAGGTGACTGAAACTAGTGGTTGCTGTATATTGCAGAAGAACCACTTATCATAATTTGCTTTATATCTGACTGGCTAATGGACTTTCTAAATAGCCTTTTCCTTTAAGACCTACACAGAGACAGGGATTTAGGCTAGGAAACTTAAAATGCGCATGGATTTACTTTTCTAAAAACATGCCAAAACCTCTAATAGCAGTTCTTTGTGTTTTGTTTAAAACAACAGCTAGTGGAAATCTTGTGATCGTTCAAACCCAAGCACTTCTTAGAGATGCCTGGCCAGGCCTGGTGCAGTTCTGGACAGATCTTGTACTCTCCCTTCAGTTGCTTCTTTACAGATGTTGTACACTTACCTCCAGTTGCTTATGGCTGGAGCTCTGCAGTAGATGGGACGTGGCCTTTCTTTTTGGGTGTGGTAGTTAGGACAGGTGGAGGGAAAGGGAATGAGGAGATGTGTGTAGGCTTTGTAACCGGGAGCTAACTCACTACTATGCCCCAGTTTTCTCCCCTTTACAATGGGAGTTAGAATAGCTGAGTCTTTGAGGATTACATTAGAAAATAACCACCATACTTGATGCCTGGCTATTCAATAAGATTTAACTCCCACCCACCCTCCTTTTTAATCTCCTCCTCAAGAAACCATAGTCAAAATAACCAAAATAGTTCATATGTTTCTTGCTTTTTTTTTTTTTTAAAAGCATGTCTCAGATTGGCAGGCAACCCAGCCCTACCCTGCCTTCCTTAACTAATTCTTAGCCATGGGAGAAGAGTGTGTGTAGAGAATCCAGCAGCCTTAAAACTCAAACCTGTTGCTGTGTGGCAAGCTGTTAATGGTTAGGGACCTTGCATTTCTTACCCTCCTGGAAGAGCTGGGGGATGGGCCACTTTGAGGGTGACAGATGTGCCCTCTGCTGCCGGCGGGCGCGTGCCTGCTCTGTCCCTCTGCTCCCAGCACCAGGTGCAGCCATTGTTCTGGCTGGTCTCTCTTCATCCGGCCTCGTCTGTTACTCTGCTCTTTCTAGCTCATTGTTTCTGTAGGAAATTAGCATTAAAAACCCATCTGAAACCCCCATGTCCCTCAACTGCAGGTGACTGTTATTGGCCCCAGCTGCCACCCTTGCGCTTGATTACTTCCATATGGGTCTGTGCAAAGAAGTAGTAGCCATTTATTGATTTCCACCACAACCCCCACCTCTGTGACTCCAATGATAATACCCTGAAATCTATTAGACCCCCAATAGGCTGTATAGCTCAGTTGGCACTACAACTGTGATGAACGTTTTACAAGCAAAACTAATTACACTCTTTCTCCCTCCTTCTCTACCTCCTACCTAAATATTAAATGTAGAAAAACCAGGATGTCCTAAGTGGAATATTAAATCTTTTAAATGTCTAGAGATGAATCTGTTTCTAAGTAGTGAAGCTTTTAGACTTTTGGATGGGCTTTTATGGAAAATTCTAGTCACTGCTTTAAATATTTCATACCACACCCACGAACATTGAAGCAAACCAGGGCCAGCAGGCCCCTAGGGTCCGGGTGGGTGACACAAACATTTCTGTCATTTGCCTTTAATCCAGGATGGGGGGAGTATGTAAGAAAAGGGCCTCATTTAAAATGGCAAAAGGCCTTGTGGAAAGAGTACCAGCAGTTAGACTCGGGTTAATCTTTTGGTGGTGTTTCATTTGTTGTTTCGTCTTGGAGATTGCCAAATATGGTTATTCCAGTTTACCTACTAGAATAAAAATACCACAATAGGGAGGTTGATGTCCGAGACCGCTTTCTTCCTTAATTGACAAACAAATTAATCATTCCATTTTTAAATCAAGGTGTAATCTCAGATACTTTACATACCAGACTTAAAACGTGAAATAAAAATAGTAAGAAAAACCAGCCTGGCTCCTGATCAATCATCATTGACCTGGACAAAGTCACTACTGTGTGCTGTGGAAAGGAGATTGGGTAAATTTTGGGGGGTCCAGTGAAGACTGTGTCTGGGTAAACAGGCTAGGAAATACAGGGCGGTGGGGGTGGGGTGGGGTGTAGATGACTTTCTTTTGAGTTGTTAGCATACAACCAAGTCTTCAAGTATAACACTTTGTGATTCCGTCATAGACCATTTATTACTAATACTGACATTTAAAGCAGCCATTTCAGTCATTTAAACTTGGATACAAGAATCTCTTTATCACAAATAACATAGAACCTGGGCCATTTCTGTGGGGGGGGTGTGCTTTTTTACCTTTTTTTTTTCTTTCTTCTTTTGCTTGGAATTTGGAGTTCTGAAAGCTGCTAGAATCAGAAAAAGCCTCTGGCAGCCAGTGTTATACCTGATAGCTCCAGTAGAGTGGGGAGACCACGCTTAGAACAGGTTAGACTACTCTTGTGTGTTTGAAGAGTCTTTGGAGAGTTCTTAACCCTTTTCTATCCCCACTGGTTCCCCCCTAAAGTGATGGAGATAATGGAAGATCAAGAATGAGGAGAGTTGAAATTTCAAACTGGATCTTCCATCTAGTTTCAAATTAAATGTGTTTTCATTTGAAGTTTTTGAGCTAGTACCAGGTAGGAGGACTCTGCTTCAAGGCAGACTCTAGGTAGAGATAAATTGGTTAAGGGGTGTGCATATGTTTTTGGTTTTTCTTTTTGGTGCTCATAAAGAATGAGATTTCCTTTAATGACATGTATGAGGAGAATTATGACTCTTTTCATTGTATCATGCTACTCACTGCAGAAACAAAGTCAAATAGAAAGAGGAGTTTGCAGTCTAATGGGAAACTAATTTTCCTCTTATCCCCTTTCAATGAGATTAGTTGCTCCGTACCATCTGTAAGAGCTGGTACCATGATGAAACTGTTGGTCTTGAATGAGAACGGTATTTTCACAAGCAAAACATGCTTACATCGCCCCAAGTAAAGGCACACAGAACAAAAGGGCTTAAATTGCCCATGTAACATTTAGGATAGAGCCTTCTCAGTAGGGCTGGGACTGGTGTGAGGCAAGTTCCAAGCACACAAAATTTCAGCAGGCATGCACTCTCAGTTGTACACTCCAGACCCCTCTCACTCTAGTCCCAGCAGGCTCTGCTCTTCAGTAGTGTCTAGCGTAGGGTGATGGAGGCAAACTTTGGTGTATCGATCTTCTAGAAATATTCTTTTCTATTTTTATTTTGGAGAATAAATAAAACTAAAGTACTTCCCTGCAGCTTTAGCTAAGAGGAACCATCTCTAACACCAAATCGCTTTTAAGGAAGATTTGGTTATAGTTGAGTGAAAGTTTACAAAGAAAATTTGTGCACCAGTGAAGTTTATGTACATTTTGTTTCATGACATGTAAGTGGTAATCAACTCTTCTCACTTCTTCCCTTGGTTCCCCATTTCTATCTCTCTCTCTCTTACCTGCCCCTTCACCACCTTCTGAACTTTGTTTTGGGCAAATGCTGCCCTGATAGTCTCCTATGATTGATTGTCTGAGGAGCACTTAACTCCTAGGTGTTAGGGTTCACTTTATAAAACCCACTGTCCTCGAGTCAATGCTCTTTCATAGCATTCCTGTCGGACAGGACAGAAACCTTCCATATGGTTTCTGTGACTGTAAACCTGTCTCAGAAACTGTACGGAAGTTGAAAACGTCATCTTTCTCTTGAGGATCAGCTAGCAGGTTTGAATTTCCAGCCTTGTGGTTAGAATCTCAGTACTCTGTCCAGGATCTTCTATTGTGCTTTCAATCAGAGCAGTTGGTAGTGATACCAAGGCACCATTTAGTTCATCTGGTCTTGTGCCAGCAGAGGCTGTATGGTATCCATGAGCCCTTTGGACTTTCTCCCTGTGTTTTTTTTTACCTTCACTCTTCTTTGCCCCTGACTAATGGTTGTATCTCATATGTCTGTTCACAAACTTTTAGCACTCCATTTGTTAGTCACTGACGTAGGATACAGAGCATTGTCTTTGTGGCTTATCTTTTTTTTTTTTTTTTT
>NW_022109491.1:23588413-23610735 GCF_000313985.2 Echinops telfairi | reverse complement strand
TTATCTATGCCAGTTAACCTAGATGACCCCATCAAGGCAAAATCTGGAGGAGGAGCAGAGTCAGGAATTTTGTTGTCTTTTTGTGTATATATTTCCTTTGTTTATAGAGAATTCCTACAACTTTACATTTTTAAACTTATTTTGCTTTCTAAGGGTGGTACTTAATACTTTTTAGCTATATTGTGCGGTTTCATCTTCTTGTGGCTTTAACCACATCTATATACATTTATATCTTTAAATCCTACTGCCTTTTAACCTACGGAATAACATCATCTCATTGTCTCATGGACATTTCTGTATGTCAAACTTGTTAACTGTGTTATCCAAATATACTATCCTCTATCATAGTTTATCTTTCCTCGTTTTGACAGAGCCTGGTGTGTGTGTGTTTGTGTGTGTGTGTGTGTGTGTGTGTGTCCTAACAGTTTTAAAGTACCAAAAGATAAAATAAAACCCACTGCCATCGAGTTGATTCCAACTCATAGTAAACCTACAGGACCTAGTAGAACTACTGCCTAGGGTTTCCAAAGCTGTAAATCTACGGTAACTGATGAGTGGCTAGTGGTTTTGAATTGGGGACCTTAAAGTTAACAGCCAAATGTGCAACCAACTATGCCATCAGGACTCCTTATGTATTCTGTAAATCTGTCTCATTTGGTTTTGGGGCCTGTATTGTTGGACGTGTACTTTGTTCAGGATTACTTAATAAATAATTCCTTTATGATTTTTTAAATGTCTTTTTAGTGCTTTTAAAATTAAAGTCTATTTTCTCTATTAATATTGTGACTCCATTTGGTTTGTATTGCCCTTTTTCATTTTTTTTCTTAGCCTTTTACTGTTTCGGTTTAAATATGAGCTTTATGAATATCAAGAGCTTGGATTTTGTTTGAATGCAATCTAAAATTTTTCTTTCACCAGAAACTGATTACATTTAACTGGGTTACTGCTATATTTGGATTTTTTGGAATTATTTTTATATTTTATTTTAGTTCCTTTATTTCCTTGGAGATTAACAAGTGATTTCTAGATTTCTTTTTGTTTGGTTGTTTTAATTCCATTATTTTGATGGTTAGTCCTAAAATTTCAATATGTGTATTTAAAGTCTAAAAGGTTAATTTAGATTGATAGAGAGGTTGGTAGGTAGATATGTAAGGTACAGAAATCTTAGAAGACTTCTAATTCAGTATCCTCCCATTCTCAGTTGAGGCACAGTGATCGTTCATTAGTAAAATCCTCACCTTCCATACAGGGGACCCTCGCATGTGTCCTGGCCAGTGCACCTCAAGTGCAGCCATAATCATCTTGCTCATTGGTACGATGGTGAACAGGTTTTTGTTGTTGTTTTAATTAAAAGATCATCTTATTGGGGACTCTTAGAACTCTTGTTACAATCTATACATCAATTGCATCAGGCATGCTTGTACATGTTGTCTTCATTCTTTTTAAAAATTTTATTGGGGGCTCGTCTAACTTATCACAATCCATACATCAATTGAATCAGGCATGTTTGTACATATGTTGCCCTCATTCTCTTCTAGACATTTACTTTTTATTGAGCCCTTGGTAACAGCTCTTCCCCCCCAACCCCCTGCAGCCTTCATTCTTTTTTAGACAAGAGCCCTTGATATCAGCTCCTCTTTTCCCCCCTCCCTCCCCCTCACCTCGTAACCCTTTGATAGATTATAAATTATTATTATTTTCATATCTTAACACCTACCGCTGTCTCCCTTCCCCCATGTTTTCTGTTGTACTTCCCCTTGGAAAGGGGTGTATGGTTTTGCGTCAGTCATTGCAATTGGTTCCCCCTTTCTTCCTCTTTTCCCTTTCCCCTTTCCTCTTCCTCCTACCCCCTATCTTCTGGTATTGCTTTTCCCACTCCTGTTCCTGGATTCTGTGTCATGAGCCCCGCCTCTTATCTATACCTGTGTACATGCTCCAGTGTAGTCTGAATTGAGAAGCAGCACTAGGGTCATGATAGTGGGGGGTGAGGAAGCCTCAAGGAACCAGAGGATATAGTGTGTTTCATCGATGCTTTACTGCACCCTGGTGACTCATCCCTTCCCTTGTGGCTCCTCTGTGGGGAGATTGTTCCAATGTCTACAGATGGGCTTTGGGTCTCTCTGCTCCACCCCACTTCGTTCTCAACAATATGTTTTTGTTTGTTTGTTACGTGTCTTCTGATGCCTATAACCCGGTCCTGATGACACATCATGAGATGAACAGATTTTTTATTTTTTAATTTTAAATCATTTTATTGAGAGTTTTTACAATGCTTATCACAATCTATACATCAATTGTATCAGGCATATTTTTACATATGTTGCCATCATTCTTTTCAAGACCGTTACTTTCTATTGAGCGCTTGGTATCTGCTCTTCTTCCCTCCCTCCCCACCCCCCCAGATGAACAGATTTAACAGAGCTTTCATGCTAACACAGACTAGCAAGAAAGGCTTGGCAATCTACTTTTGAAAATCAGCCTGTGTAAATGCTATGGGTCACGATAGTCTGATCCTCTTGTGCCCATGGTTGTCATAAGTGAGGGGCTACTTGGCAGCAACTAGTAACCTTCTCAGCATAATAGATCTGGTTAGGGTTTCATTTCCACTTTCATTTTGCACTCCCATAAAACTATTTAATCACTTTTAATGCTTTTTAACCCATTGATAATTATTGTTTTGCAAATTTCTTTATCTAACTACCATCCTTAGTACAGTTTCTCCTCTGGCTTTATTTTCCTTTCTGCCCCCAATATAAGAGGGCTTCAGAAAGTTCTTGGAAAAATGGAATTAAAAGATGGGTAGATATTGTAAGAACAAATAGAGGTAATTGGTGAACTTTGGTGAATGACTTCAACAGAGCCCTCGGTAACATTCTTGCAAGTTTGAAATCATTTCTAAAAAAAATACATATATTCTTTAGATATTCATCAACAACAACAGCAGCAAAAAATAAAGCGGGTATGCTAGTGAGTGGTCAGTTTTGGAACATCTGAGAAAATAAACTGACTTGTGATTTCAATGACAACAAAGAAATAGAGAAGCAGTGGAAAGGTAAGGTGGAAATGTTCAAAGAACAGAAAAATGGCGGGTGTAGTTCGTGTAGTGGATGAAGAGAAAGGTTAGAAATGAGAATCAAGACAGTTCATGTACAGTTTTGTAAGTTGGGCTAAGGATTTGAATTTAATTCTAAGAGTGTTGGGTTTATAATATAGTGGTAATGTAATATGATACATATTTTATAAAGATGACACTTCCTGTAATATGAAGAAGAAAAAAAACCCAGATCTGATAAAACTGCAAGCAGGAATACCGGAGATGGAAAAGGTCCAAGACCCAGAAGGCACGCTGTGTGCTGTGTTCAGGTGCATGGACTTTACATGCTAGGTAATTGGATGAAGACTCTGGCTGTTGTGTTTTCTTTTTAAAAATAATTATGACACCACATCTTTTATTTGGGCTAGGTTTATGACAGAGGTAGATGCTTGCAGATGGGGGTGGTGGTAACTATCACATTTGCCTTTGTTATTTATTTGTTCACTTAAATATTTATTAATTGACCACCATTTGCCAAGCACCATTCTAGATGATGAAGTTATATCAATGAAAAAAGCAAAACCCTTGTCTTCATGGAAGTTAAGTTTTAATAAAGATGTTAGTCATAAATAACAATGTAGTCTGCTATGTTTATGTGTATTGAAAGTATATAAAACATTACACTAATGAGATGTCCGTAGAAGAAAGAGGAAATGCCCAAGAAGTTTCCAGGTTAAATTCAGAGCAGGGTAGTTCAGGGTACTTAAGGCTTTTTTTCTTTTTAAGCACCAAACTATGACCTCACATTTTGGATGCTGGGTTTCTGAGCAGAAGATGAAGTCATGGAGACAGTCCTAGATTCAAGGACACCATTGAGAGATGATGATGATAGTAGCCCTGGTGATGCTGTCGGGTCCTTGTTGGACTACTCGCTTCGAGGTCCCTGGTCCAGACCTGCTGGTTTCTCTGTGAGAGAAAGATGGGGTTGTCTGCTGTGCTCCCGTAAGGATTTAGAGCTCAAGAGCCCTGTGTAGATTTTCTTTGAGTCCCCTTTGTTTTTGTTTGTTTGTTTGTTTTGGTGCAAGAGCTAGCGGAGGTCTGAGTCTTGTCTGTTGTATGTATGCAAATGACTTGTACTTGAGATGTGTGTCTGCAATACAAAGTATTGATTAGTTTGAAATACAAATGGAAATAAAATATTAAAGGATCAGGTTTTTGTTTTTCTTTTTTAAAATGTGACTGATAAAGTTTTTGAGGTTGGATGAATAAGGTTGGGTACTTTATGTATTTTATTAGATATTTCAAAGTGGCAAAATAATTTTTAAAATATCTTTTGCAACTTTATTTTCATTTTTATCTGCAGGTTGAAAAAGTAACTGCTGGGGTTCTTTCTGATTAAGTTAGCAGGCCATATGGTGTTTACACAGACTGACTGCTATGTGAAGTCGCTGTGTTATTTTTCTCTTCAGGGTATGAGGCTTTACCTGATGCCAATGTTCTCAAACATTTTCTTAGTCAACAATACGTGAAGCATTTATTCTAAGTGTTGCATTTTTTCCATTATGCTTCAATTGATGCCATCATTTAAGTAGTAACCCTACTTTTCTATAGTTGAATATAAAAAAATAATGAATCATCATTAGACATTATATCTTTCTTCCCAACACACAAACCCACACACATACAGAAACCTAGCACACACACTTAGCACAGGTAAAAAATGATATGTTCTGATTGACCATCCCAAACTGAGGAAATTATTGCCTCACTACATACAGTCCTAATCATTCACACCATTCCAGTGCTTTTGGACACCTTGTTTGGAAGTTTGACCTTAATAGAAACTGGAATTAGAAAAGTGAGCAGTATAGAGTATAACATGTACCATGCAAGGGGCTATGCAAAGGTAAAGAAAGTATAGCTCAGGGAAATTCACATGGGCTGGTAAAGAAAAGTTTAGAAAACAAATACCCTACAGTATGACAAATGGCACCATAGAAATGTTCACAAGGTTCTGGGAGAGTACAGATAATGGAGTGGGGATAGGATTTCATTCTGTTAGATATTATTGAAGCAGAGGTACTAGGAAGGGCTAATGAAGCAGGAGTTTGAGTTTCTAAAGTGCTGGAGATGGGAAAGATAGGGTATTTTTGGTAGATGGCAAAATCTGTTTTATGGACTTTAAAGTTCCTAGACCAAAATTTTCCTTTTTTTGAGTAGATATTGGAACTTAAAAGTTTGTTATTATAGCAGACATTTTCTTCCTGCCAAAGTGAACATCAGCTTCCATTTATGTTGCTTGGATTTAGCTCCTGCTTTAAATAGTCTTATGTCTGTATCATGCTTTTAATTTCCAAGGCCTTTTATTCTCATAATAACACCACCACCATAAAATATTAAAGACAGGTTCTAGTATTTTATAGAAGAGAAAATATTAAAATGATCATTTAGAGGTAAGAATCTTAAGAATTTTCTATGGTAACTACCAGTTCCCAGAGAAGTAGACATTTTTCCATTGCTTGATTCCAAAGGGAGTGTTGTCTGATGAGGCAGTGACCAGGAAGGAGCGAGTAAGGCAGACAAACTTAGGTGCTGATCCCAGAGCTAACAGCTCGACAGAGACAAGCTGTAGCTGTAGCGTTCTGCTGTAGCATATTCATAATTCTGCTCACACTTTTGAGGAATCACAGGCAAGTTAAACCATTCCGAACTTATGAGGGTGTTCATTATTACAACTTTTATTCTATGCTGGTTGACGTTGTCCCTGAGATATCATAGCTGGTGCTTTGCACAGCTCGTTTGTTGCCATGTTTTAAGTTCAATGCTAAGAGATGAGTGAGCTGTCTTAGCAGATGAATTGAGGAGATGCTTATTGTGTCGACGAAATGTTTGTCTAAGAGATCTTTTCTAACTGGATTTGATGGACAGTCAGTATAAGACATTCATAGGTTTAATAGCTTCTACCTTTCAATGATTTCCCCCAGAGCCCACTTTAACTATTTATGTTGTACATTTACTACAGAAGAATGTAAAGTCTCTTTGAGCTTTGTTCACAGTTCTTAATTTTTCTCATAGTTTATAATATATATTGAGCCCTGTAAAAATCCACACTTTCAACTTCTCTCCATTGCTCTTTCTTTTGCTGTGTGGACTAGCATACTGTCTGTAAGGACGGGCTGACGAGACTTGCAGAACTGCCTCCTCTTGGCCCTCAGGTAACTTTCCTGAGCTTTATTTCCAGTGGAGGAAGGTAGTGATATTGAGGTCCCTTTCGTTGCTTTGGTGTTTCTATAAATAAGAAAATACTTAGAGAGTACTGAGCACCATTCTTTTGTCTTTCTTCCTTTTTGTTTTCTGGGTGTAAACATACACTCATTCAACAAATACACACGTACAAATAAATCAGTACTGTTGTCCACACCTGTACATCATGTCACCATGCTCATCATCTGCACATGTTGGATGTTCCACCACCAAAAAGTTTTATGGTTGTCTCTTAAACAGCTCTCGTCACTGGGTGTTTCCACAGAAAACCTTATGTTATTATTTCTTTCTTTTCTGTTATTATTTCTAAGTGAATACAAATAAAGAATGTTGGCAGCTATTATTACTGCATTTACTTGCTGACTTAGCCTCTTTCCATCAAGAAAGTCTGCCCAGCTCAAACCCTAGGCAAACTGAAAACCTAGTTTGTTATTAGTATGGGTTGAGAAAAGGAATGCAGCACTCATGTACTTTTAAATCAATTTTCCTTTAGAATGAGTGTAGAAATAACATCAAAATATCACAGAAACTACATTAAGACTGAATGCTGAAGAAAGCTGATGGTGCCCGGCTATCAAAAGATATTGTGTCTGGGGTCTTAAAGGCTTGAAGATAAACAAGAGGCCATCTAGCTCAGAAGCAACAAAACCCACATAAAGAAGCGTACTAGCCTGTGTGATCAATCACAAGCTGCCGAAGGGATCAGTTATCAGGCATCAAAGAACAAAAAATCATATTGTGTGCTCACCTCCATGATATGATCGCTGAAGACAAATAGGTGCATAAGCAAATGTGGTGAAGAAAGCTGATGGTGTCCAGCTATCAAAAGATATAGCGTCTGGGGTCTTAAAAGGCTTGAAGGTAAACAAGCGGCCATCTAGCTCAGAAGCAACAAAGTCCACATGAAGGAATAACACCAGCCTGTGCGATCACAAGGTGTCAAAGGGATCAGGTATCAGGCATCATCAGAACAAAAAAATCTCACCATAGCGAATGAGGGGGGTAGTGCGGAGTGGAGACCCCAAGTCCATTTGTAGGTCACTGGAGATCCCCTTGCAGAGGGGTCTGGGGGAGGAGACGAGCCAGTCAGGGTGAGATGTAGCAACAATGAAATATACAACTTTTCTCTAGTTCCTAAATGCTTCCTCCACCCCCCCCACTGTCATGATCCGAATTCTACCTTGCAAGTCTGGCTAGAGGATGTACACTTGTACAGATAGGAACTGGAAACAAAGGGAATCCAGGGCAGATGATCCCTTCAGGACCAGTGCTGTGAGTGGCAATACTGGAAGGGTGGAGGGAGGGTGGGTTGGAAAAGGGGAACTGATAACAAGGATCTGCATGTGACCTCCTCCCTGGGG
The DNA here is from genome assembly GCF_000313985.2 of Echinops telfairi. NCBI lineage: Eukaryota > Metazoa > Chordata > Mammalia > Afrosoricida > Tenrecidae > Echinops > Echinops telfairi. The sequence goes on along the minus strand of NW_022109491.1, from coordinate 23,603,076 downwards.
GACAGACAACAGAAAAGTGGGTGAAGGGAGACATTGGACAGGGCAAGATATGACAAAATAATAATTTATAAATTATCAAGGGCTCATGAGGGAGGGGGGAACAGGGAGGGAGGGGAAAAAATGAGGACCCGATGCCAGGGGCTTAGGTGGAGAGCAAATGTTTTGAGAATGATGTGGGCAATGAATGTACAAATGTGCTTTATACAATTGATGTATGTATGGATTGTGATAAGAGTTGTATAAGCCCCTAATAAAATGATTAAAAAAACAAACAAAAGCAAAACAAAAAGACTGAATGACTTCTCACTTTTAAAAAAACACCACTATGTACATACCTTGGTATTTGTATATCTAATTTAAAAATGTCCACATCTTTAATTTTAAAAAAATCATTTTATTGGGATCTCTTATAGCTGTTATCACAATCCATACATACATACATCCATTGTGTCAAGCACATTAGTACATATGCTGCCATCATCATTTTCTTTCTACTTGAGCCCTTGATATCAGCTCATTTCACTCAAGCCCCCACCCTCCTTCCCTCATAAACCCTTGAGAAAAATTTTTTTTTCATGTCTTAACACCAACCGCTGTCTCCCTTCACCCACTTTTCTGTTGTCCGCCCGCCTGGGAGGGGGTTATATGTTGATCATTGTGATCCTTTCTCCCCCTACCTTCTCCTTACCCTCCTGGTATCATCTTTAAATTTTTTACTGTGTTCTAGGACAATTTATACGTGATCAAATTTAACTTGTATTGGATATCAGTTTCCTTGGGAGTATTAACTTTAAAAATCCAGATTAAAAAATAATAGTTGAGAAGTCAAGGCTATAAACAGGTAGAGCACTTCGACCTAAAGTTGAATATGGAAATACGAAAAACAATAACTATTTATTTGTAAAAAGAACCATACTCAAGGAGATTTTCTTAAATGAATTTCTGCTTGTACCCATTGGCTTCAGCCCTTTTTCCATATTGCAAGTTTGGGAAGTTGCTATCCTCTATGTTGCCCCACAACACTTTGCTTTCTGTGCCTACAGCTATCATCCAAAGGGGCCAAACACATGGCATTGCAGTGCATTTCCAGATGCCATCCTCTCTGTTTGGATGATTTGGAGCTTAAGAGGAGGATTTGCTCTTGAATAGGAGAAAAATTGTCACTTTGGCCTGAGGCCCACCCTGGCACCATTCCCACATCTGCTATTGATTAGAAGTGAATGCTAGTCAGTCAAGATGCAAGAGTGCTTGAGGTCCAATTATCAAGCTCACCCTTTAGGATGAAACCAGCAGGAGATGCTAAAATGCTATCGTGACATCTGCATGCAGGAACTACTCTTTAGAAAGGAGCCATGTAATAGGTGGTGAAATGATTTTGTGCTAATTTATAATGAACATCAAGTAAAAAAAGTACAGGTATTAAGTGTTTGGTCCATTGAACTCATACAGGTTATTGTGTGCTGTCAAGTCAATTTGGATGCATAGTGACCTGCTAAGACAAAACAGACCTGTCCCATATGGTTTCCTCGGCTATAATCTTTTTTTTTTTTTTGGCTATAATCTTTATGGGAGCAGATCACCAAGCAGCTGGTAGCATCAAACCCCTGAGCTTTTGGTTAGCAACCAAGCACTTAACTCTTGTGCCACAGAGAGCCTTGATATATGTCTACACCCACATAACCACCTTCTAAAATAAGATTTAGAACACTCAGGTTTTCTAGAAAATTCCCCTTGCATCCCTCTCCAGTCGATTCCTTTTTGCCTTCTGCAAACATTATTTCGTTTCTAGCTTCTATATTTATATTCAGTGTAAATGGGATTATACACTGCGTATTATTTTGTGTCTAGCTTCTTTGTTTTTGACTTTCCTACATAGAGTTACATAAATCAGTTGCATAACTGCCTTTGAATATTATAGTATTTTATTGCATCCATGCGCTACAGGTTAGTTTTTGGCATGGTGAGTAAGATTACTATACACATCTCTGTTCAAGTCTTTGCAAACATACATTCTAATTTCTCTTGGAGAAGAACGACTGAGTCATTGGGTAGATGTAAGTTTAACTTTATAGGAAACTGCTAAAGCCGTCTCCAGAGTGGTCGTTCCAGTTTCACTCTTGCCAACAGTGTATGAACATTCTAGATAGTCACATCCTCCTTAACATTCAGCCAATTTTTTTGAATGTTAGCCATTTAGAGAATGTGATGGTAGCTTATTAAGGTTTTAATTTGCACTAGATGATTTATAATATTAACCATCTATCTTTGGGTTTTTTGAAGTATTTCTTCATATCTTCTGACAATTAAAAACATGGGTTGCTTTTGTTGATATATGGTAATTTTACACATATATTTTACTTATATTCTAGATGAGTCCTTGATCAGCTATATGAGCTGTGAATAGTTATTCTTATTTATGATTCATCTGTTCCTTTTCTTAAAGGTATCTTTTAATGAACAGGAGTTTTAATTTTTATTATGTCTTAGATAGCAAATGTTTAATTTTATGATTGGTGTATTTTGTTACCTGTCCTAAAAATCATTGCTTTCCATGAGGCTTTAAAGGTAACCTTTATTTGTCATCTATAAGATACTATTGTAAAAAAGATACTATTCTAGGTGATAGTCTATAAGCCATCTTGAGTTCATTTTTTTGTGTGTAGAGTGAGGAAAGATTCAGGTTAAATTTTTCCCCCACCTGGCTACGCAGGTTTTCCAGCAGTATTTGCTAAATAAGACCTTTCTTTTTCCATTTAATTGAGATGGCACCTCTCTTAGATTGGGTTCTCTAGAGAAGCAAAACCAGTGAAATGCGTGTGGATGTGTGTGTACGTCATGTGTGTAGAAAGGTTCATGTGGTCATAGGGTTTGCAAATCCCAAGTCTGAGTCAGACATTAATCGAGCCCAAGGTGAGCAGGCAATGTAGCAGGTTGATAGTGCAAGTCCCAAGAACCAAACGTCAGATGGTGATGAGTCGGATGTAAGATCTAGAGCAAGCAAAAAGCCAAGAGTTTTGCGCCACCATCCCAAACCATATATGTAACAGACGCAGGTCACACCTCTAAAAGAAATTCTTTACAATTTATTGACTGCTCAAAGAAGATCCCATCATGGAAGTATTACATTTTAGCCAAGCTTATCATGGGAGGAGACTACATCATTGCACAGCTACAGACTACACCATAACTGCCAAGCCAGAGAATTATGACCCAGCCATGTTGAAAGCACCATCATTGAAAATGAATGGACCGTATGTATGAGCCTATTTCCAGACTATTCATTCTACTCCATGGCTCTTACTATTGTCATGCCAGCACTTTTTAGTATATTCTTCATAGTATCATAGAGCCAATTTTGGAATATACGTTGTGGGTAGTTTCTATTAACAAAAAATTCAGAGTAGGATAACAGTAAAGTATAATTTCCCTTTTGTATCTAGGTGTGAAGGCCTGGAACATGTGAATAAAAGAGTGCTTTAGGTTATTATCCATTAGGAGTTAAGCGAACTTTTAGGTCTATTCTTCCATTTTTTATTTGACGTTAAATAGAAGTTCTGCCCCCAATTGCATATTCTGATTGTTTTTCTAATCTAGTAATTTTATTATGAAGGAAAGCATGTGGTCATTTTGTATGAACCACCAAGAAAGCTAAAAGTTGGCTTCATTCATTCAACAAATAAGAATCAAATATGTTCTGTGTTTCAGTCACTGGGCTTAGCACTGGGCATTCAGCACGGCAGCATGGCCCCAACTCTCAAGGGGTAGACTGGCCTCTTCTGAAACAAATGAACAAATGATGCATCTGGAGCCTTGTGATATGAACAGAAGGTTATTTTTAATATTCTTTATTATGCACCAGTTGATAAAAGTGTTAAAAGTGTCACCCTGGAAGGTGATAGCTCTCTTCATTTGGCTAATACTCATCTGCAGTATACAGATAACCTGTCCCCTTTTTGTTTTCCTTTATGGGACTATTTCCTAAAGCAATGGTAAGCAACCTGAACATTGGAGTAAGTGGGTATATAAGTCTATTGTTTTCTTGGCAAGTTACCAATTCCTGGGACTACTTACTTTGGAAGAAAAATGTCTTACAGTGACATTTGTATATCTACGATCAATATTATTGTGCATGATTTTATTTATTTAATATCCAGAGGAAACAGGTGTTATCCTATGTTTAAAAACTCACAATTGGTAGTGGTATAAACAGCTGTCACACTGAATAATTGTCAAGTAATTATGATGGTTTCTGTCGCTCCCTAATCTGTAGGTCTGAATCTGGGTTTAACCACATGTGATTGGTAAAGAGTAGTTCTTGTGAGAGTGTATGCTGTGTAGTCCATGTGTTCACCTGTTTTCAAATCCAGAATGAAAAGCTCGCTTTACAGTTTGCAAACCAATGAACCTAAGATGTATTTTAGGAAGGTGGCTGAGCAAAGTCTCTAGAGGAACCTCTTGTACTTGGGATCTGTATGCAGATAACCCTGGACATTAGTGTCTGTGAATATACGCTTCTCATGGTGGAAAACAGTCACAGAGGCCAACTGATTCTCAAAGGTGGCTATGATCCAAAACAGGGTCAGAGAGGATAACTCAGTACAATTTGATTTTATTTATAAGAGTCATCTCGTCTTCCCTTTGTCCTTTGTCTTCATTCGCTGTCTATTTGAGATGCACTCCTCGTGTTATCCAGTTAGTTACACTGTGAACTCTCTGAAGGTTGGGATTGTAGCCTCATTTTGTATCTCAAGTACTTAGTACAGTAAGTGGGTCATGTTGATGTTTGGTGAAATGAGTTATCAGAGCATGTATATTGGTACAGGTAAGAGCTCTCCAGACACAGAATCCAGGGCAGATAAACTCCTCAATAACAGTAATGAGAGTAACAATATTATGGAAGTGCCACCATGTTCACTTTCTTCATGTGCCCATTGAGCTATGACAGGAGTGGCAGAATTGAAAGGGGAGGACCAGTCTCCACAGCGTGTGTCATCTTATCCCCTTGATTGTTAAAGTCCTCCTCTTCACAGGTAACCCATTGGTGAGCGTTCATGTGAGACATGATTGTCATTACTTTCTTGGCCCATTCAGAGAGCTCTATCCACATACCTCTTCCCTACCCCTTCTTGTCACCAATTTTCCAATCATGTTCCTTCCAATTCCCTGACCAGCCAGCCAAACAATTAGACATAGCCCACGAATCAGTATACAGTCTCACATTTGACCATTTCTCCTTCCAGGCAAACTGAACGGCCAGGTGCACTGCTCGAGGTTCTGCCCATTGGGAAGATTTCCCTTCACCACTGTCCTTTAGGGAGACTCCAGAAAGGGGCTGTAGTGCTGCTGCTGTCCATTTACGAGTGGCACCTGCATATCGTGCAGAACCATCAGTAAACCAAGCATGAATTTTCTGTTCTTCAGTTAAATTATCATAAGGAACTCCCCAGGAGGCCATCGGTGCAGATTGGGAGAAGGAAGGTACTGTAACAGTAGTGGAGACTAGGGGCATTTGGGCCACTTTAAAAAAAAATTGTTTTATTAGGGGCTCATACAACTCATCACAATTCATACACCCACCAATTGTGTAAAGTACATTTGTATATTCATTGCCCGCACCATTCTCAAAACATTTGCTCTCCACCTAAGCCCCTGGCATCAGCTCCTTATTTTTTCCCCTCCTTCCCCTCCCTCATGAACCCTTGATAATTTATAAATTATTATTTTGTCATATCTTGCCCTATCCAACGTCTCCCTTCGCCCACTTTTCTGTTGTCCATCCCCCAGGAAGGAGGTCACATGTAGATCCTTGTAATCGGTACCCCCTTTCCAACCCCCCCTCCCTCTACGCTCCTGGTATCACCACTCTCACCACTGGTTTTGAAGGGATCTTCCACCCTGGATTCCCTGTGTTTCCAGTTCCTATCTGTACCAGTGTACTTCCTCTGGTCTAGCCAGATTTGTAAGGTAGAATTGGGATCATGATAGTGGGGGAGGAGGAAGCATTTAGGAACTAGAGGAAAGTTGAATGTTTCATTGTTGCTACGTCACACCCTGACTGGCTGGTCTCCTCCCCGAGACCCCTCTGGAAGGGGATGTCCAGTGTGGGCCGCTTTTTTATGCAACTTCCTTGTACCTTCAGGTCCTGCTTTGGCCCGATCTCATACATACCATTTCCACTTAACAATGGAGTGTTGTTGTGCACGTCCAACTTTCTGACTCTGTGAGTCAAACAATACCCAGTTCATGATGGGCAGCTCAGGCCTCATGGTGACTCGGTGGCCCATGGTGAAGCGTTCAGTCTCCACCAAGGCCCGCTAACAGCTATTTTTCAAAAGGGGAGTAGTTGTCTGCAGAGGATGGCAGGACTTTACTCCAAAATCCCAACGGTCTACGCTGTGATTCACCAATAGGGACCTGCCAAAGACTCCACACTGCATCTTTTTTTTTTTTTTTTTTTCCACACTGCATCTTTATCTGCAACTGACACTTCAAGCACCATCGGGTCAGCTGGATCATATGGTCCCAGTGGCAAAACTGCTTGCACGGCAGCCTGAACTTGCTGAAGACCTTTTTCTTGTTCTGGGTCCCACTCAATATTGGCAGCTTTTTGTGTCACTTGATAATAGGTCGAAATAGAACACCCAGATGAGGGATATGTTGCCTCCAAAATCCAAAGAGGCCCACTAGGTGTTGTGCCTCCTGTTGTGGTAGGGGGAGGGGGGAGACAGATGCAGTAACTTATTCTTCACTTTAGTAGGAATGTCTCAACATGCCCCACACCACTGGACCCTAGACATTTTACTGAGGTGGAGGTACCCAACCTCTTGCACACAGATGTTGTACCAATGAATCTAGGGTCTTTGATACATCCTCCTCAGTGGGTCCAATCAACATAATGTCATCAATGTAATGGACTAGTGTGCCATTTTGCGGAAGAGACAGGTGATCAAAGTCCCTTCAGACTAAATTGTGGCACAGGAAACACAGAGTGATGTACCTCTGGTGGTCCTTCAAGACTCGTATTGAAAAGATGGCATTGGCCAGATCAATAGCTGCCTACCAAGTACCAGAAGTATTGGTTTGCTCCAGCAATGAAATCACACCTGGAATTGCAACTGCAATTGGAGTCACCACCTGGTTAAGTTTATGATCCACTGTCATTTTCCAGGATCCTTCTGGGTTTTTTTACAGGCCAAATAGTTGAGTTAAGCGGGCATGTGGTAGGAATCACCACCCTACATGCTTCCAGGAATGCAGCATGGCTTTTGGTTTATTGTTTTCCTGGGCAATAGCAGTTCTAATGGTGTCCACTTGGTACCACTTGGAACAGTTCTAATGGTACCATAATATCCATTATGATTTTCTGGTTTAAAGTTCTTCAATTAGTTGTAAACCTTAGTTGGGGGACATGTGACTATTTGAATAAAATATATGATGAGGTTTGGGTGCACCCGCCCCAGTTGTGCGTTTCTATGAAAAACCTTAGAGAATTATGTATTATTAAATTTAGAAAGTCTTTTTAAAGACAACCTCATTACTTAAGAAGAAACATGTAGAACTGAGAATGAATCCTTCATTGAATTTGAATCTTAAATGATTAGGTTATTTCAATCCTAGTCATTTGGTTTGGACTTAGGTGGTAACCAAGGTGCTATTAGCAGTTTATTTAAAACAATTTCATTTTATGTGTTCTTTATGCAGGTAGTTAGCTTGTTTTATTAGGCATTCCTTCTTAGTACCAGAGGGCAATTTTCTCAAAATACTGAAAGCACTTTATTGTATTACCTCCCATATCAACCATACTATGAGTATATTTATAGCCTTATTCTATATTTTTATTTTTTGTCATTACTGACTTATTTTTCCCTCAACTCACCAGCTTAAGCTCGACATTAGCTGGCTGTTTGGTTGCAGAAGTAACAACAGTTAATGATGATGTAGTTTGTAAAATGGTTTACAGTTTAGAATGGAATTATCAGGTTTATTAAATAAGCTTCATTTCCTGTTAAAAACAATCTAGAGAGAGGCACACGAACTGCCCATTTAATAACAAGAGCCACTATTTTTAGCTTGTTTAAACATTTACTACATGCTGAAAAATAACTGTTAACCTCACAATGTGGCCTTTAACCTCATAATTGACATGACCTTGGTTATGCAACCAAGACATTTGGGATTCCCAGTAGAACGTATTGTAAGGTGAGTGGGTCTACCTGAGTAACACTCCTTTACCCATCTGTACTTTTTAGGTGAAGAAAAAGACCTGAGGCCTTGAGTGTGTAGAGCTTCTGAATGTCAAATGTTGGGTTTCTGTCATGTTCTTTTTGATAACCCGAACCTTCAACTCTAGTTACTTATGAGGTCAGTATAATTTGATTGTGCTACCTGCACGTGAAGAAAGAGAAAGTGTTAAAGAATGCTTAGCAGTCCAGTACATTTCTTAGAATTTTTCTGTAGAAAAACAAAATTAATGAGAAAAACAAAACCAAACTTACTGCCATAAAATTGATGCTGACTCATAGCCACCCTATAGGACAGGGTAGAACTGCCTCTTTGAGTGTCCGAAAATAACTCTTTCAGTAGTAGAAAGCCCAGTCTTTTCCCAAGGAGTGGGCTGGTGGTTTTTGAACTACTGACCTTGCTCATCACAACCCAACATGTAACCACTACGCCACCAGGGCTCTGTTAATGAGAGAGCAAATGAAATATTTTATAACCAATATTTCAAAGGGATTCAAGGAGGTTGGTTTTTATGTTTTCCCTACCAGCTCATCAATTCCATTTTTCATGTCCCTTTTCATATTGTGACTGGGATGTATCTATTTTTTATAGTTTCATAAACTTCACTATGCAAGTTTTGTAGGAGGCCCCCTACACACACACACACACACACACACAATTTTGTATTGTGTGCATTGAATGCTTCTCATAATTACAAATTTAATGCCTGAATAGTTTGCATCGACATGCTGTTCTACCATTTAAGTAACCATTTATCTGTGGGATACATCCCCCCCCCCCCTTGAGTTATTAAAGGTTAAATATCCAGGAGTGAGGTCGCACAGACAAATGATACGACTTTTTTTGGGCAAATTAATAGTTTTTAACCCTACTAATTGAATGTTGGCACTCTGAAACACATAATTTCTACACATTTTCTTTCTAGTACATTAGTAATCTGATACTAGAACTAATGGAAAGGAACAGCATATAGGTAATCTTACAGTTTCAATAAGAAATATCTAATTATTTACTCCCAGAATTTACCATCTCATGTTATGCTTTGGCAGGGCAATAAAAAACTAGCAGAGGAAATGTTGAGAAACTGGTATTAAAACCATAGCAAATCCCAAGTTAACTTTAAAAGAAAAGATGATTGCTCTTCATGGTTGGCTATTGAAATGCAGATTTAATCCTGTCAACCTTCTTGGTAAGTCTGTTTGATTATCTGCATTCTCAAACCAAACGCATTGCCATCTAGTCAATACTAACTCATAATAAGTCCCCCGTGCGTTTCTGAGACTGTTTACAGGAATAGAAAGTCTAGTCTTTCTCCTGTGGAGCTGCTGGTGGTTTCGAACTGCTGACCATGTGGATCGAAGACCAGCACATAACCATTGCACCACCGCTACTCCCTTTTAATTGGGTATGGCTCATCTAGCAGAGAAGCAACAAGCCCATATGGAAGAAGCACACCAGCCTGTGCGATCATGAGGTGTCGATGGGATCGAGTAACAGGCATCAGAAGACCCCCCCAAAAAAAGATCCCCCAAAATCAGCATTGTTGAGAACAAAGGGTGGTCGAAGCAGAGACCCAAAACCCATCTGTAGACAATGGAACATCCCCTCACAGAAGGATCACAAGGAAGGGATGAGTCAACCAGGGTGCAGTATAGCACCGATGAAACACACAATATTCCTCTGTTTCCTTGAGACTCCTCCCCAACCCACTATAATGACCCCAGTCCTACCTTTGACTGTCCGGAGGATGTAGACTAGTCCGGAGTATGTAGGCTAGTCCGGAGCATGTAGACCGGTACAGATAAGAGAGAAGAGCTCAGGACACATAGAATCCAGGGATAGGAATGGGAGTAGCTATACAAGGACGTTAGGGGGAAGGTAGGGATAGGAGGGGAGGAAGAGGGAACCGATTACAGTGATGGACATATAACCTACCCACCCCCCAGAGGGATGAACAATAGAGACCATGGGGGATGGGAGACAGCGATAGATGTAAGATATGAAATAATAACTTATAATTTACTAAACGGTCCCGAGGGGATGGAGAAAGGAGCTGATACCAAAGACTCAATAGAAAGTAAATGTTTAGAAAATAATTGTTAGCATGTGTACAAATATGCTTGATACAATTGATGTATGGATTGTCATAAGAACTATAAGAGCCCCCAATAAAATATTTTAATTAAAATAAATAAATAATGGGTGTGGCCCTTTGTAAAGTACAAATGATTGCCAGTATGTATGCAAGTGGATGTATCAACACTATTATAATAATAGTTATTTCTCTGGTTAGAGACAGAAAAAGTGGGGTTCCTGTTAATGTTGAGTCTTTAAAAAAATGGAGCCCACTCTTAAGTATCGTTGTTTTCCTTCAGATTTTAGGTTAAAGCTGTGTATATTTTATAGCAAATTCTTGAATTAAGTTCAAAATAGACAAAACGTTAGATGCCATCAAGTCAAAAGTTTTCCATAATCATCAGTATTTTGTGGTTAGAATACAAAGTACAAAGGGGACTTAAAATAAGGAAGTCTGAACCGTAGGTGCATAAGAAAAAACCCTACGATCTTAGAGTGGTGTGTGAGTATAGACAGTCAAGATTGTCGATTGGGAAGTACGAACGTGAATGAAACTTTCTACCAACATATAGACGAGCTACTCTCCTGGGATTGTCTCTACCTAAATCTAGACTTCAGTATTTAAATATGTAAGGCTCCTTGCCTTTGTTGATTTAAATCATTTTTAATTACATTTTCTTAAGTGAACCTACATGGAAAACATCTTGGATGTTTCCAAGACCTAAAGTTGAATCATTTGACATGTATTTCCTTTTTACTTGATATGTCTAGGCAGTTTTGACATTTAAAGTCATTAATCTTAATTTAGGATTTTTACACAGGCAAATGTGAGACAGATGCTGATATCTAGACCATTTGTTTCCAATCTTGTTTCATTCAGATAGTTAAATTGCATTAGAGATTTTTGATTATGATAAAGCCAGGAATTTAGAGTTAACCATTATACTTGCCATTGAAAGGAGAGGGTTGAAAACCCCAACTCAGTATAGAAATACAGATGCAAGTAGCTGTCACTTTTCTGTTGCTGTGGTAAGTTGTGTAATGAAATAGAAAGGACTTTTGTCTTATTCCTGGATTCACCAAATGCTCTAGCTGGAATTTCGTGTAAATTTGATGACTAAGGGGCACCTTTGCCTGCAAATACTGAGATCCTACTATAATGTCTACAAAGACCTGTGGAAGCAAAATATTAACAGGGAAACATATATGTTCTTCACAGTAGACTGCTTTAGGTTTCTGTCACATTCTTACTGCCATGGAGTCAGTACTGACTCCCAGTGATCCCCTGTGGGCTTCTGAGACTATAACCGTTTATGAAAGTTTCTAGAAAGCGCCCAGTCTTTCTCCCAAGGAGCTAGTGGTGGTTTTGAACTGCTGACCATACGGATTGAAGCCAAACACCTAATCACTACACCTCCTGGACTCCATTCTGTAACATTACTATTGTCTTAAAAGGAGGTGGCAACACACAAAAACAGGTAGTCTGCCTTTCCCTGTCTCTACTCACTCAGTACTCAGTAGTAAGCCAGGCTTTGTTGACCTTTTGGCAGCCAACAATAATTCAAATATAATATGAGAAGACTGATAGAAGATTAAATTACTGGAAACATTTTTTAAGGGATGGATTCTTATTTTTATATTTGTCAGCCTTGGAGAGAGAGAGAGAGAGAGAGTGTGCGCACGCGCGCGCATCCATCCATCCATGTCCTTCCCTCCCACAGCCATTGAGAGTCACTTCCAGCTCATAGGGACCCTGTATGGTTTCTGAGGCTATGAATCTTCCCAGGGCCAGACAGTTTCAGCTTCCTCCTGCAGAGCACTTGGTGGGTTTGAATCTACAACCATGCTGTTGTCAATTGAACATTACCAGACTGTGCCTCCAGAGCTCCTATTGTGTGTGTAAAGAGACAGCTAAATGATGCTTTTATTAAAGAGTTAAACAATCAGACCCCTACCTACAGTGTTTTTAGTTTGTTGCTGTTTTAAGGCACTTGGTTCCCAAGACGAGGGCTGAAAGAGTAAGTAGCTAGAAACCAGGTTGAGTCAAACATTTTTTTTACTTGGCTCACTGCGGCAGTGTACAGCAGACATGTGCAGTTCTTTTTTTTTTTTTTTTTTTTCATGTGCAGTTCTATGGATGTGTACAACCACCCTTCTTTGTATCAGGCTGGATAAGGTAGCATTCTTTAAACATTTAACAAGTGATAAGAAGCCACAAGGCAGAACTAGAGAGACTGCTCAGAATCGTCTGTGCAGTAAGGCAAGCTCCTGCGTGCAGCCACTCGGGAATGTTGTACTGATGCTTCTGCTTTAGAAGAGAGCTTGACCTGTCACCCTATACCTGTAGTTCTCCACCCCAAAGCAGAAGCCTGGCGGCTTGACCATGCCTCCGTTTTCCAGACTTTGTGGGAGCTGGGACCAAGTGGAAGGCTGGTGTTGATGAGCTCTTTAAACTGAAGAATAAACATAAACACGACGGGACAATATTTTTAGCATACAAGTTAACTGAGTTTTGTGCTTTATTTATTTCTTTTTTAGCCAGAATAGACCCTGCAGTTTTCTGGCTAAAAAAATATATGAAAAATAGGTCTGGGTGTGTATGTCTTTGAATTGGCAAAATTATTTTTACTTAATAATTGAAATTATAGCCAGTTAGTGCCCTTTCAAATTTTAATATTTTTCTATTCAAAAGAGTAACAGCTGCTAGTGGGGGAAGGATAGACTTAGATAAATATAGCATCTTTGAGATGGAAAAGACCGATAGAAAGAATTATAAGGACAAAAAATACGATGTTTTCTCTAGTCAATGATATTCCCTATCTTTTATTTTTCTGTGTAAAACGTTACTTGTTGTTGCTGTTGTGAATATATATACATAGTGATGCATTAATAGTACAACATACATTTTTGAGGGGTGGTTTTGTTGTTTTTAATTGGTACTACTGATAGATTACTAGGCTCTAAGCTCTGTCTTCTTCGTTGCTTTATCTTCCTGTAAAGTTCCTTCTGTAAAGTTACATAAATTTTTAGGATTAACAGAATTGTCTGTGAGCTAGCAATAATAAAATAAAACTGTATGTTCTACTATATTAGAATCTAAAATTGAAACAATTTTAAGCTTCCAGTTTCTAAAAAATAAGAAACCTATCACGTTAATATATTCATATGAAAAATATTTTTCATAAATTTTATCAAGTTTCTTTTTAATGACTGTAGAAAATTATTGGATTCTCATATCGTTTCTGTACTCAGTCTTTTGGCGATACTGTTCATCATACCATCCATCATGTGGAAAACTCCATTGCACCTTTATGAAGTAAGACTAAAGGAGGTCTCAGGAAATCTTAAAGCACGCTTTGAGAGAGCTGCTGTGTAGATACTGCATTTAAGCTATAGTTAAAAGTTGGGGGTTTATTGTAAGAGCAATAGGAAACCATTAGGGTTTAAGTAGGGCTGTGACGAGAGCTATTACAGATTTTAATCAGCACTCTGGCAGCTATGTGGTATACAGGTTCCAAACTGAAGTCCAAACTCACTGCCAGAGAGTCAAGTCCAACTCATAGCAACCCGATAGGACAGAGTAGAACTAACTGCCCCTGTGGGTTTCAGAGACTAACTCTTTTCGAGTTAGAAATCCTCGTCTCTTTTCTCATGAAGCATAAGGCAGAAGCAGAAAGAAGAGGCTATTGCAGTTGTCTAGGTGAACAGTGACAGTTACTTAAGTCGAGCCTTGTTGAGATGGATAAAGTGAACAGCTTTGTGATCTATTTTGGAGTTGGATGATCAGGATTTACTGATGTCTTGTTGTAGACAGTTTTGTGTTCCATACAAATTATAGCACAGATCTGTCGATGCCTGGAACCAGAGAGACAGAAGTTTGGCTTCTAATAAAGCCATTAACTGTCACTGTGAGAAATAATGTCTCTTTCTGTCTCCTGGAAAAAGGAGGTGGGAGGATGTGCAGAGGATTTTATTTTACTAAGTAGACTGGACCTATTTCCTGATTTCAAATTCTCCAGAATAGTAAATGGTGTGCAAGTTTAATATAAGTTAAAGTTCTCAATTTTTGGTTAATGTGAGAAAAAGTAACTTGGAGGCTTAAATCAGATGGGTAGTTGAAGTAGATAACCGATTATTCCAAATAAACAATTGCTGGAGCTGGGAAGCAACCATTCTTATTTTACTTCTCCTTATTGCCATTACTGCGTCTGCTCCCTTGCTGCTGCTTTTAACTTGCATTAAGATTATCAACGGGTGCAAAAAACAGGAAGTGCTGAAATCCTGGTGGGGACTGAGCATGATAGTGGGACAGGAGGAGAATCAAGGGAAATAGAGGAAAGAGCTGG
>NW_022109491.1:23576383-23587374 GCF_000313985.2 Echinops telfairi | reverse complement strand
AAAAAAGATTATCAATGGGGTTTCCATGGCATGCAAATTACATCTTTTTAAATATTAAAATGTTTAGCATTAGAAGAGATTTTTTAGTTACTGTGGCATAATTCCTGATGGATCAAAACCAAACCCACTCTCATTGATTCCATTCCAGATCATAGCAACCAAATCATATGTAGGGTTCCGAAGGATATCCAGCATTATAGAGGCAGAAAGCCTCATCTTTCTCCCACAGAGCGGCTGGTGAATTTAAACCACTGACCTTGAAATTAGCAGTCCAACACTTAGCCAGCAGTGCCACAGAAGGATTGTGAAAAAAACCTTCACTGCCATCAAGTTGAAACCAACTCATGGCAACATTATAGTCAGAACAGAACTGTCCCTGTGAGTTTCTGAGACTTAACATTTTTACAGAAGTAGAAAGTTCTGCCTTTCTCTCTTGGAGCGGCTGATGATTTTGATCTGTTGACCTTGTGGGTCACTGCCCAACACATAACCACTAGATCGCCTAGTCATAGGTTCCTATAGACCACTAATGTTGACTTACTAATGCCTTCTCCACAAGAGAAAGATGAGGCTGTCTACTCCCTTAAAGAGTTATGATAGTTTTGAAACTCACGGGCAGCTCAACCCTGCCCTAACTAGTCAAGGGCAGAAATCCCTAGCTGGCTTGGAAATGCTGGTCCGTTTGTCAAACTGCCCTTTTCATTGCTTACTTTCAGCTCCATGAGAAGCACGCTTTCGTACTTTTCCCTGTGAGCTACGAGAAGGTCTTACATGGGAGGAGTTGGGAGCATTTTACATGAACTTTTATCTGGCCTGAAGCATGGTAGCTTGACTTGTCCCGCTTACCTTCTGGTGTTGGAGCTGTGTGCTGTCTCATATATACTATTGCACCCTTTGGTACAAATAATAAATCTGCCCTGACCGTTGTAACTATGTTCTTGCTTGGTAAAGGCAAAGGCTTTCAAATAAGGATGTTTAAAGTGGTATTTTTAAAATCATGGGTCCAATCATAATAACTTATGCAACTAGAATGTATTCCTATAAAAATATTTGTATACTTAGTCATGAAATTCAGTGTTTCCCAAGCAGTAGATTTGATTCTATTTACTTGGCTTCCTGCTTTCCCGCATTTCTGTGGCTGCCCTTTGCTCATGTCCTTTTTTGATTTGTTCTCAACTTCCGTGATCCCTAAAAATGCATTTCCTGTAAGTAAGCATCCAGGTTCAGGCCCTGTAGTTAATTGACAGTGTTAAATCAAAAACTCAGAAGCCCTGGTGGCACAGTGGGTAACACGTTGGACTGCAAACTTCAAGGTCAGCAGTTCTAAACCACCAGCTGCTCTACAGGAGACAAATGGGGCTTTATATTCATATAAAGAGTTATAGGCTTGGAAATTTATAGGTGTCAGATGTACCCTGGCTTGTCGGTTCACTGAGTTGGAAGATGGCAAGTGAGTGTTTTTTTTAAAAACCACCAAACTCAGATCTTTACACCATAAGTCCCGTCTCCAGACTTTTATGTCCAGCTGCCAGTCCAACATCCCCATTTCGAATTTCAAAATTGACCTCCCTAAAATGAACTCTGATTCCCATGTGCCCCCCACTCTGCCTTTCATAGTTTCCCTATGTTCAGTAAATACCACCCTTTTAATTGCCTCCTCTAAAACACCTGTGAGTTCTCGGACTTTTTTCTTTTATTTACTCTTATTTTTTATGTGCTGTTCTGTCCTCAGCACCTGACACACAGTAAGTATATGTATGAATGAATGAATGAGAGAATATTACAGATAATTTCATGAAAAGCAGCTCAGCCTCCTTGTTTAACAAGTTTCTTTTTCACATTCCCAGATAGGAAGGCAGCATCTTTCTTACCGCGATCCTTTCCCTCTCCTCCTTGGTTGTCCCACTCTCTCCCTGTGAATGAGGTTGTCCTGAAAGGACTTTGCTTGAGATGAGAAGATGGTCGTAGGTAGCTGAGTCTAGCTTTCCAGAAGTAGGCCTGGAGCATTGGGAAAGAGACTTAAATGGGATTTCTATGAAGCAATATGGACAGATCACAAAATTTGGAAAGGGCCCTTCTCTGTTAACAAACATTTAAATATACTATTCTTCCACATAAATTTGAATATCTGGTCAAGTTACAACCAAAAATACTCTAAACCCTATAATAAAAATTTTATGGATATTAAGATGGAAACAAAATCTATGTCATAGTGAATCTTCTAACTCATAGCTTGATAAGCCTTTCTCATCATGTTGCTCTACATTGATGTTTTTTTCTCTCCTTTTTAAATCATTTTGTTGGGAGCTCTTGCAGATATCATAACATTCCATAGTTCTATCACATCAAGCAGTATTGTACAATTGCTACCACAGTCAGTTTCAAAACATTTTCTTTCTTCCTGAACTCCTTGATATCAGCTCCCCTTTATCCCCTCCCTCCCCACCCAAACATTGATGTTTAATTAAAATCTTAATATATCATGTTAAAGTTATTCCCAGTTGTCTTCACTCTCTGGTAATTTCACTGAAACTATGTTAATTCTAATAATTTGACTATTAATTTTCCTGTTTTCTATATAAGAAATCATGATCTGTGCAGTTTCACCAATTCTTAAACCTTTATTTCTTATTGTCTGCTGCTATAATTTGACTCTGAAACAAATGTCTAAAAGAATTATTGATATTGGGGTACTGTATGTACTCAAGTATAAGCCAACCCAAATATCAGCCCGGGGCACCTAATTTTGCCACAAAAACTGCATAAAAATGTGCTGAAAAACTCAGCTTATACATGAGTATATACAGGTATTTATCGTCTTTCTAAATTGAAAATCAATAGTAATAATGTTTTACCAGTAAATATATTTTATAGGAATTTGTGGAAGAGAACCTTTATCGGTTTCTATTTCCAGTTTTGTTAATACTCATGAATGGAAGTTGGGCTCTCGAATGCTTTTCTTGTAATGTTGAAGTGACTCAAGGTTTTACTTCTGTCACCATAATGACTTACATTGGATATTAAATTATCCTCACTTTCTTTGGATAAACTCAACTTTATTGTAACTTTAAAAAATATTGCTGGGGTTGGTTTGCTTTTTTTTTAACCTTCTCTGCTTTATTTTTGTATCATTTATATGTCAAAAACTGCACCTATTTACATTTACCTCAGGACCAATGGTGAGAGTGGCAATACTGGAGGGTGGAGGGAAGGTGGGGTGGAAAGAGGAAACCTATTACAAGCATCTACATATAACCTCCTCTCTGGGGGATGGGCAACAGACAAGTGGGTGAAGGGAAACATCAGACAGTGTAAGACATGACAAAATAATAATAATTTAGAAATTGTCAAGGGTTCATGAGTGAGGGAGCAGTGGAGAGGGAGGGGGAAAATGAGGAGTTAATGCCATGGGCTCAAGTAGAAAGCAAATGTTTTAAGAATGATGATGGCAACAAATGTACAAATGTGCTTGACACGATAGATGGATGGATGGATGGATTGTAATAAGAGTTGTACGAGCCGCCAATAAAATGATTTTTTTAAAGGCACCTATTTATGTATATATTTTTAACTCTTAGCAGTTGTATTTGGTGGTATTGAATTGGGATTGAAAACATTCCATTACCATAAAGACTTGTATTTATTCTGTTTCTTCCCATTGATCCCAGGCAACACAGGATCTGCTTTTTGTCACTAATTTTGCTTTGTCTCAAATTTCATATAGTCTCATATAATTTTTTATGTCTGGGTTCTTTCATTTAGCTTTATGTTTGTGAGCATTTATCCATGTTGTTGGATTTGTAAAACCGTAGTCTGGTTCTTGTTGATATGTTAAAATTTTCACTTCCCTAATGTCTAGTCAGATGAGACTTTCTACTCTCATAAGAGTTACAGTCTCAGAATCCCACAAGGTCAGTTCTACTCTGTCCTGTAGGGTCACTATGAGTCAGCATCCACTCAGTGACAAGGAGTTTGGTTTTTTGAAATGACTAGTGAAGATGGGAAATTTTTTCCCTGTGCCTACCTGCCATTAGTTTGTCTCTTTTGGGAAATGTCTCTTCAAACCTTTCTTTGCTCATTGTCTTGTTTATCACATTGTAAGAGTTGTTTATATGTTATGTAAATTAGAGACCTCTGTCAATATGTTATATATCCACATATATATATCCCTCTCATATTTCTGCTTCTTTCCCCTGACCAGCCCCACTGTCCCCTCCCCGCAGGCCCCCCAGCCCCCAGAGTCTGTGGCTTGTCCTGGGTTTTTTGCATCATTGTCTTTTGATAAACTAATATTTAGTTAGGCTTATGGCTCACAAGTTTGCTCATATGCTGTTTAATATATTTGCTTCTCTGTTGAGATGTGAGTCTTCCTATTTTTAACCCAAACCGTTTTGAGTTAAAATTAAATTTATACATGTACGGATGCCGGATGTGATTGGCTTGTGAAACTCCCTATGTAGATTCTGCTGTTAAAGCAATAAGGTTATACATAGTTATGAACTGTAAAGTTAAAGTCAGTATGAACCATAATAAATATAGCTGTAAAAAAGTTAAATTTATATTTGATAATAATATTGGTAACGGACGGGAATGTCATTACTTTGATTCTAAAACTTCACAAAGATGTCATGAGAGAAACCTGCATATATAGGTTTGCAAGCTCCTTACAAAATGTTAGCAGTAATATGGAAAGGATGATTCATCATGGCCTTTATCTTAAGAATGCAGGATTGAATTAACATTCAAAAAACAGTAATATACCATGTTTATAAAATAAAAGGAGAAAAATAGTATATTCACGACGCCTGGCATCAGGTTTGGTAGTGCCCTTGTGCGTTTGCCTTGGGCACATCCAGGTCAAGACTGTTTCTGGGTGGTGGCGGGACTGATGACGTCTGCACGGGCAGGAGTGCGTCATGCGGCCTGGTTGCACGGTGTGGCTTCCTCACTGCACCCTGGACAGTTTCCTTTCCTTTCGCTTTTGGAGGAATAACTCTTCCCCTTAGAGAATTACAGTTTTCTTGTATCTTTTCTCTTTATTATTCCTTCAGAGCCTTGGTGGCACAGTGGTTACACTTTGGGCTGCTAACTAAAAGCCAGCAGTTCAAAACTACCAACCGTTTTGCCAGAGAAACAAACACAGGGCTTTCTACTACCGTGAGGAGTCAAGCTCTCGGGAACTCACAGGTCAGGGGCAGTTCTACCCTGTCGTCGTATCCGGTCCTATGACTAGGTATCGACTTGATGGCAGCGAGTTGTTGAGAGAGTGATTGTTCTGTTATCAACCTCACAGTAATTTTGTAAGAACTTCCAAGAAATAACAGCTGTTGATGATTTATACTTGTTTGCAGCAATTTATTTCTCATATTTTATTTTTTAGGGCCATTTGCCTAAGGTGTTTATCAATCAGATATCGGTACCATTGTATGTTCAATGTTCAATTAGAATGACAAACTAGACTGTTTCTACTTTTAGCTTCATGTTTGGATCTTCAAATTGCCGTATGGGGAAAAACATCCCTGCTATCACATGAAAAACTGCTCTTTCTCTCATCAGTTCTCTATTTTCATGACACCCTTTCCATATTGCACAGTAGAAAAGACAAAATCATCTCCACCCACTTTTCCATTTTGACTTCTCCAGCTCATCAAGCCGCGCTTGGCTTCCTGTGTTGACCTGTCAGTAATTGTGGAGATGCACATTATGTCCAGGTTTCACTCTTTCATCCGTGTGCTCACATGGCTGGAGAGGTCTTTTTCAAATAACCTAAGTTCAGAGTCATCATCAAGCTCCATCAAATCGATTATGACTCATAGCGACTCCACATGACAGAGTAGAGCTGCCCCTGTGCGTTTCCAAGGCTGTCCGTCATTGAGGGAGCAGAAAGTTTCATTCGTTTCTCACTAGTAACCCAGTTCATACCCACCACACCATCAGGGCTCGCCGAGAGTCATTGTAGCATAGCCAAGTTGTCAAGTTACTTCGTATCTTAGAATCTTTGTTTGAAACTGAGATGAGGCTTTCAGGACAAAACTGAGGAGTTTTGACTTTTCTGAAGCAGAACACTTATGGCTTCTTGATCCTTCAAGCAGTTGTATGTATGGGCTCAAATCACACCGGAAATAACATTTCTTCTTTCTATTTCTGGAATTGAAATGAACTTGTTGTAGTTTTGTTTTGTTTTTTAAGAGATCAGACTAGACTGTGAACATCAGTTCCATTAAAAAAGCTTCCTAACTGATGGAGCCTGTCAAAACGCTCCTCTTGTATGGAGTTAGTCTTCTATTCTCTGAGCCCAAGTAGAAGGTTAAAATGCCTGTGCTGGAACTTAACTCTACAAGCGTAATCTGAGCAGCAGCTGAATTTGTCAGAAACCTCTTTGTGCCACTCAGCCACCAGCAAGAATGCCACCTTATATTGTGCATGGTGCTTTTTATAAATGTTATTTCTTGGGCCATCCCATGCAGTATTTCTGAGGTTAGGTAGTACTGTATACCCATTTCCACAGGAAATACATATTAAAGGCCAAATATAAATCATGGCCACATGGTTATTTGAGTGATAAATTTTTAGAACTTGGCCCAGAATTCCCGTGTCCTTTTTTATGCCTTCTAAACTGGGTATGAGGAGCCCTGGTGGTGTAGTGGATAAGCATTGGGCTGCGATCAACATGGTTGGCAGTTCAAAGCCACCAGTAGCTTTTCAGGAGAAAAACTGGGCTTTCTGCTGCTGTAAACTATTGTCACAGAAACCCATGTGGCAGCTAGTTTGGGGTTGCTGTTTTTTTAATTGGGCATAAGCAGTTCTGGTGATGCTGTCATTAAGTCGTTGGACTGCTAAACGCAAGTTTGATGGTTCAGTTTCACCAGCCACTCTGCAGGAGAAAGATGAGACTCTGCTCCCATAAAGAGTTACAGTCTCAAAATCCGTAGGGTTGTAGGAGGACATTGAATATGAAAGATCAAAGAAGAATCAATGCATTTGAATTACAGTGCTGGCAAAGAATATTGAAAGTTATCATGGACTGCCAAAAGAATAAACAAATCATTCTTGGAAGGAGTACAGCCAGAATGCTTCTTAGAAGCAAGTATGGCGAGAATTCATCTCCCTTACTGTGGACATGTTATCAGAAGAGACAGATCCCTAGAAAAGGACCTTGTCTTTTGGAAAATGGAGGGGCAGTGAGAAAGAAAGAGGAATGCCCTCCTCAAGTTAGGCTCAAATTTAGCAATTGTGAGGATGGCACAGGACCAGGCAGTGTTTGATCTGTTGCGCATAAGGTCACTATGGGTCAGAACAGTCTAACATGAGTCAGAGTTAACTTGATGGCAGCGTTTAGACACTAGGCATTATCTCTCCATTCTTTCCTGCCAGGTCCACCACCACCACCCACCCGTCAATGTTCAATTGATTCCCACCCATAGTGACCTTGTAGGGCAGAGTTAAAACTCCCCCATTGGATTTCAGTGGCTGTAAATATTTAGAAACAGAGACTCTCTGCTATATCTTACTCCGGAGGAGTGACTGGTAGGTTTGAACTCCTAACCTTTCAGTTAGCCACCCTGTGCCTCTCAAGTAATTCCTATTATCCCTCATTTTGTAGCTGTAGAAGATGAAAGGTGAAATGCTTTGCCAGACATCTTGAACAACAGAATGAGGATTCTGTCGACTCTGTCAGCTCTAATGCCTCTGCCTTTCCTGCTGGACAGTGCTATTTCCAGAAAGAGTAGGAATAGCTCCAGTGCTTCACATTTGTAGCATCAGTAAGCTTTCAGTTGGTCAGATCACGCAGTTCAGTGTTGTATACTTGGACAGATACGACTTTTCTTCTGCCAAGTGCTGTATGCTCAAACCTACCTCCCTGCTAAGCCCTCCTCAGACCTCTGACACCCTTGTAAAGGCAGGTGGTCTGAAGAAGGCTCCCTCCAGGTTGTTGCACATGATACACAACACAGAACAGTGTGAGACAGCTGTCAGTTCCCTTCCGTGTCCTCTCCCCTCCTCCAGAAAGCTAGGCCCCAGATGGACGAGTTGGAAAGTTGTCAACTGTTCTCTGAAGGGCACTGAGAAAGTACTGTCAGGGAGGAAAAGGCAAGCGCAACAGCTCATTAGTCCACTAATCAGACAAGACGACCATCAATTTCGCAAAGAAAATGTTCTGGACGGAGAGATGGCAAGGGCTGGCAGAGTGTTGCCCACATGGCTCTGCAAAAGCTGCACATTTTTGTTGGGATTTGTAACCTGGAAGGGGGTGTGGTGTGGTGGGGGACACTGCTGCCTTGACGGATTCGTTCTTTATTCATTATATCTTTTCCCCATATGTGACCGCTGCACACTGAAGCATAAAAATCCTATTTGGCAGTATTTTTCCCGGTAGGTGTCCCGTGAATGTGCAAAAATATGCCTTGCTGCCAGAGCCATGAATGTTCTTGTGTGTTCTGCATCTCTAGCTTTGAGCTGACCCAGAAGGCAAAGGAGCGGTAACATTTCTCATGTGGACTTTCGGTGTTCCTCTCACACTTTAAATCAGATTCAGCTGTTATTGAACGCAAAAGCTTAACAAATTAATGAGAAGAGCGTAGCTCAGTGTAAAGATGATTGTGGTAACCCAGGCCCTATGATTAGCCAGAAACCCGCTTGCCATCAAGTTAATTTCAACTCATAGCAATGCTATAAGATAGAGTGAGCCTGCCCCACAGGATTTCCATGTCTAAAATCTTTACTGCAGCAGATCACCTCATCTTTCTCCTGTAGAGCAGCGGGTGTGTTTGAACTGTTGGCCTTTTGGCTAGCAGCAGAGCATTTAACCGCTGTACCTTTCTCTAGTAATCAAGAAAAAACAAACTGGGGACGTTGGGGGTGACAATATTAGCCTTCTGCTCGTAAGTAACAGGTCTTAGTCCTTTTAGCCCTCTGTCATTAAGTTTAATCTAATTCCTCTTCCTAGAGTTGTCTGCTGTCTGGTGTTAGCAAACGGCTGTTCATTATGAATTGTTCCTGTGGAAGAAGGGGCCTGTGCTTGGCTTAGAGCAGCTCATTGTTCATGTTTTTGAGTACTGCATATTACAGATGGCATTCACATGCCTGGAGTCAGAGGATGACAGCTCTTTTTTTCCCATTTAGTGTGGCAAATGTACACAGAAGTTTAGTACTTGCTCATTTATGTCATAATGTATGTACAGTATTCTGCACAACTGATTATGATTTTTTACCAACAAGATTCATTGATAAAGAGAAGTCAAGAAAGAAGAAGGTATTTGAGGCTGAGTGTGTAATCTGTTGTTCTCAGTCACTGAGCTGATGTCTTTCACATTGTGTCGTTCTCTGACCTTGTCCCCTGGCTTATGGAATACCCATCTATTCCAACTCATTGTGACACTACGAACCAACAACAATCACACTCATCCCGTAGATTCCAACTCATAGCAACCCAATATAGGGTTTCTCAGTCTTTGCAGGAGGCAGTTGGCTCATCTTTCTCTCCTGAGTAGCTGGTGAGTTTGAACAGCTGATCTTGAGATTAGTGGTGCAGTGACTAATCCTTCCACAAGTGTCTTCTACTTGAAAGTGGTCAAAAATCAAATGCTTTCCCCAAAAGTTAGCATGTACCAGGGGTGTTCAGTTGTGTAATTAATAATTCAGGCAAAATTAACATAGTAATTTCTTCAGAAAAAAATGGAAGAAAATAGTATGGCAATAAAAATTGAACGTAACTTCTTCTGTGCAACGCACCATGGGACTTTCTGGGTATACAGCAAAAAGAATCGAAAGCAGTACCACAAACTGTTCTTGTACACCCTGTGTATTGACAGCACTGCTCACAATAGCTCAAAGTGAAACATCCTAAATATGCATTGAGGGATGAATGTGGTGCATACATAACCAGGAATATGACTCAGCGATAAAAAGAAATTAAATCTTTAAACATGCTACAACATAGAGGAACCATGGAAGCATTAGGCTAAGTGAAATAAGTCCGTCACAAACAGACAGACTTTTATGATCCCACTTACGTGAAATGTCCAGATTGAGCAGATGCATAAAGACCAGTGTTTGCTTTAGTACTCACCAGGGATGGGCGAGGGAGAAATGGGAAGGTGCTGGTTTCTGTTAAGTGTGATGAGAAAAATTGGAAACAGATAATGTTAACAGTTGCTCCCCACAAGGAACGTAAATAACAGCACCGAATTATACATGTAAAAATGAGAGAAATTATAATTGTTTCGTTATTATGTTAGACCGGGTTGACTAGAGAAGCAAATCCAGGGACATTCATAAATGTGTATGAGAGAGCTCTATATTGACGAGGCTTTGTACATTGAGAAAACAGCCCAGCCCAGATCAAGTCCATAAATTTTATATTAGTCCATATGTCCACTACTAGTCCATAAATTCCTCTTCAGACTCACGCAGCACATGCAATCATGTTGAATGCAGGAAGATCACAGGCCGGTGGGTGGAATGTCTTGTGGATCCAGGGGCGGTGGAAGCATCTCAGCGCTGGTGAGGGTCTCCATGTGACTCCTCCAGCTCCAGGGCTCTGGCTGCCATCAGCATGGCGCCACACCACTTGTGAACAGGAAGGTGAAGCAGAGAGTGTGGCCCACCTCTTCAGGGAGAAAAAGAGGAAGTTTTTAGGAGCCTCCTGAAAAGGCCATGCCCACAAGGAGACATCATCAGGCTGAGTGATCTGATTGACAGGTTAGATTCCTCCCCTTCTCTCTTAACAGCCTCAAGTTGACACAAGATTATGTAACTACCACAGTTATGTATTTCACCACATAATGAAAAGTAAAAGTCACCTTTTATGAACATTTTTTGTGTCTTGATTGTGGTGGTGGTTACTTAACGGTTATTGTCAGCTCATCAACATATACACTTACAATAAGTGGTGTTAGCATATCGCTTTCATACAGTAAAGTTGATTTAGAAAAGACCTTCATGGGACTTCAAAAAGTTGCTGAATTAAAATGTGAACATAAGCAAAGGTG
>NW_022109491.1:23557621-23575222 GCF_000313985.2 Echinops telfairi | reverse complement strand
AAGTTCATGGAAAATAGTCTTAAAAACTGATGTGATTTTCTATGAGCTTTTGAGGGTCTCTCCCCTGTATGTTACTTTCCTATGGCTGGTCAAACAAATTAGCACAGACAGACAACTTAAACTTATTCCCTTGCCATTCCAGAAGCTAGAAGCTCGAAATTGCTCGTTCTCTCCTGGGGTTCATGAATGAGACTCAGCCTTAACAGTCTTCTAGTGGTTCTTAACAGGACTGGGCCTCGGAGTGTCTGTGTCTCTCCTCCTTCCCTTTTCCCTTTCCTATAAGAACACGTGTCATGGGATTTAGTGCCCATCCAGAGAATCCAGAATAATTTCCCCTTTATTCCGCAAGTAGTCACAGTCACAGGCTCTCAGGTAAGGATTTACACATAATGTTTGGGTGCCACCGTTCAGGCCCCTATGCCTCAACTTAGTCCTCTAGGAAAACTATGTAGGCATTAATTACATGTCTTGTCACTTCTATTATCTTACAGAAAATTCTGTCTTCTATTCCTTTTATTCTCTGCAGTTGGTTCTGAGAAAAGGGTGCCAGCAATGCCTGGATCGCCTGTGGAAGTGAAGGTTCAGTCAAGATCTTCACCTCCCACCATGCCACCCCTTCCACCAGTAAATCCTGGAGGACCGAGGCCAGTGTCATTCACGCCAACAGCATGTGAGGTCCTTTTACGACTTTTGTGGCTCAGAGTGAGCCTTCTATATACTATTTAATGTTTTCCAAAAGTTCTCCGAAAACACAAACACACATGCACAGTTGTTCCTTTGGTTTTTCATAAATTGTCTTTATCTGAGGATAGTACTTAGCTAGTTTAGGTGTTTTGAAATGTGGGCTTGAATAATCTATTTTCATCCTCCTAATATGGTAAAATATCAATTTCATTGATACTTATAAATATCAATTATTCAGATAATTAGTGACTTGTAGGATTCTATATATAGTTCGTAAAATTAGAAAACCACTAAAAATGTTGCAGCATTTTAATGGTAAAGACTATAAAAGAACATTATATTAGCCAATAAATACTAGAGGGCCACAAAAAGTTAAAGATAAAAGAATTACACTATCTTTTAATTCCATTTTTCCCCCAAAGGGTTTTTGAAGCCCCCCTCACATGGGTCAAGGTGCTTAGTCTCCATCGCTATCAAGGAAGTAGGAACAACAGCCCCGTGCAGCTGTTCACCCCTCAGAGCAAAGGAGTGGAAGAGAGGGGAGACTCTTCAGTTCCCCCAACTTCTGATCATCTGCTTTGCTCTGTACCCCACTATCCTTGTTTAGAAGTTTGTGTCTATCATTTTAAAGATAAGAAAAGATTCTCATAAGTGTAACTGGAAGAGAAGGTTTAATTATTTTCCCAAGACATTCAAAATAGAGTAACTGGTGCTGCGGGCTTCAGTTTGAGCCAGCGTGAATGAAAGGAAGCTTAAGACCCTACTTCTTACAATCAGTTTTCCTGGTTACACAGCTGTACACATATGTACTATCTTGAAATAAAACTGATTTAGTGTAACTTAGGATATCCTTCAGATTTCAGGTACAGATAATAGGTATATATATCAATGTAAGAAGGCTTTAAAAGTTTGGAGAGAGGGAAGGAATTGAGAGATAATTGGATTTTTCCACAATCTTTTGGAAGCACTCGATATGTAAATAGTTCCTTTTTTAACCTCAGTAGCCACTTGGTAGTGGATATGCTCTATTTCAAAAGATGTGACCTTGTGCTATTACTAACGAAACTGTTAAAAAAAGCCTCTGAGCATCATGATAACTAAAAGCATAGTAGTATGTTATTTTGATAGGTTTTCTTAAAAGAGGGCAGCTTTCCATTGTGTGTGTGAATACAACGAAATGGCAACTAGTTTTCTAGATTGCTTAGATTGAGTGTTGAGCTTTCCATTCCAGTAGCTTTAGTGATCTCTTACTGGAAGGCACAGAAGAAAATTCAACCTTTTGTTTCCAGCCCGTTGCTCTTTTATACAGTAACTCATTCAGGAACATTTTAAAAAACACTTAACCTTTGCTAGGTAATGAACGAAGTCAAGATAGATGTGTACCATAGTTTTGATCAAGTAGTGCATAGTCTTATTTGTTAGACAGGGTTCTCTAGAGAGATAAAACCAAATTGCTGATAATTTAATATATTTATTTATAAAGATAATTAGATATATAACAAGAAATGAACTGCTAAATCATATACAGATAAATATATAATACAAGAAAGAAACAGTTAAATTATAAAGCACTACAAATGGCTCAATTCAACTCACTCCCGTGAGAGAGTTGTGAGAGACTAGCAGTCCTTCAAGTCTAGTCTGCTGCCAGATCTTCCTCTATTTATAGAGAGAGCTAGGCTATGTCGGCACAGCAGCCAATCAGAAGGCAGGTCACCAACCGCCAGTCCCCAGCTCCAGAGATGTCTTAAAGGGACCTCAACTTACAGCAACACAGTCCACAGGCTAGACGTCCCACAGGTAGTGTAGCCTTTAAATTGAGGCACAGGACAAGCAAGGCAGCCGCACACTGGTCCGATGATCAAAGAGCGAGAGACAATAAAGACGAGGTTCACCAAGCCATTTATCTCTCTGCCCTTCAGTTAATCCCACTTGTGTTTATCGGCCAGGCTGGCACAATAAACTATCTTACTATTGTAATAAGCAGTACACATATATGAAAATAGTGGGAGCCTATTTGTTATCCATAGATACCAAAAAGAAGAGCTATCCTACGAACGCTGCTCGGGTTGACCCTAGTGCAGGCAATGCCTGTGCTGTGTAGGCAAAGAAGGATTCACCGGGTCAAACTTGAACAAAGGGCAGGCCAAGAAGAGGGAACAGTGATAGGCCGCAGACTGTGGCAGCTTTTGGGAACTCAGAGGTTTTTAATGCGTTTGTACCAGGCAAAAAAATAATCATGGTGGGTTTTTAAAAATTATTTTATTGGGGGCTCGTAAATTCTTATCACAATCCATACATCCATCCATTGTGTCAAGCACATATGTACATTCACTGCCCTCATCATTCTCAAAACATTTGCCTTCTACTCTAGCCCCTAATATCAACTGCCCATTTTCCTCCTCCCTCCCCACTCCCCCCAATAATCACTGTTTTTGAAGCTAGTTAAAGATTGGGCTCTTCAAGCTTGCCTTGAGCTTTGACTTAGGATTTTAGATATAGTTTTACATTTTTTAATTTCTAAGATGTGACATCATTAAGTGAAAAATCTATACAAAGTATTTTTATTTAAATGTCATTGAAGAAGGATATTAACACTTGATGCCATTAAAACTTAACTCTAGGGTTATAATTCAAATTAAAACTACTAAGAAAACACTGTTAAGAATAACAGGGAAATAAGAAAACTAATTTATTGCATGTAACTTGAGCAAAAATATAGAATAGAGTCTGAAAGACGCATTCTTGAGTGAAGAAGATTTTAACATCAGCCCAGCCAGCACTCTCCCAAAGTAGCTGACTCTGAAAGGCATTCTGAGTGATAAAAAAATGTATGTGCCCGTGGTTCCTGGGGTCCAGGAGGAAGGGAGATAGAGGAGGTACTGCTAAAGGAGTTGCAAAGGGAAATGGAAATTATTGCTTCAGGAATACTCATTTTCTGTTAGGAGTGGTATAAAACTTTTAGAAATTAGTGAGGATGACAGCAGCCCAACGTGTAAAAGTGATTGCTACCACTGAGCATTGTTGGCATCAGACAGTCATTGAAGTGACACATTTTTATCATAAATAAAAACTTACAAAATAAATACATGTAATCAAAGATGAATAATTATATACTTGAAGGAGATAAGAAATCTTATACTACTGTTCATTTTTTGATTACTTGATGATTTAATCAAATTATTTAGGCTTTGGAAAAATGGGCAAGAGTATTCAATCATTGGAAAAATAAAGTATCCCAGACTCATCTCAAGTAACTATTAATGGGCATCTTTCTTAAAATTCCCCACTGCTACCCATGGCACCTCTAGAGTGAGATTACCACCACCACCTCCCAGCCCCTGGTCTTGCAGCCTTCTTTACACGCTTCTCTTCTAATAGCTCTGTACTGATCTCTAGTCATTTTGTGCCTGACGGTCTCTTTATTTTACTGTTCTCACTCTAGCAGTCTGATTGAGGGGTAGAAGCCAATTCTTGCTTAATCTTTTTCAAAGGATTAGAATATTCGGTATACTGTATTTACTCATGTATAAGCCGATCCGAATGTCAGCCAAGGCACCTAATTTTACCACAAAAACTGCATTAAAAATGTGCTGAAAACAGTGTAATCTTTTAATGTGCTTTTCAGAATTTGAATGAATGCAAGAACGCAGATAAGAAATTAACAAAGTTCCTTGTGTTTAACACTTAAACTGAGTCTTCTGTTTTGACCTTTTTATAGTGAGCAATGGTATCAACCATTCTCCTCCGACCCTGAATGGTGCCCCATCACCACCCCAAAGATTCAGCAATGGCCCTGCCTCTTCCACGTCCTCGGCACTAACAAATCAGCAGTTGCCAGCCACTTGTGGCGCTCGGCAGCTGAGCAAGTTGAAGCGCTTTCTCACCACTCTGCAGCAGTTTGGCAATGACATCTCGCCCGAGATTGGGGAGAAGGTGCGGACCCTTGTTCTAGCATTGGTGGTAAGTACAGTCATACCATCCTCGGCAGCTAAGAAAGTGAACGTGTTTCTGCTCATTACCAAGCCAGTAGTGATGTGGCAAACTCTACAGGTTAGTTATTGCTTAAGTCAGCTAAATTCTTGGTTTTATGTTAACAGTATCTATCAAAGGAACAAAGTCTATAATGATTACTCTCGCTTCTTCTAGCGTTGACTTAGTCTACTAAGCTGCTTTGAATTTGCATTAAGATTAGTTTCCAGCAGGCTTTCTGTTCAGTCGAGTTAATCCAAGGTATTTAAATTTAATACTTTCACTGCTTAATGAACTTGTTTCCAAAAAGAGAAAAAGTAGTAAGTTTAATTTCCAAAATAATACTTCATAAAATTATAAGGTTTATGGCCTATTTTATTGACATAGTTGAATTCAAAATTAGGGGTAAGGGAAAAGTTAGGAGTAGAGAAACTGGAGGATGATCATTATCAGATCACCAAAATTTGACGTAACTGCTAGAATACATCATTACGTGTTTACCAACCCCCTGAGAATTATATCTCAGCTACCTAGACACATAACCTCAACCATCACAGCCAAGGTTGCTCTTTCTTTGTAGCGCTGCATTTGTAACTGCCAGGTGGACAACCATCACAGCCAAGGTTGCTCTTTCTTTGTAGCGCTGCATTTGTAACTGCCAGGTGGACATCGTTTATGCTCAAACTGGTTGGAATTTTTACTGTTGTCATAAGTGTGAAAGATAGAATAATAAAGTTGATAAGTGGTCAGTAGGGCTAATATCACAGGAATCACTCCTCAGAACCTTTTGCAAATAAAGGGTTTGGGGGGCTGTTTTTGGTGTGTATTTTTTTGCGGTTTGCTTTTCTCTTGGAGAGGTATGCAATACTGGATTATTTTAACTTGTGAACTGGGTGAAGGTTTACAGAGCAGATTTTACATTCAACAATCCATACACATTCTTTTTCATTCATTGCCGTTTTCAAGGCATATACTTTTTTTAAATGAGCATGTTGAACCTGTGGTATTGGGGGTGGTGTTCTGATATTACCAACCAGGTGGAGTTAACTGTCAGTGTTTCATGTGTGAAGGACCACCAGGTTCTTCTAGTGTTGCAAATGCGATTCTACAACTCACCTCTGTGCCCCATAGCCTCCATAAGTAGTCAAAAGATGAATCACCAGACCAGACCTTCAACTAGCTGTTCATAGTGTTACCCAGAGGCTTCTGGGATGCCTCAAGCCTCTTCAGGGGGCTGTGTGCTCCATGCGTAATAAAGTTGTAAGGTTTATGTCCTGTTTTATTGACTGTAATAAAATAATACACCATAATGTTATTTATTACACCATAATAATATTCACGTGTAAATTATCTTTATACACTTACTGCACTTACTGTGTCAAGAGTTGGGTGGACATCTGACCTACAGCTCTCCCTGATGACCTGATCTTGGGTCGCCAAATGTGTTTCGACCTGGGTCAGGGTGTGAGTCTTATCTACTCTGAGTGCTTAGGGACTGAGATGGTTAATGATTTTCCCCATTTTGTCTCTTTTTTTGTAGGCTCGCGTGAATGTAAAAAGGAATTTTCTAAGGCTTTATGTCATTGGTATTAAATACAGAAATCAATTCAGTTGTCTTCTATTAAGCTAGATATTTGAGATTTACAGAATTGTAAAACACTGCCATTCTTGTTAACTTTTTTCTTTTGGAAAAAGTTATTTTTCATAGAAATATGCTATTGTTATTTGGACTGGATTAGCAGTATTTTTCAAGCTCAGTTTTCATTTGTCATCTGGTGAATATTGACAGATTATGAATTAAACTAGCAGTGTTTTGAGATCGTGTAAGCACTGCTGCCTTAAAGGATTTCTCAGGCTCAGCTAACCATCCAAGGTAAAAAAGGGCAGCTTTTACCCAGAGACAAGGTTCAGAAGACAAAAAAGGAAAGGACAGAAGGACAAATGGAAACAGGAACTTGGGAAGTGGGGTAAACACTGGTATGTTATAAAGATTGCAGTCAGCCCTAGGAACAAAATATGAGGAATTATTGAATGGAAAATAGATTTGTTCTGTGAACTTGCACCCAATTTTTAATGAAAATTCGTAAAGGGGGGTGGGGTCTACAGAAAAACAATCTCACAGTTTTCATACAAGGAAAATGGCGGTATACCAGTTGCAGCAGTGCATCAACAGGGACCTGCCAGAAATCCAACTAGGATTCAGAAGAGGACATAGCATAAGGGACATCATTTCTGACACATCAGATGAATCTTGGCCTGAAAGCAGAGACTACCAGAAAAAACGTGTACCTGGTTTTTATTTACTATACAAAGGCAATAGACTAGGTGGATCATAACAAACTGTGGACAACATCGAGAAGAATGGGAATTCCAGAACACTTCATTGTGCTCATGCAGCACTTGCACATAAATCAAGAAGCAACTGTGCGAACAGAAGAAGGAATGCGGCACAGCTTAAAATCAGGAAAGGTGTCAGGGTTGTATCCTTTCTTCCCCATACTTACTCAGTCTGTATGCTGAGCAAATAATCAGAGAAGCTGCATTATAGGAAGACTGTGACCTCAGGACTGGAGGAAGGCTTATTAACAACCTTCGATATGCATATGATAGAATTTTGCTTGCTGATGAAGGTCAAGGACTACAGTCTTCAGTATGGAAGGAAAAAAAATCCTCACAACTGGCTTTGGCTGTTTGCTGAGCACATCACCCAAGAAGTCGGACTGTATGAGGAGGAGGAAGGCTTAATTAACAGTCTGCAATTACGCACATGGCGCAGAGTTGTTTGCTGAAAGTGAGGAGCAGTGCTGATGAAAATCATAGATCGCAGCCTTCAGTATAGAAAACCAAAATCCTCACAATTGGATCTATAGATAAGTGGGGGAAAGATAGAAAACTGCTTCCACAATTAGTGCTCGTGGAAGCAGCAGTCAAGAAATCAAACGGTGCACATAAGGCAAATGTGCCTAGGACCTCCTGAAGTGGATGGGTATCACTTTGAGGGTTAAGTTGTGCCCGACACAAGCTATGGTGTTTTCAAACAGCCCACGTCAGACACTTAGAAGCCCAACTGTCATAGTGGTTACTTATTAGGCTGCTAACCACAAGGTCAGCAGTTTAAAACCACCAGCCTCCCTGAGAAAGAACAATCACCTTTTCTACTCTTGAGTTACAATCTCGGAAATAGCCCAGAAGCATATCTTGTGGGGGTCACTGTGAGTTGTAATCTACTCAATAGCAGTGAGTTTTTTCTGAAGCAGACATGTAAAGAGAGCGATCCCCCTTCTGCAGCAAAATGCCTCAAAAAAAATACTGCAGTCACCTGCAGGCTCTGGCACTGGGGAGTCAGACCTGCAGAACCTGGAGGCCATGATGGAGGTAGTGATGCAGCAGTTCAGGTGGAAGATGTGCCAGCACCAGGGTCGTAACCAAGGCCATGCTACTGCACCTCAGCTGGCACAGCACTTCCAGCCATTTTAGTGGCAGCCAATAAGAAAGCACGTGTGCGGAATTGGGGTGCCTCACGGCCCAGGAGGACATGGATGACACTCTAGATAATGGGGCCCTTGATGTCCTAGAGCAGGGGTCCTCAAACTTTTTAAACGGGGCCAGTTCACGGTCCCTCAGACCATTGGAGGGCCATACTATAGTTTAAAAAAAAAAATGAACAAATTCCTATGGGCCCTGGACGAGTGGGCTGCTAAGCAGGACAGGCAGCGGCAACAAAAACACCCAGCAGGCCGGATAAATGTCCTCGGTGGGCCGCATGTGGCCCGGGGACCATAGTTTGAGGACCCCTGTCCTAGAAGGGTAGGCATTAGGACTCCCAAGCCTGCCACCCACCTTTGTCCCTGTCCCCAAATACTCACTTGTGTCTGGAGGGAAAGTGGCACAGACACAACCAGGGGTAGCTTCCTTATAAGACGGAGGAGGCCGTGCTCTGGGACCAGGACCTCTGTGTAGGCGTGCAGGCTGTGCACTGAATGAGCCCCACATCTGTCCATTGGGCCATATGTGTCCCTCTGACTTTCATGGTATTCACCTTGAAAGAAAGTAAAAAGAGATGAGCTTAATTCTAATCATGACCACTTATCAAACATTCAGTTTTAATGTGCAGTCATTAAAGTAAATGGTAAAAATTAAAAGGGGGGCGGGAAATAACCATGTTATTTCAGCAACGCCTCAGTGGAGATCCTAGACTTTTACCCATGAGGTGCAAACCAGACCCACCATCATTGAGCTGATGCTAAGTCGCCTCCCCTGATCCCCAGCCCTTCACACCAAGCCCAGTGGGGAGCAATGATGACACACTCTGCCCCTCCACCGGGATAAACCATGAGGTTTTTACGGGAACGTGGGTTTATGGCCCCACCTAACAGTCTCAAAAGAACATTCACCTCTGCCCGTTGTCCTCCACTGGCTCAGTGTCAGAGGACCTAAAGCAAGATTTACGTACAACTCAAAGACTTGAGACATAGAGCTCCGAGTGTTCCGAAGGCAATAGGGAATCTCTGGCCATTCCAAGAACCAGGAAAATCTCAGTGTAATGAGAAAAGGCAACCAACGTATATTTTGAAATGGCATGGTTGTGGGAAATAGCAGAGAACGATTGTAGAACAGCCACCTTAAAAATGCTTCAGTAAGCAGCTGCAAAGACCAAGCACGAATGAAGAAATACAAAGGCCCAACAAAGAACTAGAAGATGGAAATAGGAGAAGCAAATGGAACTTTTATTACTGAAAACTACAATAACAAGATTTAGGTTCAGCAACATGATGGAGAAGATGGGGCAAAGAATCAGTGAACTTAAAGTTAGAAATTGCCCAATCTTGGCTTGAAGGGATTGTGACAAAAGACCAGTAGGAGAGAAGGAAAAGGGGAGAAGTGATGACTGACTTTCTCAGATTTGGCAAAACGCCTTAAACCCAAGACTGAACAAATGTCATACATGATTACCCTGCCCCCCCCAAAAAAATTACAAAAATATATTTTTCCCCCATGGCAAGACAAGTCATATTCAAAGACAACTTACCAATTGGGACTCTGTTTGGAGTTGTTCTGATAGGCAAAAAGACCACTTTCAAGTTTTAAATTCCTATGTAGAAGAGTTGGGGAATGGGTGGTGGAAAGTAGACAGAGCCTGTAGAGCAGCGGTTCTCGACCTGTGGGTCACAACCACTTTGGGGGTCGAACACCCTTTCATAAGGGTTGCCCGATTCGTAACAGTAGCAAAATGACAGTTATGAAGGAGCAACGAAAATAATTTTATAGTTGAGGGGGTCACCACAACCTGAGGACCTGTAATAAAGGGTCGCGGCATTAGGAAGGTTGAGAACCACTGTTGTAGAGAGATTCAGTTGTGGAAGTTAAGGGACTAGGTTGGTGATCTTAGTAGATAGATATCTTTAAATTGACATTCAGGAGGGTTTCAGGATTTGTTAAATGGGAAACTTTGTAAACCTGCTGCTTGTACCTGAAGCAACTTGGAATGAATCCCTCAGTACGAGGGATCTGGTTACTTACTGCAGGGAGTCAGACATTTCTTGTCCTTTAGTCTGCACTTGCACACTGGAGACTATAGATAGATTCTAGAGAAGATAATCAAGGGGGCACATTTTTGTTATTCTGCAATGAGGAGATGATTAGATCTGTTCTTGAAATATCCTTTACCTTCTGACTTGAAAGGGCCCATTCTTTGGTCAGATTTTGTATTAGATAACAGCGTCCAGTTTGAATCATGAATTTGAATCACATTTATCTTCTCAGAACTCCACCGTGACAATTGAAGAATTCCATTGTAAGCTCCAAGAAGCTACCAACTTTCCTCTTCGTCCTTTTGTGATTCCGTTCCTCAAGGTAATTATGTGAGGCCACAGCTGAATGTGCTTGATGGGCAGCATTTCCTCAGGATCTGCTATTGATCCCTCCTCTAGTGGCAGTCAGGGTGAAGGACAGCCGTCCATATTTAGTCCACTGGGGTGGGGAAGAGAAGTGAATGGAGTCTGCTTCCCAAAGCCTCAGCCAGTCCAATCTTCTGGAGTCATTGTCCCTGCAGCACAACTGTTGGATGACATAACTTACTTGAATCAATAGTATGATATTTATGCAGAATATGCCCCCCCCTTTAATTTTGAAATAATTTGTGTTCATAAGGAAGTTGCCGGATTACAATAAAATTCCTGTGCACCCTTTATCCAGTGGCCAGATGATGTTAGCATGGTAGCACATTTGCGGTGTCCTTCTCTTTCTATATGCACTTTTACTTGGAAGCATTTGGGCTTAAGCTGCAAACTCAGCGCACCTACTTTAGTACAGTTGTCAAACCAGAAAATTAACATTGGGGCAATAGCTATTTTTTTAATCCATGGACCCCTGTCCAGTTTCACCATTTGACTCACTAATGTCCTTTGCAGCTCAGGAAACAAAGACAGCACTGATGGAGGCCCTGAAAGAGCATTGAATACCTAGGAAAGTGCACAGCTTCTCCTGGGACTCTGTTGAAACACCGTCGCAGCCACAAAGTCTTGGGACAGTCTGTGGAGCCTTTGTTAACCTTGAAATAGCTGTGCTGGTTTTTATCTTGGTCTCCTTTGTATGTGGCAGAACCTATAGGCAGTTACTTCCCCAAAGCCCAGAACCTAGGAAGATTTTTGGAATTATGTTCATCGGAGGCAATAAACCTACACATATTTCTTGATTCATCAAAGGGCACATGCCACAGATATGACATGGATTCATGCCCCCCACCCCCCTTTTAGGCTTTACACTCGCAAAAGATTGCAGTTATAGAACAGACTACATCTTTTAAAAAGTATTTTTATATAGTCAGATTCTCTATTCTTAACTCTTGTTATTTTGGAAAACAGCATGAGGTAGGTTGTTATGGCAGTTTTTTGGCTAGCATTTGGGTTTTGTCAATTTCTCATTGCCTTAAAACAGTCACTAATTATGGTGCCTGCTAAATTAACCCTTGCTGCTGAAGGGGGATGCCTTCTTTCCTGCATTAAACTATTCTCCTCCTCTTCCACTGGCTCGTTTGATTCCCTTGGGATAAAGGCTTCTAGTGTGCACAGCCTCCCCCTGAACAACGTTCACATTGGGGGAAGAGAATGCATTTGGTGGATTTAAATTTTTTTAAATGAGTATGGGAAATGTTAACTCATATTTGGAGAAGTTGAAATTCTGACGATTTAAAGATGTGTAGAATATATATGTGATTTGGCCTCTTGGGAGGTGTTTTTCTTTTCTACTACAAGGAAAGGGGCACATGTAGAGAGCCACTTGAGAAGTGGACTCTGCCCTTGGGACACCTTGTAGCTTCACAGCTGAGTCTAAAGGTTGTTGTTTTTCTTCCCATCATTCCTATTGCTGCTCCTTTTCAAAAACCCAGTTGTTGGGACCAAACCACCGTTCGTGGAATTTCATGGCAGCTCTCATAGAGTCCATGAAGGAAAGGTTTGAGCTATGTTATCATATCAGACAGAGGGTGGGGGTCAGAGGAGAGAAATCAGAGCTGGTAGGTAGCCCATAGAAGAAGAAAGAGAGAAGTGGATTCCTCCTCTTGGGGAGGCAATAATCAGTCTCAAATTCATGATAGTGAAAATTAGTTTTAAATAAAACTATGGTGATAAAGGCTTAGCCCATTCTTTCAGGGAACTTACATGTCCTGCAACCAGAGGAAGGCACTGTGGTGGTGCTGGGGTATAAGCACTGGGCGGCTAGGCTGTCTGCTCCTTTAGAGATTGACAGCCTCTTTGCAGACAAATCCTGTGTAGAATTGTTGTGAGTCGAAATCAGCTCCATGATAGTAGGGGAATAGGGCCAGGAGCAGGAGCCCTAATGGGGCAAAGGATTGCGTGGTGGTCAGACCACTGGGTCACCGTTGAAACCCACTAGCTGCATTGTAGGAGAAAGGTGAGCCTGTCTGTTCCCATAAAGACTTACGGTCAAGAACCCCTATGGAATTCCATGCTGTCCTACAGGGTCCTCTTTATGCATTAGGATTGACTTAGTCACCATGTGTCTTGCTTTATGATTGGGAGCAAAAGACAAGTCGTTGCGATGTCATGGGTGTTACTTTACTTTGAAAGGAGGCATGTGAAAACCAGTCTGACAAGGGTAGAGAGC
Source organism: Echinops telfairi (assembly GCF_000313985.2). Lineage (NCBI taxonomy): Eukaryota > Metazoa > Chordata > Mammalia > Afrosoricida > Tenrecidae > Echinops > Echinops telfairi. The sequence continues at coordinate 23,562,442 of NW_022109491.1, read as the reverse complement.
TGGTTGGTGAAGGCTTTTTGAGGTGCTGAGCCCTGACAATTCAAGGTTAGGGTCCAACAGCCAGGAAACCTGCCTTCCAGCCTTCACCTCTTCTCTTCAAGGCCAACCTGCCCCTGCTGCAACGAGAGCTGCTACACTGCTCACGCGCTGCCAAGCAAACGCCATCTCAATACCTGGCTCAGCACGAACACCTGCTGCTCAACACAAGTATCGCGTCACCTGCTGACTCCTCCGAGCTGCTCATGGAGGTGCATGGGAACGGCAAGAGGCCCAGTCCTGAGAGGTGAGTGGAGGATGACTCTGGTGCCCTTTTCTGACACTGCTTCTGAAAAGAGAGAGGATTTGGTTGTGGTGGCCTTAGATAGGTAGAGCCCCAGAGTTTCCAAAGTTATTTTGCCCTATCCCAACTGCAGGCAGCCAGCTAAGCCTAAGATCACTAGGTCTAGTTTCCAGACCTTAGCATTTTCCGTCGGCTTTCCATGACTGTGTATGGTCCTAGTGAGAAAATGTTCGAGAATACTGTATATTTCTTTCCAATAACCCACATCCACATTAACAAAGTTGGTCTCAAGTCATTCCCAAACAGAGTTAAACCCCGTAACAGATTTAGAGCCTAATGGTCAGAGGCTGACTTTTCATTAAATAAAACCTCATTGCCCTCGACTCGATGCTGACTCATAGTGATCCTATAGGACAGGGTAGAAATGCCCCTGTCAATTTCCGAGACCACAGCTTTTTACAGGAGTAAAAAGCCCAGTCTTTGACCCCTGGATCGGCTTGTGGTTTTGAACTGCTAACCTTTTAGATAGCAGACCAATGCATAACCACAATGCCACCAGGGCTCCTATAATCCTGCACAGACCTGTCAAATAAGCTATAACTATCATCTTCTTTTAGGAGCCCTAGTGTTGTGTCACCAGCTGCTCCGAGGGAGAAAGATGAGGCTTTCTATTCCTATATAGATTTGCAGCCTTAGAAACCTGAAGAGGCGGTTTATCAAAGTCAACTGGATAGCAGTGAGTTTTAGAGATTAATTATCACCTCACTGTCTCCTTTGCTGCTCAGATGTTACCTCTTGATGATTAATAGATTTGACTTCCCTTTCCAAAGTCAGCAGGTTATATGTCCCTCGAGTCATTTCCTTTAAGTGGCTGCCTCTTACACAAAACTTGCCCTACAGTCTTTCTGTTGGCAAAAATGTCTGGTCTATATGAGCTCAGATAAGTCCCTCTGGTTCTTCCACAGGAGAGAAGAGAATAGTTTTGAAAGAGATTCAATTCCTCCTGAGCCTCCTGCCAAGCGAGTGTGCACCATCAGCCCCGCTCCCCGACATAGTCCAGCTCTCACTGTGCCCCTCATGAATGCTGGGGGCCAGTTCCACCCCACTCCTCCGCCTCTACAGCACTACACCCTGGAAGATATCGCAACGTCCCACCACTATCGGGAACCCACCAAGATGCTAGAGCACCGGGAAGTGCGTGACAGACACCACAGTCTTGGTACGTGTCACAGAGCAGCAGAGTAGTGATTGACATTCAGGTAGAACTCTTGGATTTCAGCGATGCTTTGAAAATAGTGTCATTTCTTAAGACTGTTGCTGATCTCACTTCACTTGTGGCTATCATCACATATGTGAGGTTACTAACAAGAAGTGGGTCTCAGTGGTGAGCAAAAGATGCTTAGGAAATCCAGGCTAGATAATTTATAGGCACAGACAGTCACTGGATTAATGGTTCCTTTGGGTTATGGCAGGGGATGTTGGGGGAAATGGGTAGCTAATAACAGTAAGTATAAAAATGACGAGTGTTCTAAAATTTATTGTGGTGATGTTTGTACAACTCTTTTGATGGGATTCAACCATGGAGTTGTATGATACGTGAATTGTGTGCCAATAAAATTGTTGGGTTGGGGGGAAGTAGCAAAATGATGATAATAAAATTTTAGGAAATATACACAGAAATACCCCAACATTTTATACCTGTAACTTCTCAAACGATTCATCAAAAAAAAAAACAACAATAACAAAGCCAATAAGGTAAAGATTAATGCTGAAGGGTTCTGGGTGCAGATTACCAAGGAATTCTCTATCTAGGCTATATTTTTAAAATATTATTAGTAGGTAATTTAACACGTATCATGCCATAGCTCAGTCACGTCCAGCAGAATTGTACATTTGCTACCACAATCAGTTTCCGAACAGTTCTTATCTGCATGGACTCCTTGATATCGTTATATGGGCTGTGTCCTTCGTACCACCCCACCACCCCGATTATTCTTGCAACTTTCCTGTGAGACCGCATTTATTTCATGTTGAACATGATTTTTGCAGCCTGGAGGGCAGCTGTACATTGTAAGCTTGCATCCTAACTACCAGTGTGATCTTAGGCAAATTCCTTAGGTTCCCTGAACCCAGGCCTGCTGGTTTCTACATGGGTGATAACTGCATTACCAGTCCCGGCTAGGTGTGTTGTTGGGCTTAGGTTTCAAGTGCCTGGCCTGTGGAGCTTCAGTCACCATTCTGTTTAGGAAGATGAGAGGCAAAGCTTACACAGGTCCATTGTGGACACAGCGCTGCTTCATCTCAGTTATTGCACTCATGGCCTCAGTAACTGAGTCTATGTCAGGACAGGGAGCCAGAGGAGTACTGACTTCCAGACGCTCCCTGGCTTCCCTTTTACAGAGTATCCTGTGGAATGGAAAACCATAGCACCTCTGCCCTTTCCCTGTCTGCCTTCGACTCCTGGTATCCTTCAGAGGCTGGGACACAGCAGCCCTGCTGTCACGGAGTCGTGGACGTTGTGACAGCAGTGGTATTGACAGGTGCCACCATTTCTTGAGTCTTACATGCCACTTAGATTGTGTTGTACACGAATTGTCACATTTAATCCTCACAACAGTCCCATACAAGTCTTTCCCGGGTTTTATAGATGTGAGATGACGGGCAAAGGTCCAAAACCGCATAATTGACAAGCGGCAGAGACAAGATTCAGACCCTGGCTATCTGCTGCCCAGTGCTTTCCAGCAGCGCCTATATTTTGAGAACTCTTGTGTGGTTCAATCCCTCCTCTCCCCCCTCGCTGCCCGCTCCCCTATTCTCACATTTTATCTGGTTAAAAAAAAAAAAAGTGGTCTTTCTATTGGTTTATTCTGCTGCCACATCCATTTCCTGCCTTACGCTCTGAGAGAAGTGTTCACCAAAACATCAGTAGTTGCAGTTGTTTTCAGATTTCCCCCATACTTCCTACTTTTTCAAAAACTTACTTTTTTCATCCCAAGGATGTCTGGTCTATATGAGCTCAGATAAGTCCCTCTGGTTCTTCCACAGGAGAGAAGAGAATAGTTTTGAAAGAGATTCAATTTCTTTTTGGAGCAAATATGCATCCCTTTTTTCTCTTAAAATGAAATGCGTAGATATTGTGTTTTACTCCTACATAATTTTAGGATCATTGTTATCCATTAACTATAATATGTGGAACTATTTAAAAGTAAAATATATGAGGAAAATCTTTTCTATTAGAATCTGTTAATCCTTAGGACTGGCTACACTAGATGATGTAAGGAAATCATTTAGTTGCTCGCACTGGTACAGAATAATTAGGAATGCAGCACTTAACAAATGCAGGCAGATACAATGGAACATTCCCACTTCAAATACTATAAGCAATGTTAACACGTGATGTGGTTTTTTTCAAACTAGTAGAAACATTTTGGGTTTGTAGTCTATTAAAAAAGTCACTGCATTCCTGCAACTTTCAATACACATCATAGTCATGACATAGTTACATGTGTGTGTACAGCTTAATATATTCAGACTCATTCATATATCTATCATGGTAATAGTAAGCTGTTTCCTTAGGTGACAACAGTATAACGCTTGTTTCCCGTGGTTGTGTTTGCGCATCCTTATGTGTGCACCATATCCTAGCAACACTTAGTTGTTGTTGTTGTTGTTTGAGATGGTTAATCATTTTTATTTATTTATTTTTAACACTTAGTTCTATATGACATAATTTTTCTTTTTTTTCCCCACACGCATACATTTATTAAAATATAGACTAACGGCTCTGTGTTCAACTATCATTGTGGTTCTGTGCTGACTTCCACAAAATGTAACTTACTGTCACAGACTCTTCACAACTACAATCTGGTCAAAAAAGAAAAAGGCCCACAGAGATGGGGGTCAGGACAGACCTACTGCAGACACTTGTGATGAATACTTGCTGGAAAATGAAGTTTGACGTGATTTATAATTACGTCAACTTTCACGGAGGCCGAGAGTCAGAGGCAAAAGGGTACCATATCACCATAAGAAATCTTTCCACATTTCCCAATTAATTTTATAGTCAGTCCCTCGCCAGAAAAAAGCCAAACTTGTTCTTGTCAAGCAGAATTTTTTAGTCTGTTCAAGCAAAGAGTCTGGTATATCTTTCTGAGTCTATTCATTTGCAGATGGGAAGAGACCGGAACCAGATTCTTCACATCATACATATTCTCAGGCGATGCCACATCTTCATGGGCTATCCAATTTCTTTAAGATAAATGGAGTGACTCGCAGGAGGGCATATAGATAAGAAAGTCCTCGTGCATCTTCCCTTTCATTTCCTCAGGGTCCAGCTTCGGTGCAAGGCCCTGAATCCGAAGCATCGTGGCTGGGCTTCAGCAACTCCTAGCTAGGGATCTAGGTGCTTCAACTTAATTTTTCTTACTTTTTAAGAAATCATTTTCAAGGTAATCAAGCGGCCATCAAGCTCAGAAGCTACAAAGCCCACATGGAAGAAGCACACCAGCCTATGCATCCACGAGGTGTCGAAGGGATCAGGT
>NW_022109491.1:23535643-23555239 GCF_000313985.2 Echinops telfairi | reverse complement strand
CACCCACTTTGTCTTCAGCGGTTGTGTCGGGAAGATGAGCATCATAGAATGCCAGTTTAATAGAACCCACCTCCTTCTCAACGATATGTTTTTGTTGTTGTTTTGGGTCTTCTAGTATCTGTTACCTGATTCTGTTGACAAGTCTTGATCACACAGGCTGGTGTTGCTTCTTCCATGTGGGCTTGTTGCTTCTCTGCTAGATGGCTGCTTGTTTTAATTTCAAACCTTTAAGACCCCAGATGCTATATCTTTTGATAGGCAGGCACCATCAGCTTTCTTCGCCCCATTTGCTTTTGCACCCATGTTGTTTTCAGCAATGTGTCAGGAGGGTGAGCATCACAGAAGGCCAGGTTGTTAGAACAAAGTGTTCTTGCATTGAGGGAGGGCTTGAACAGAGGCCTGAAGTCCATCACTACCTCAGTGTATTGCCATATAGATATATGTACATAGGCCAATGCCTCTATTTTTATTAATTAATGTATTTACATATGTACACACATATGCTTATACCTCTATCCATAGCTTTGCTTCATAGATCTTTTCTGTTTCCTTTTACCTTCCTCCTGCCCCACCATCACACTCGCCCTTCTTCTGCCTCTTAGTGATTCCTCTCAACTAGATTGCTCTTGCTTCAACACCACCAGAATTTCTACATCTTCCTCGTTGTTGCTCTTAATTCCCTAGTTGTTCCCCTGCCTATGCTGTTGTTTGCTCACTGCTCCTTCCCCCCACCTCCTCCCCCCAAGTCCCTCTGGAACTGTAGGTCCCATTGCTTTCTCCTCAGGCTTGCTTCCTGTGGCTTTCTTATATTGGTATGCAAAACACCAATAACAAAGAGAAAACAAAAGGTCAAATAAAAAGATAAAAAAAAACCAAAAAAAAGGAAACTAGCAAAAACAAACAAAAAACAAAAAAGCATACATAATTCCAGGTCTGTCTGCTGACCTTTATGACTAACTCCTCACTGATCCTGGGGGTTCCAGGAATTGCCACTTCTGGCCTGAAGTCCATTTTGTGGGCTCCTCAGCGGTTTTGTGGCTTTGCTGTGCTCCTGTTGCTGATGTGTTACATACCTTCTTGGTATAAGACATCATTTTTTAAATATGAAGATGGTATCCCAGTTTTTATTTGTATTCTTGTGGCTACTTAAATGTTTGATTATCTCTGTGTTTAGAAGTCATTTGTACTTTCTCATCTGAGGTGTGCCTAATTATTTCTTTTACTTTTTCTTTGGTGCATTTTGCTTTTCATGATTGATTTATATATTCTATTTGTGTGGTTTTTGTATAATTTTATGATGCCTTAGTAATGCGCTCAAAGTTGATAGTGGTGTATTGACTTGGACGGATCCTGTCTTACTGTGTTCTCTCCTGTCTGCAAATTGGATGTCTCTTTTTGCAGGGCTCAATGGAGGTTATCAGGATGAGCTGGTAGACCACCGTCTGACAGAAAGAGAGTGGGCTGAAGAATGGAAACACCTCGATCATGTAAGGTCTTCAAATGCACAAGTTTCCCCAGCTGTAGACTTTTCAGTCTTACATGACTAAGAGCTGGTGAAATGTGTGCTTGCTTGAAGTGGCCATATGTGAAGACTGTGCTGTCTTCAGATAAAAGACCCCAGAGTTGCTATTTCTATACATAGGAATAACCCTCTCCTTGTAAAGTCAGGTTCCCAACTTGTTCAAATTGAATGGCTTTCATCTTTAAGGAACTTTTCCCCTGAGTTTTGTCCCCATGCAGGTAGAGACTGTCTTGAGGCAAACCTCGCAAAACTTGGATGGCAGTGCTAGGCCAGCATGTCATTCAGTAAATTCTAGTAAATACTTCAGTTCACTCCCTCGGTACTTCAGTTACAGACCTAAAGAGTCGCTTCCAACTCTGACTGCCTCAGACTACGAACAAAAACATGTTTGTGTAGTATGATGGTTAAGAGCATAGCTCTGAGGGCGCAAGTAGAAAGAAAATGCTTTGAAAGTGACGATGGCAGCATATGTACAAACGTGCTTGACACAATGGATCAATGTATGGATTGTGATAAGAGATGTAAGAGCTCCCAGTAAAAGTATTTAGTTTAAAAAAAAAAGAACATAGCTTTGGGAGCTCTTGTCTCAGCTTTGTGTCTTTATTTTTTAAGCTAGGAGAGTTTTTTGTAAAGTTGCTTCACCTTTAGCCTTAGTTTGCATAGCTTTGTCCCAAAATTTTTTTTTATGAATGCTGCATTAATTGGATTGGCTTGTAAGGTTTCAGTTAATGTATAAGATGCTTATCACGGCAACAAATGTACAAATGTGCTTGACACGATGGATGGATTGTGATAAGAGTTGTACGAGCCCCCAATAAAACAATTTTTAAAAAGGATGCTTTTCACATGTGGTCTATGAGAAGCTTTCGATAAAAGCAGCTGTGAATATACGTCTCCAGCGTTAGGCTGCCTTGGGAGTGTGAAGGCAAAAGTGTAATTTGGTTTCACCGTGATTTTTAAAGGATCACATGGAGAAGCAATGGCTGCTTTATCCTGGAAGAATCAAATCGCATCTATGCTTTATTTACCAAAACTTGATTTTTAATATCCTTACCTCCTCTCGGCCTTCCTTTCCCTGGCTCGCTCAGGCCCTGAACTGCATTATGGAGATGGTAGAGAAGACCCGGCGATCGATGGCAGTTCTGCGGCGCTGTCAGGAATCTGATCGCGAAGAACTCAACTACTGGAAACGGAGATGCAGTGAGAACACAGAGCTGAGGAAAACAGGGAGCGAACTGGTCTCCAGGCAGCACAGCCCCGGGAATGCGGATTCTCTTGGTGGCAATGGTAAGGGCAGAGTCCGAAGGGAACCCAGAATGAAACGCCAACCACTGGACTCCGCCTGGGATGGGAGGCTCAGTATTAACACACTTTCAAGGGAAGATAGTGCAGGGTGTGGAGTCTGGAAGAGTCCAGTGAGTGTGAGGCACCCAGGACCCATACCTGACATGTTTGTCAGCTGTTCCTTCTTCCTTGTGGAGAACTAGAATTGTTGTGATTTGATTCTGCTTCTAACTCTCTTGATGATGTGCTAGGTGATGACTGACAAAAGTTTGCTGGGGAAATCCCACCTGCCCCAAGCTGCTTTCGTGTCCGTCACTGGAAACATTGATCTCCTTCCTCCCACCCACCTCCCACATTCATGAACATTCCATGTATGGCCCATTGGCAGACAGTCTCCTACCAAAGACATTTCTGTACCAAACTATGTTATTAGACACACTTGTCTTGTCGTGCCTTTCCCAGGCTGACGCAGCAAAAGCATGAGCAGCGCTTCTCTCAGTCTAGGATATGTGCAGAACACCACAACCATTTTCTAGGAAAAGAGTACATGTTTCAGCCAGTGACAGCGGAGTGAGGGTCCTCTGATCAGGCTCCCTCCCCGCAAGTTCCCCCTTTAAGGATGAGCAGATCGCTTCCCATGGCAGACCCAGCCCTCAGAAGTCAGCTATTCGTCTCAAAAAGATGTGGAGGCGATTGAGGCAAAGCAAGAATGAATGTAGCCTGTCCCAATGTTGGAAACCAGGGAACCCCACCACCTACCCCACCCACAGAGGTGACTCTTGACCCAACCATAGATTAGCACCATCGCATAGGAATATCTAGTACCAGGAAGGCATCAGAGAGCGTCATCTATTCATAGGAACGTAAAGACAGAGCTGATTAATTCACCGGTATTCTCACCATGGGAAGCCTCCCAGGTGTGCAGTAAATTTGAATACTTACGTGAAACTACCAGAAGTTTCTCCCAGTCATCAGCTGTCCGTCACTGAGACTGCACGTGTGCAGGAGGGCTTGAGTAAAACGTAAGAGTGAACTACGCAGTCAGGGACTGGTTGTCTTCAGGCGATGTGCAGATCTTATTAGCAGTGTTTAAACTGCCTGTGCAATTCCATAGTTTGCCCTTCTTGGTCTTTATTTGAAGGTTTAACTGGAGTGACCTTAGGGAACCCTAAAACTGGACAGGCTCAATTTATGCCAGTTTCCTGTCAGTATTCTTAAAAGCACTTCCCTAGGTTTTTAGAACTGGAGCACAATTTAGGTGATAAATTAAATTGTTACTCTGGGTTTAGCTCTTCATGGATCCCAGTTTTTTCTTCTGTTTCTTTCCTCTCTGATACATGGGCATTGTGGTGCAGAAGAAAAACTTAATTCATATCCAAGCAACTGGTGTGTTTGGAATGTGGTCCCAAAGAGCCCATCAAGCTGCTTGCCAGTATTCTGTGAGGTGTGCGCAGCTAGCAGCAGGTGGTACTGGATGCTGTCAACAGGCTTTCTGAAGGAAACCTACTGAACCAAGCAGTGTGGTCAGAGATCGAACTGTTTATTTTGGCTCAAGTTTCTTTGCTCTTCTTCAGTCAGTAGCAAGCAGTTTGCAATCCAGCATTTTGAGTAGTGCTATCCTGTGGTAGGCAGTATTTATGGGCATACCACACAGAAATATGTGCTCCCTGGTGCGCTTTCGATCATTGGATAGTTTATGTATTGAACGTTTTGCCTTAAGCAGAAACCTTGGTGGGTTGTTATGTATTATATTTTCCCCAGGAGTGTGGGCAGGTGTGTAACATGCACAGGGGTTGTTGTTGGGGAGGGGAGGGGGTAGAGTATAATGAACACATATGCCTGCATTACTTGCCTAAAAGTATGGTGTGTGTTGAGCCGTGTTACAGTGATGTGGAGGAAAATTTAAATAATGGAAGTTTCCCTCATCTGGAAATGTGTGGTCACATTAATTTCGGAAACAAATTTTGTTCCTGGAGCGTTTTGTGATTTTATTAGTGTTGCTAAATTGCTCAAACCACAAAGTAAAAAGCTAGTTATCACAGACATCCTGAGAGTAACTTTGGGGGTGGGGTGGGAGGAAGGCAGGGGTGGGTGGAGTAGTGCAGAGTATGTTCTGATCGCCATCGACTGTGTTCTGGGTAAGTCTGCAGTCTTGTGAGCATCGCACCTGAGGCGTCTAGAGGCTTGGTGGCTGTTTAATTTTAGAATTTTTCATTAAGTTGTAAGTTCACTTTTTATGAACTTCTAATGATTTAATATTTCACAGTTGAAGCTTACAAATGAGAAAGGAAAACTATCTCCACTATTATTATTTCCACGTTTTTCTTGATCATAGGAGTCCACCGGGGCGACCTAAAGAAAAAGAGTGGCCAGTGCACTGATGATCCAAAAGCAAACTTTGTTTCCAAAGCACAGCTTTTTATATTAACGAGGCAAGCGTACATAGCTTGCATAGTGTAACAGTAACATCGTGATAAAATCGCTCTAAGCACAAACAATTCCTTGGGACTAATCTTATCTAAACAAATGCTGCTGTGTTCTGTGTCCACAGGGCATCTTGGAATATGGGAAAACACATGACCAATGTCCCAACGTTCTGGGTTACACAGTGTCCCCAAACACCCCTGAGAGTCACCAGTAAAACTCAGTGACTCTCTATAGTCACCTAAAGCATGCAGCAGAAGAAACAAAACTTAGCAGTCAGCATCTCTAAAAGACAACCGTGGAGCAATCCTGTCAAACTCGTAAGGGAAAGTCTTTACATCTAGAGTTCTATGAAACTCTAACCATTCTCAGTGCTATCAAGTTAATTCTGACTCATAGCCACCCTGAAGTGCAGAGTAGAACTGCCCCTGTGGGTGTCTGAGACTATAAACCTTTGGAGTAGAAAGCCTCATCTTACTCCTGCAGAGCGGTTGGTGGTTTTGAACTGCTGATCTTAGAGTTAGCGGTGCCATGTATACATTATCAGGCTCCTATTTGAATTCTATATCCAAACTAAACTATTAAGTGCTGGAAGAGAAATTTTAAAGTGGATGTCTCATATACTTTTCATCATGGTGTCTGCTGGTGAATGCATGGAAGTGAGCCCGAAAGTAACAAGAGAATTGTTGAGGGTTGTCCAAAGACACAAGCCAGTGCATTGTACATATACAAAGGGGTTTCTATCAAGGATTGGCTCTTGAAGTTACAGAGACGGGCAAGTTCCTAGTCCATGGGTCAGACATTAGGCTGGAGGCTTTGCCAGTCTCCCGTAGCTACGGAGACTGATAGCCCCAAGGCCGAGAGGTCAGACCACAGATTTTTAGTTTCAGAGGCAATGCATGTAAGGTTGGCAGGTTAGATAACAGGCTGCTGAGGACTCCCAGGATCAGAAGTCAATACAGCAGGCTGCTGGCTCAAGTCTAAAGAAGTGGCAGTCAGTGAGTGATTGTATGCAAGATCCAGACCCAGCAGAAGCAAGCAGATTTGTCCACAGCGTCTACTTATATTGGACAAAGGCCACACTGGGAATTACATCATAGAGGATTACTATGTCTTAACTCCCAAACCACTGAGAATCCTGGCCCAGTCAAGTTGACACAAACCTTAACTTTCCCAGTAGCCAACATGAGAAAAAGAGGGAGGCAATGAAGCAGTCTCGGGGCTACAAAGGTGCAGCAAACCTAGAGAGTGACTAGTTCAGACTGGAGCGGCCCAGATGGCTGTTAGAGATGGCATCCAAAAAATGAACTTTTACCAATCACAGTGATCAATGCATAATACCCCCCTACCCTCCAGGGAGATGAACAACAGAAACGTGGGTGAAGGGAGACAGTGATCGGTGTAAGATACGAAAACAATAATTTCTAATTTATCAAGGGGGCGGGGGAGGAGCTGATACCAAGGGCTCAAATAGAAAATAAATGTTTAGAAAATGATGATGGCTACTCATGTACAAATATGCTTGATATAGTTGTGTATGGAATGTTTTAAGAGCTGTGAGACACCACCCCCACCCCCGAATAAAGTGATTTTTTTTTTTTAAAAGAAAAGGGAACAAGAGATCTAAAGTCAATGGCAAGGAGGGCATAGAATGCCTGGTGGGATTTGATCAAGTTCAGTGTAGCCAAGAGGAAGCACAGAGAACCGAAAAAAGGTCAAACATGATAATGGGACAAGAAGAAAGTAAAAGGAAAAAGAGGAAAGAACTAGGAGGCAAAAGACATTTATAGACGTATAAACATAGGCAGGTACATATGCAAATATATTAATATATAGTGATAGGGATATAGATCTATGCACATATATTTATAGGTTAAGTATTAAGGTAGCAGATGGACATTGGGTCTCTACTCAAGTCCTCCCTCAACAGAAGAACACTTTGTTCTAATAGCCTGGCATTCTGTGATGCTTGCCTTCCCAACACGATCGCTGAAGTCAAAATGGGTGCATATACAAATGTGTTGGAGAAAGCTGATGGTGCCCAGCTATTACAAGGTACAGTGTCTGGGACCTTACAGACTTGAAGTTAAACAAGCGGCCATCTAACAGGGAAGCAACAAAGCCCACATGGAAGAAGCACACCAGCCTGTGTGATCAGGAGGTATCAACAGGATCAGATACCAAGCATCAAAAGACCCAAAACAAGCAATCATAATGATGTGAATGAGGTGAGTCGAAGTGGAGACCCAAAGTCCATCTGTAGACAATGGAACATCCCCTCACAGAAGGGTCACAAGGAAGGGGTGAACCAGCCAGGGTGCAGTATAGCACCAACGAAACACAGCATTCCTCTAGCTCTTTAATGGTTCCTCCAGCCCACTCTCCTGATTCCATGATCCCTAGACTGGAGCATGTACACTGGTAAGAGCTCTGGACTCATGGAATCCAGGACAGATAAACTCCTCAGGAACAATAATGAGAATAGTGATACCATGAGGGTGGGGGGAGAAAGGGGGAACTAATCACAATGATAGACTTATGACCACCCCCGGGGGCGGGAGATGAACAATAGAAACTTGGGTGAAGGGAGAAAGTAGATGGTGTAAAATATGAAAATAAAAATAATTTATAAATTATCAAGGGTTAATGAAGGTGGGAGGGTGGGGCAGGGAGGGGAAAACGCTTATTACCAAGGAGTCAAGAAAAATGTTTTGGAAATGATGGCAACATATGTACAAATGTGCTTGATGCCATTGATGTGTGGGCTATTACAAGAGCTGTAAGAGACCCCAATAAAATGATATTTTTTTTTAAAGAAAAGAAAGAGAATGAACTTTATATTGGAAGAAAATTTGAGATTAAGCTAGAAATAATTTTATCAGAAACTTAATAGCACGTGAATAAGCACAGCAATTATTAACTTAAGAAAAAACATTTAGTTCAAGATCAAAAGATTCATTGTGAACTGTGTGATTCGACTGTGATGAACATTTTCATAGAGCAACGTGAATGTTGACTTGGTTTAACTGGACCTGGGTGTGTCTGGGAGCCCTGGAGGTGCTGTGGGTTGTCTGTTGGGAGGAGTGAAAGGGGGAGTGGTGTGGCGGGAGGAGAGAAACAAAAGAGAACAAACTCCTGCCTGCCTGAGAGCAAGGCAGCAGTTGAGAAATTGAGATGTAGCAATAGCAAAGGCTCACCTGAAGTGGACCGTGAGTGAGTGTGGAGAGAGGAGTCCAGGTGGGCGTCTGCTGCTTCCTAACAAGTCAGGTAGCCCTCTTGGACTCTAAGCAGTTTGCTCTCATAGCCTTGATTTTTATTTTGTTTTTTAAGATAGTATATTCTCTTTCATGAAATTTAGTTGATGTTAAATTTAGAGCCCACACTAGTGATGCAAACTTAGAAACAAATTTTCTTAGGAACTTGCTTAAGAAAGTAGCTTTTTATTAAAAACAAGCCAATAATCTAGAATGACGCATTTCAGACTAGCACTGTGTTCCTCTCTTTGAACTTCCATTAAAGATGTATTTCATATTTGTTTACTATCTTGATAGTTTTGCTTTCAAAAAAAAGTTTTGAAAATTCATTTTTTAATTTTAATGAATCATTTTATTGGGGGCTCTTATAAAAATCCATACATCCATTGTATCAAGCACATTTGTACATATGTTGCCATTGTCAGAAAATAGGTATTTTTGCCATTGTTACAATCAAGAAAAATCCATTATTACCTGCAGAGAAATGACTGCCCTAGTTTGGTTTGGAAAGTCTCCACTTAGTTCTGTGTTGTAAACTAAACCTTTTCTTTGGGGTTCTCAGTTCTGGATGCCTATTAGCACCCACCTGGGAGCCTCTGGGAAAACCCTCATGCCTTGGCTCCACCCCCAGAAGTTCTGGCTCAATTGGTCCAATAGTGCCCTGGCTCCCAGAGTTGGGAACCATTACTTCGTGTGGTTATCATTTTACCCTCAGAGGTCTGGGTGCCCATTATTTCCTTTAGTGTAAAGCTGCATGGCTCTGTGGGAACCAGAGATGCAGAAAAAGGTCAATAGCCCATAACCTCACACGGAGCAATTTTTAAAAAAAATCATTTTATTAGGGGCTCATACAACTCTTATCACAATCCATACATACATCAATTGTGTAAAGCACATTGTACATTCATTGCCCTCATCATTCTCAAGACATTTGCTCTCCACTTAAGCCCCTGGCTTCAGCTCCTCATTTTTTCCCCTCCCTCCCCGCTCCACCCTCCCTTATGAACCCTTGATAATTTATAAATTATTATTTTGTCATATCTTGCCCTGCCTGACATCTCCCTTCACCAAACACTTTTCTGTTGTCCGCCCCCCAGGGAGGAGGTCACATATAAATCCTTGTAATCAATTCCCCCTTTCCAACCCACCCTCCCTCCACCCTCCCAGTGTCGCCACTCGCACCACTGGCCCTGAAGGGATCATCTGCCCTGAATTCCCTGTGTTTCCAGTTCCAGTTCCAGTTTCCTCTGGTCTAGCCGGATTTGTAAGGTAGAATTGGGATCATGATGACCCCTCAGATTGTACTGGCTGGTGTGCTTCTTCCATGTGGGCTTGTTGCTTCACTGTGGGATGGCCACTTGTTTAACTTCAAGCCTTTAAGACTCCAGATGCTATATCTTTTAATAACTGGGCACCATCTGCTCTCTTACATTTGTTTATGCACTTATTTTTTTCAGTGATTGGGGGTAGGGGGGTGAGCATCACAAAATGGCAGTTTGTTAGAAAAAGGTGTTCTTATATTGAGGGGAGGGTATGACCTGAGGCCCAAGGCCTGTCTGCAGCTTCAATGTATTGCCTTATAAATATATGTACATAGATCAATACCTGTATTTTTGTGGATTGATGTATTTACATAAGTACACACCTCCATTATTAATACCTCTATCTGTAGCTTTGCTTCCTAGAACCTTCCTCTGTTTCCTTTTGCCTCCTCCTGCTCCACCATCACTTTCCCCCTTCTTCCACCTCTTAGTACTTCCTCTCAGCTATGTCGCTGTTGCTCTAATAACCATACGATCTCTACAATTGTTGGTTTTAATTCCCTAGTTGTTCCCGTTTGTGGCATTGTTGGCTCACCCCACCCTTCCCCACCACCTTCTCCCCACAAGACCCTCCAGGTTGATCCCGTTGCTTTCTCCCCAAGCTTGTGTCCCATGCCTGTCTTATATAAGTAGGCAAACTAACAGTGTCCAGAGCCCTCCCACTAGTCCTCCTGGACACCAGGCCTGCCGCACACACGCCAAGGAGCTCTCAGTATGTGCTGCTTCCCTGGGCGCCGTCCTGACTCCTTCTGTCAGTAACATAATTTTAATGGCTATATTGTTTTCTACCGTATTATCATTTCCTCAAGCCATTCAGTTTGTTGTTCAAAATCTTGAGGCCTTTTCAAACGTATTGCATTTTTCCTTTAGGTTATAATTTTAGCCCTAAGACTGCTTGCTAGAGCATGGAAAACAGAGTCTGCTGTTCACTTGACTTAGACTTGTTTTGACGTCTCAGAGTTATCATTTTCCTTTATGGCTTGTTCTTAGACTTTTAGGTTACACCCCGAGACACTTACATCTACATTTCAGTTTCGTGTATTCTGGACATGGCGGGATGTCGCAAACATCAGTTACTGCTGAGTCATAGTTGCTGGTGGCCTGACTGCTGCTGAAGGTGGTAGTGTGGGCCTACTCCGACGGGCCTCTGAAGAAAGACCAGGCTATGTGCTTCCAAAGTCAGTTGAACCATGAGTCAGAATCAATCAGTTAAAACTCATCAAAATCAGATTTTACCTGATCTTGATGACTAGCCACACTTTATTCCCTCAACTAGTGGACATTCTGTTTCTACATTTTGGCCATTATGGACACTTTTATGAACCTTCAAGTACAGGATTTTGTGTAGATCCCACGTTCCCATTTCTCTCGGCTCTGTACTTATGTCAGATGGAATTCTGTTTCACCTCTTGAAGAACTGCCAGACTTTTCCAAAACAGCTGCCCCATTTTATATCCCGCCACCCCACCCCCCTCCTGCAGAGTATAAGGGTACCAATTTCTTCATATCTCACCAGCAGTTAGTTCGTAGCTGTCTGTTGGATGGTAGCTGTCTTGGAGGGTGTGGACTGGTGGCTCATTGTGGTTTTGCTTTGCACTTCCTTCGTAGCTGAACACGTGGAACATCTTCTCGTGTCCTTGTTGGCCATTTAGTGTATGTCCATTTGAGACATGTCTCTTCAGGTCCTTGGCCTATTTATATACTGTGGTGCTGGTGTTTTCCTTTCTGATGTAAGAGTTCTTCATGTATTTGCATCATTTAGCACCCTTACTAGGTATGTTTGTTGTACCTGTTCCCCCGTCCCGTGGGTTGTGTTTCACCTTCTCAATCATGCCCCTTGAAGCACACAAGCTTTAACTTGAACTCTGTGGGGGGGGTTGTTGCATATGCTCTTTGTTATATGTTCAAGAAACCATTGAACATGGTTCTTAATCAAAAGCCACAAGGATTCTTGCCGATGTTTTCTTCTAAGGGTTTAGTATTTGTAGCTCATATATATAGGCCTCTGACCTATTTTTAGTTAATTTGCATATTATGTGAGACAGGGGTCCAGTTTAATTCTTGTGCATGTGGCTATCTGGTTTTTCTAACACCATTTGTTTAATAGACTGTTCTTTCCCAATTTGACTTTGTTGAGAGGTTTGTTGCTTATTGTGATTTTTATAGTTTTCTGTTTCTAATCAAGGAGCATGTGATTCTTTTCATTGCCATGTCTTTTTTTTTTAACAGTTTGTTTACCTATAATGCAAGTACCATGTAAAACTCAGTGGTTTCAATACCATTTCTTTTTATGATTTTTACTCAAACAAAGAAGAAAAAAAAAACACCTCACTTTCATAGGGCCCATTCTGGTTCATAGTGACTCCATAGGACAAAGTAGAGCTGCCCCTGTGGGGTTCCCAACTATGAAAATCTTCATAGGAGCAAAAAGTCTCATCTTTTCCTGCTGAGCACTTGGTGGGTTTGAACCAAAGATCTTGATGTTATCAGCCATCAGCCCAGCGTGTAACCCTTTATGTCACCAGGGCTCCTTCTTAACGCCTTTAGTCCGCTTTTTTTTTTTTTCTTTAGTCAGCTTTAATCTATAATTGTGCCGACGTTTGTTTGTTGTGTATTGACAGTTTTGAAGAGTTGAGGCTAGCCAGTTCCTGTGTATTAAAGAAAGATTTTAGAGATACCGTATATACTCAATTATAAGCCAAGTGTTTTTTTTGTTTTGTTTTTGTTTTTAAGCCAAGTTTTTTCGGCACTTTTTTTAATACCATTTTTTGTGGTAAAATTAGGTGCCTCTGCTGATCGGCTTATACTCGAGTATATACGGTAGTGGTTTAGCGTAACTTATGTAGTATTGCTCTGAAGTATGCTTGATAACTTGGCTTATATCGACACATGCAGACCTGACCCTGGCATTGTGGTGCCTCCTGCCTTTCTTGAAGTCATATTTTTCACTGAGAAAAACATAGACCCCATGAGATAAGCTGCTGAAGCTGTCGGATCAATCAGACTTCAGGTTCTGAAGGGATCTGCCTTCACTCCCCACCATCCTTCCTGAGGATTTTTGATACCACTTTTAGGAGGGGTGAGGCTACTCTAGAAGAGAGAAAGTTTTACATACTTCTGATCTGCTAGGAACTGAACAATAATGCCATTGTCTGAGAATTTCCATTTAACGTGGTATAATTTTATCCTTTCAAGAATCTTTTACTCTCCCAGAATATACCCTTTGACTTCCCACACTTGAGAGGCCTACAATGAATATACTGCAAGTAAATGTTCACTTAATTGTGCTCATTCAGAACCTATACGTAGACCAAGAGGCAGTCACTTAAGTAGACGGAGGGGACCCTGCATGGTCTAAGATCAGAAAAGGTGTGCATTAGGGTCGTTTCCTTTCACCATGGTTACTCCGTCTGTACAGTGAGCAGATAATCAAGGACTCTATGAAAGGAAGGTGCCTGTAGGACTGCAGAGAGAGGAAGCCTTCACTAATTACCTGAGCTATGCCGTTAACACAAGTTTCCTGGAGGAGAGAGGGGAGAACTTGAACTTGAAACCTGCACTAGTGCCGATTGATCGAAGACCACAGCCCTTAGGGGTTACCCATCAGCATAAGAAGACAAAAATGCTCACTCATGGACCAGCGGAAAAGACGAAAGTTGTCTAGACGGTTTTCATTTGGTTGACACGCAATACTCCTGGAAGCAGCAGCCAAGAAGTCATAGGGAGGGTTGATGGCACTGGACACATCTGTTGGGAAAGACCTGTAAAGTGTGAATTGGAAAGGTGTCACTGTGAAGTGAGAGGCATCCCTGACCCGCGGTCAGGGCGTTCTTCTCGGTCACCCCGTGTCTGTTTGAAAGCTGGGCAGTGAGTTATGACCAAAACAGAATTGATGCCTTTGAATTGGGGTATTGGCAATGAATATTGAAAGTACCATCGACTAGCAGACAAATAAATGAATCTGTCTTGGAGGAAGTCCGTCCTCCTTAGACGTGAGGATGACGAGGCTTAATATCCGTGCTTTGCACATGTTATCAGAAAAGTGAATCTTGTTTGGTGAAATAGTAAGTCATTGATAAAAGAAAACCCTCAAGGCGACAGATTGACATAGTAGCTGCAGTGTTTGGTTCTCATACACAGTATATCAATCAGAACCAACTCAAGACTTAACTCAAGACTTTCAACGTTGTGTCAACTTAATCCATACTCTATGGTGGTTTTGACAGCATAGGAACAATTGCTGTTTGTTTTCATAGTGCAGGCCAGTGGTGTAAAAGGTGTGTTTTGTACGGTCTCCAGGGTTTATTTTTTATTTTGTAGCATGTAACACATATAAATTGTAGCTTTCCAGGAGGTAAGGAGGTGATCCAAACTCCAGGGTTTCTTGTAAAATCTAAAATATTTGTCAAATTAGTTCATCTGACTTCAAGATGAAGCATGAGAATGTTCCTAGATTCCAGAATTCCAAACTTGTCTTGCAAAAACCACCAAACTCCTTTACAGTGTAGTGCGTCTCACTTTATACTTCTGTCAGAGAAACAAGTGATCCTTCCTCCTCCAGTGCTTGTATACACCCAGAGCCATTTAAACAATGTAGTCTCTACAGAGATCCCACTGTCTGGGCAGGGGGTGGGGGGTGGGGGTTGTCCCACATATGAATGTACTAACTGACCCTTAATTGTATATTTCAAGTGGTCAACCTACATTTTATATATATTTTAATCCCCCCCCCTTTTTTTTTAACAACTACAAAGAAACTAGTCTGACACGGACTTATTTTCAAACTGTTTAAGCAATAGAACCATTTATTTTAAAACAATGTATCCTATCTAAGCAGAGATCTGTATAACCTATCCCTCCTCAGGAGCATTTTCAGGTACATTTGGAGATGTACTGTGCGTAGTTCTTTGCTACTTGCTTTTTCTTTTTTCCAGTAAGTTAGCTTATTGGAATTTTAAGAGACTTTAAGTGACCTTCCAAGTTGCCAAGAAACAAAAGTACGTGACATCTCCACAGAGCACTTGTCCAGGGCTATGCGTGATCAATGAGGTCAGACAAACACATACATATCTGGGGTTTGGGGGCAGACCCTAGAAATACATGTATGTTCATCAGGAAAAATGAGGATATTGATAAGCAAAAAGAAGAAACTGATGAGCATTTTTAACTATATGAGAGTGTGTCTTTTTGAAAACTAGTAATTGAGTGTACTGTTCTATAAATTGATTATGTCCTTTGTCAGAATATTTTTGTCACTACATGAATATAAATGCTTGCCTCTTTCTAAGTGGTGAATGGGAGATCTTATGGTTCATTGCTTCATGACAAGAAAGCATGCTGATTACAAAGGTGTCTTACTCCATTCTATATCTCTCTCACCGTGCAGATTCCCAGCGGGAATTCAGCAGCAGGCCAGGAACAGGATATGTACCTGTGGAGTTTTGGAAGAAAACTGGTATGTGTCTGCTGGGCTGTTTGTGTACTCTCAGTTTGTGGGAGCCTGGAACATAGTGTAGGGGCAAGATTGTTAACCTTTGATTTGAGCTTTGGGCCTGTTGCCTTCTCCAGTTTGTCTCCCACATCTTCCAAGCTGCCTATCAAGTGACTTGGCTGATCTGAACTTCCAGGGGGCTCTTAGAGCCAGTCCACGTCCCACACTCAGGATACACAAGGGGGCTTCCACATGTGCATAGAAAATGTCTATTGTCTTTCAGTTCCATTTTCCCATAAACATTTTGAAGCCCCCTTGGCTCACGGTCTCTAAGACACCTTTCCTTTATACTGCTGAACAGTAATGACCACATGGACTCTGCCTCTGGCTCATCTGCGTCCCCAGCCCCTCGTACAGTGCCCATCTCCGTCTGCACCCCCAGGAAAACGGTGTGCCACCGGAAGAAGGGCACACATCATGTGCTCATCAGCATGCGTTTCCGTCTCAGCTATGTCCCTCCATAGAAGTGATGCAGGCAAGGGACACCATTTCTCGGCCAGTTGACTGTACCGTTACTTTCTTCTAGAAGAAGCTGTGAACAAGGTGAAAATCCAGGCCATGTCGGAAGTGCAGAAGGCTGTTGCCGAGGCAGAGCAGAAAGCCTTCGAAGTGATCGCCACGGAGCGGGCGCGGATGGAGCAGACCATCGCAGACGTCAAGCGGCAAGCTGCAGAGGATGCCTTCCTCGTCATCAACGAGCAGGAGGAGTCCACCGAGGTCAGGTGACAAGCCCACACACAGCCCACTCTCACACTCGACAAGGGGCACTTTTGCCCAGGATCAGCCTAGAGAACGCTGGTTCTCACGCTGAGACTTCTTGAAAAATTATCTCCCTGGGGGTTCACTGCTTTCATTTGGAGTAGTTGACATTCACACGGCCAAGGAGGTTCCCGTGTGACCATTCCTGCCCGATCGTTCAGGGACAGTCATGTCTTGTTCAGCATGTCAGCAACATTTCACACTCATTGCATTCTGACACCTGAGTCTCTTGCGATCCACAAGGTCAGCAGTTCAAAACCACCAGCCACTCCACAGGAGAAAGTCAGACTTTCTACTCCTCTAAACGGTTACAGTCTCAGAAACTCACAGGGTCGTTCTACTGAGTCCTTTGGGGTCACTGTGAGTCGGCATATACTCAATGGCAGTGAGTTTGGTGTTTGGGTTTTACACATTGAGATAGTGCATTGTTATCGTCTGTTCATCTCATTCATTGTGTTTTGAAAATGCATCCTAAAGACAGAATTAATGTGACACTGGTGACCAGCCCTGGCGGGGGAGCATGCTGTTTATCAGACACTGTGCAAAGTGAGTGGCCTCTCCGGTCTTCACGGAGGTCCTCAAGGAGCTGCTGATCCAGACGTGGAAACCAGGGCGCGATGGCTCAGGGAGTATAGTGACAGTCCCACCTCTCCTACTGCCATTGAGTGCATTCTGACTCCTAGCGATCCTACAGGACAGGGCAGAGCTCCTGACTGGTTAGCAGTCCCACACACAACCGACAATGCACGCGCACACGGGACACGGCAACATTTACAGATAAGACAGTTGTTGATGGACCACCGTCACAGCTCAGGCACACCTGCCCAATGGCTCAAACCCTGGGCCCAGGGCTTAGTGACTCCACGAGAACTGAGAAGGGACAAGTGTCTGCCAACATCCCTTTTGAACGTTCCCCATCACTCTCACTTGAGCAGTGCTAAGCAGGCGGTGTGTAGATGACAATGCCTGCATGTCATCGGGCCTTGGTCACAGTTACCGTCAAGTTCCTGTTCACATCACCCCAACGAAGGCTGAATGAAGTGGTGGGGGGGGTGTCATGCACCTTTTTTTTTTCTTCTCTTTTGGAGTTGTGTTTCAGTAATATCTGTTTCTGTTCTCTAGATCTAACTAGTTTCTGTAGCCAATCACTTCAGTGACCATATTTGCCCGTGTTTTTGACCTTTGTATTGGGGTTTCTGGAGCACCAGTGTAGCATTTTCAGTCAGCATGTGTTCTGGAGCTAGACTGTGTGGATGGACGCTTCAGCTCAAGTTTACAATTATCACAAAGCACAAAGGGCCTTGCAGATGAGGACACCTTCATGCCCACACCTCCCAAAACAGGTCTGAGCCCAGGGTCTGTCTGCACCAGACCAGAGGGCAGCTGCCATCTGGAATTCTGCTTGAAGGCCAGTGGGTTTCACTGGAGCAGCGGTTTGGTGTCAGGGGCGGCACCCTCACACTGGCAGCATGCCCTGGGAGTCACTGTGCTTGTCTGTAGTGGGTGGAGCTGGCCTTAGTCCTGATGAGTATGAAACTACTCCTCTGAAACCACAGTGCACTGTGTGTGTGTGTGTGTAGGGGGCTGTCACCCATGGTCATGGTGGTCATGCTCAGTGCAGCAGCTGTGGCAGCTCCTCTAGGCCAGGTGCCAGCATCTCCCTGTAACGCCCCCCCTGGGGTGGAATGAGGGGAGGCTGGCTCCAGCAAACTACCGGGCTTCCCTTTGCTTGTGGGTTTGGGAGTCATTTTTGGTGGGGGGGGGGCAGGTTCTTTGTATGAGATAGAGGAGCTCTAGAATGGTGGACTCCGGGGATTTTGAAAAAAGCATTGCAAAGCCTCCCTAGAGGATGAGGGAGAGTGCTCCTTAAGGCTTCCGAGATCCGCTCCTGAGGAGCAGCTGGCGGGTCGAATGGCTGACCTTGAGCTTACTGGTCTGAGAGCCAGCCGGCTCTCCTGGTATTCTGACCCAAACCAAGCCTGTGGGCTCTGAGTCCATTCCACCCCATACATAGCGACCCTGTGTGACCTCTGTAGATCTGAAAGGGCGAGCTTGTAGTCTACAGTCTCCCCTCACCCAACAGTGCCCCCCAGCCCCCAGGAATTCTGGTACTTGGCATAAACTGATGGCCAGCCGGAGCTTGACATAGGAAATTCTGGAATTACATTACTGGCTTCCCAAGCCAGTAACTGTCAGGATTCCGAACCTTCTTCCCATTAACTATGAGGGCCGTTCAGCCACGGCCATTGCGCCCGCTCGGAGGAATGCGGACTTGGAACACAGCTGAAATAATAGGCCTTTCTGTGTTTTGTCTTGGCAAGAAGCCTCACTGTTGTCTGACACATCACCACGTTGTGCTTGCCCATCTGAGATCAGGGCCTGTGTGTGTGGGTCTCATACAGCCTGGCATTCTGTCTGTGAGCACAAGGGCAGCTGAGGTGCGAGCCCCAGAGGTCCCGCTCAGACCTAGTTCTGAGCTGTTCTGGCCCCTCCTCCTGTAGTTTGGCTCCGCCCCCAGCCAGCCCCAGGGTCCTTTCTGTAATGCTCTCTGGAACCAAGTTTGTTCCCTGAGTAAAGGTGGGGCGAAGTTATCTACTTTCCATCCTTGCACTTCATCGTTTTGTCCCTGCCCGTCAGGTCTTTGGCTTCCTCATCTGTGGAGAACAAAAGTGTGTGTGTGTAAGGGGGGAAGGGGTGTGGAGCTCCGTGGCCCTGAGGTCTTATGCTTGGGAACAGGTGTCCTGGTGCCATTGGCGGTGCCTTTTCCTGGCCTGGTGATTGGCTTCTGCCATCCAGAAGTGTTGGGGGTAGGCGGGGGCAGCAGGCCAGTTCCTGGGGTCCTTCTGGCCCCCAAGAAAGCCCCACCCTTGCCGGACCCCTCAGAAAATTAGGTGGCTAATGTCATCCCAGTGTTCCTCCTTCCCAGACAATGGGAAATGTCTGCCACTCTCGCAACTGCTACTTCCAGCCCCAGCTCTGTCCCTGGCACAACCTCTGCTCTCCACCCTTCTGCTCACCAACTAGCAAGAACTTAGCCTCCTTATAGGGAGTGCAGGTAGTCAGAAAACTCCCTGACTTAGACCTTAGGGGCCCTGTGCTGTGAGGCTTCACAGGTGCTTATGGTCCCCAAGCCAGAAACACATTCCCATGGTCCCCTGCACACCTGATTTAGCCGCATCAATGAGAGGAAGACGAACACAGCTGGGAGAAAGGAGGAGCCCATTCACCCCGCCCCTCATCGCCCATCTCAGTCCCCTGACAGTCAGCCTTTTAAAATTCTGTTAAAGGCTGTAAACAGGTTCAGTCCTGGGTGATGAAGCAACACCAGCACAGGCGCAGGCGGGCAGGAGACGCGGGTCTCTGCAGCGCGTATTGAGGCTGTGAGCCAGTGCCTTGCTCGTTTCAGTTCACCCGACTCTTGACGTTAGTCTGTTCCTGTTTCCCCTCTTCGGCTGTGCCTGCAGTCCCTGGTCAGAGGTCACGCATGGTCAGTAAGCACAGCGCCCATAGGGTAGTGAGCTGTTTGGGGCCCTGAACTTG
>NW_022109491.1:23525284-23535410 GCF_000313985.2 Echinops telfairi | reverse complement strand
GAGTTTGTCTTTTCTCCAGCTAAACAGATAGCAAGGAGCCCTGGTGGGCTCGCTCAGGTGTTGGGATGCTGACCTCACAGGAAGAGGCGAGGCTGTGAGGTCCCGCAGAGATTTGCCCTCCGGAGCCCACTGCAGGGTCGCCATGAGTTGGAATTCCCTACAGGGAAATGGGTTTTCTTTGTCAATCAGAAAGCAGTAGAAACAGGACCCCAGGGAGGTGTAGCACCAAAGCCCTGGTCTCTCCACACCTGACAGCAGACAATCTGTGCCCCTGACGGATGGCTGCCTGTGTCTTGCAGAACTGCTGGAACTGTGGCCGCAAAGCCAGCGAGACGTGCAGCGGCTGCAACATCGCGCGGTACTGTGGCTCCTTCTGTCAGCACAAGGACTGGGAGCGCCACCACCGCCTCTGCGGCCAGAGCCCCCACCAGAGCCGGCCCCTGCTCCCTGGGGGCCGGGGCTCCGCCGCCCGCTCAGCCGACTGCAGCGTGCCCAGCCCGGCCCTGGACAAGACCTCAGCCACCACCTCGCGCTCCTCCACGCCTGCCTCCGTGACAGCCATCGACACCAGCGGGCTCTGAGCCCTGCACACCACTTACCCCGACGACCACTCAGCTTGACAAACACTGCCACTCCGGGGGCCGGGCAGCCCTGGGCCTCAGTGCAAGAAGTGCCCTGGGGGCAGGAACTGTGGGGGCCTCCCCAGGCCCTTGCCCTTGGAGGAAGGAACTGTCAGTGCAGCCTCTGCACAAGGAATGGCTGGAGCTCCTGTTCCCGGGACACCCTGGAGACCCCTCGCGCACCAGGCTAAGGAGGAGCCCCAGGAACAGCTTCCTGACCTTCGTTTCCGCCCCTTGCAGGGAGCACTGATGGGGCTCAGGCCTCCCTCCTGGGCCCTGCTGTTCAGACTCATGACTCAGAAACAATGGGAAAGGAATCCCTGTTCCAGTAGAGTTCCCTTGGATCATAAAATACACGCCCACCAAGCTCGCCCGGCCAGCCCAGCCGCTATGCTGGCGACTTTAGTTTGGGGGGCCTGTTTTCCTCTTGCTTGATTTTGCTCGTGCGGAAAACCATTCCCAGCGCATGGATTGGTCTGAGAGAGAACGAGCCTCCATTGTGGGTGGTCTGTTCTCACTGAGCATGTTGGCCAAAGTCGTGTCGTCAGTCATTGAGTGGCTCGTCCATTGGAAATACAGACCCTGCTGCCCAGTTTGCACAGTCGTCTCGTTCTGTCCTTTTCTCTCCCGGGTGGTGCCTGTCCAGTTCACCATGGGGGGCGGCCTGTGCTCCCTGCTGGGAACCCACCGGGCTGTGCTGTCCCAGAGGGTGCAGTGGGGTGCCTTAGTAGGACTTGCCCCACCTGTTGAGGCCAGTTGCATCCAAGGCACCATCCTGGAGCTGAGCAAGTGCTGCAGACCTTGTGCTGTGTCATACTGCGTCACCGCCACGCATGCCATCTCCAGACCCGTCTGAGCTGTGAGGCAGGGCCTGTCGGGTGGGTGAGTTTTTAAATCTCCAGTGACCCCAAGACTGGCTTGTTATCTCAGTGTTTCAGTGGTTGGAATTAGATGTCAGACCAACAGATTCCTGTTCGCCAGAGCTTCCTGCTTCAGGTCAAGTGTGGTTGATGATGGAGGCCGCCACTTCCCTTGTGGGCTCCGCTTCTCAGCATGTCAGGCGGCAGTCAGCGCTGCCCACAGCCCCTGGCCTGGCACATGCTACTTGCTTTGTCACTCCTGGCCATTTTCACGTGGGAGTTGTCACCCAGATTTAAAGACCCCCTTTCACGTGCGCCTCCCTCTCTGAACGCTAGCTGCGATGGATTTAAAAGAAAACGTCTTACTATATTCGGGCTCTTGAGGTGACTGGATGTGGCAGTCTGTGCGGTTAAGAAGAGCCCTGGGGGGTTGGTGCTGACAGTGCTGTCCTCTCGGCCCCAGGCTCTTCGGTGAGCAACCGGAGCAGCATAGGACGGTGGAGGATGAGCTGGGTGACAGGGCACCTGGGTCCCGGGAACCAGAGAAGACAAAACAGCACCCGGGCTGTGCGTCTTAGCCGGCCTCCAGGCACCCCTGTGACACGGATGGAGAACTCTGCGCCGTGGGCTTTCCAGAGGCCCCGGAGCACTTGTCAGGCCCCTTTACCCAGGCACTCGGTGCCTTCCGGGTAACCAAAATGGAGCCTGCCATTGGGTGTTCTGAGAGGGCCTTGGGGCAGGGCCATCCTCACGTGGTCCTTTGGCTCCCCGCTGTCCGACACCAGGCCTGTCCACCCCACCGAGAGGAAGTTGTTGAGGCCCCGGTGCAGGCAGCCTGTGCCGTGGTTTGAGTGCTCCCCTGTGGAAGGTCCCGTGGCCCTGGGCCTGGGGTGCTGGCAAATCCAGGCCATGTGACGGGGACCTGAGACCACAGTGCTGAGTCTTCCGTGTCTCCCTCTGGCCCTTGGGCCACTGGCTGAGGGTCTGGAAACCACCTAGCCACACCCAGGGCCTGGGCCTGGCGCTCCCATCCGCCTGCAGCTGCAGATTTCCAGAGCAGTGGTCACTTGCTTCGTCCAAGCCTGTCCCCAAACTGCCCCAACCCCCAGTCCTGTGGCCTGCTGCCAGGGGGTGTGGGCGAGATTCTGGGCAGCACAGGAAGGTCCCTCCGTGAGGGGGTCAGAGGTTCCCACAGCACGGTTGGACTCGTTCTGTGGAAGCACAGGTGGCAGACTCTGGGCTGAATGACCCTGCTTGAAGAGCAGCACACCCCTGCAGGCTTGCTCCAGAACTGCGCTCTCAAAACCTGGGCTCCAGGCCACCGGTCCATAGGCCAACCAGCTTTGTGACAGATGACTGTAGGCCCTTTACAAAGAAGGGGTGGTGGTGACTGAACCAAATGTAAGGGGCACCTGAGGAACCTGGGCGGTTGCAACATGAGTCAGGTGCCAGCTCTCGGGCCCTGCCCTGAGGGGGGGGGGAGCAGGGCCCCTGGGAGGGGATGCTGCTGAGTGTCTATTTCTTGTGAAGCCAAAACGTTGACGGACTCAGCCAGGTACATTGACGTGCTCATTTCCAAAGACAATGGTGCCGTTGTTGACCTCTGTCCACCACCTGCCAGGACACCATTGGAGGGCCTGGGGTGTGTGGTTGCCCCCGTCCCGGGACCAGGACCATGGCTTTGTAGCCTCAGAGGTAGAGGTCCCCCTGCGGGCCCTACTTGGTCAGGCCTACAGCTGCCCAAGGTACACTCGGGATGCTTATACCAAATAGGGGGCGGGGTGCCGCCATCCGGCAGGGCCAGCCCTGTCCTGGCCAGGATCTGGCACAGAGCAGCAGCAATAAGCATTAGGTGGAGAAGGAAGGGGTCTTTGGCCTCTGAAGCCTTTGGTCCACTTTCTCAGCCCTCCCAGTCTTTCAGTGAGGCCACAAAGTCAAGAATGTAAATAAGCAGGAACCGCCCCTCGGGTGCTGACCACCCTGGTGACTGGGCGGCCTCTGACCTTCCTTGCCAGGTGGGTGCCGACTAAAGCCACCACAGGATGCCGGAGTGTCTGTGCTTTTGTCATTTGACTCCAACAGGAACTTTTGTTACCTAACTGCATAACTTATTTATGTGCTGTATAAATGAGCCCAAGCTGTCAAATATGTATTTAGTTTGTTCTACTTAAAGTAGTCAATAAAAAGGCTATATTCCTTTTCTGACTCGAGCTGGGCTCTGACTGCGAGGGACGTGGGCACACCCTGAGGTGTCGTGTGGGTGGCCTTCTAGGTCCTGTTTCCCTCCGTGTGTTTTGGGGGTGGGACCCCCCACCAATCCTTCCGGCCTAGTGAGCATCAGTAGAGTGAAAACAGGCAGGTTGAGCTGCTGGACGCCCTCGGGGCCAAGACTTCCGGGAGGCCTACTAGAGGAGGGGACAAGAGTGCCCCGTGGCCAATGGGTAGAGACGCCCAGGCCCACCCTGACTGGCCTGGCCTCATAGACCCAAGGTCAAGTGGCACACTCCTTACATCTCAGGCTTCTTTAAATGATTTTCCAAAGGTGACCTTTGAGAAAGGAAAATGCACATTTTTAAGAGTTACAGGCTTGTGGGTATCCCCCTAATAACTCATGCTTCCTTCCAAAGTGTTACCACACCTGGACTTAGGGAGATTCAGCCAGGGCCTTTTTTTAACTTCTTGTTGTTGAGAAAACATACACCACATTGTTGACACCAGTTCAACAATGCTTACAATACCGTGAGGATGCATACGTTCTCCAAGCATCTTCACCACCCTCTTTCAAATGGTTCCCACAAACTCACCGCCCCCCACCCCCAATTCCCCTCCTGTCTGCTTGCCTCCCGGTAGACAGTTCTTTTCAAAGCCCTATGCGGACGAGAAGCCTGGCTTGGGTGGGTAGTTGGTGATCTCAGGGACAGAATCATTTCAAGTCTCTACCCCCTTGTCAGTCTGAGTGTGAACCCTGTTTACACACTACCGGTGGTGTGAGTTGCCAGCCAAGCCGTTTCAACTCACTGGGACTCGTGTGTGTGCCAGTAGAGCTCTCCCATAGAGTTCCCAAGGTTGTGACTGGCCCAAGCAGGTGGCCAGGCCGGGCTCCCAGGGACCTCTGGGAGGACTCAACCCCAGTCTTTCCACTGGTGAGTCGGGGTCAGGGTGCAAGCATCAGTCCTGCCCAGGTAAACCTGTCTCCACCTTACCCTCACCTCAATCTCTGGGACGGATTGCAGCATTTAATTGAGGTCACAATTTTCTTAACCTTTTACCTCCTGTTGAGCCATTGGGATTGCTTCCAAGTTTTCCCTGGTGTGGGGCAGCCGGAAATGAACACCTTCCTTTACCTGATACATTTCCTTCAGATTGAAAAAAGAAAAGGAAGCTAGAGTCATTTGAAACGGTGGAGCCTCTGGGAAGGGCTTGTCCGGTTCCTGCTGCCCTTGCCCGACATTGAGACGGGTGCAGGCACGCCTACACGCCTGACGGAGGAGCCGCAGGTAGTCCGTCTGCTTTACCTCCCTGCCAGGCATCTCTGCCCTAGAGCAGGGCTCGGCAAACTTTTGAGATGAAAGAGCCAAAAGTTTTCACAAACAAATGGACTCGCCATGATCTGCATACATACCATCCTTTAAACGTGTTGCGTTTTACCTCAGAGTCACACGTCGGTACCACATGAGCGTGCGTCTGACTCAGAGCTCCAGTAGAAACGACAAACTGGAAAATTTCCCGTGGCCACGAAACACCCAGATGCCGGATAAATTACTATAAGTGTATTTCAATTACCGTATATAGTGCAGTATAAGCTGAGCTTTTCAGCACATTTTCAATGCAGTTTTTGTGGTAAAATCAGGTGCCTCGGCAGATATTCGGGTCAGCTTATACTCGAGTATAGGTGGTGTGTCACGGGCCAAAAACATCGTACGACTAAAAGTAAACCACAGAAGTTCTTCAGGAAGCCGGTGGTGCTTACAGACAAGGGCAGAGAATTGACTAGGGGTGTAAGGGCATGGCAGGGGACCGGGAATTGGAGAAACCAAACTGACCCTTGCCAAGGAGACCTGGCTGGGGGCCGGCTCCTGGCTCACAAGCATATACTGCCTTACGTCTGCCCTCTCCTGGCCTGGGTGCGGAATTACACTCCCACGGGGGGACACCAGACAGAATCAAAAGGATCGTCCACCGGTAGCACCTGGCAAAAGCAAAAATCCCCTGGAGGGAAATATCCTTAATGAAGAACCTTCAGGATTCCCCTATATTACATATCAATCAACTGTCAAAAGAACTCCGCTCCAAGGAAATGAGCTGTCATGAGCAAGAGTCAGCAGGAACAGAGGCCCCTGGGAGTCATTGGGCTGCAGCATACAAAACAACAATAGGAAACCTCGAAAGAGGGTTCTGAGGAAAACTAAAGCTGGCTAGCGAAACGTGGTCATTGTTCTGTAAATAACACTGAGACTGGGAGGACCATTAGGTTTGGTGAAGGAGATGGGGGAAAATTGAGCGCCCTTTCATCTATTAGCAAGGATGGAGGCAAGGGACCTACTGCTTCTTTTGTATGTTTCCGTTGGATGAGAAATCCTTTGGGCGTGATAGAATCACAAGATGGGCCAACATGTATCTACCTAAACTCATCTTGCCCGCCTTTGCTGGTTTTGCATTTCGGAATGGCTAATCTCTGTCTGTCCTGTGTCTCCCTGCCCCCTCCCACTGCCTACCCTGTGTCTCCCAGCCCCCTCCCACCACACAAACTTAGAACCCCCAATTCCCCCAGCCTCATTGGCTGTAGCTGTGCACCCTCTTGTGGATAAAGCCAGATCTGCTGCCACCTCCATCTACAAGCTGGATTCCTAGCCAGGGTGCACACCCCCGGAGGTAACACTTGCCTGCCTTTCTACACTAACCCTTTCTGAGGCTGGCCCACTTCTGCCCTGTGAGTTCAGCTAACGTTCTCTGAATGCCTCCCAGGGAAATCTGGAAATAACCAGGATTCAGCCCCACCCTGCAGACTGCTGGGACCGTGGAGGCCCACACCAGAATCACCTTGCTCCCAGGGCCCATCCGCAGGCCCACCCCTGGGACGTACACCTTCCTTTGTTTTAGCTCCCAAAGCTGCCACTGCCTCCTCCAGCCCTGGGCAAGTTGGGGGTGCTGACAGGACAAGGAGTCCCCGGTAGTGCCAACAATTGGTTAGTTAAGTGCCAAAAAGTTGGAACCTCAGACCGACTCAGGCACCTCCGAAGAAAGGCCTGGTTCTCTGCCCCTGAGCCATCACAGCTTTACGAACCCAGTCGGGCCTCTGCTGTGCACACCGAGGTCGCCAGGAGGCAGGCTCACCATCAGTGTACACCCCACTGGTACGGCTGGGTGAGACATAATCCTATGCACGTTGCCCAGTGCAGAGGAAGCCCCTGTCAGCTGCGGTTGACATTTATAACCTGTTTCTCCACCCTGACATCTTTGGTTTGAGGATTCACCTTGCTTGGTTCCCAGCACCCTGCCTGGAGCCTGGTGTCTTGTTCAACTAGTGTCTGTTTCGAGAAGTTTCCATCCAGCGAGAAGCTCGCCAATTTTCAGGCGCTCCATCTCAACCCGGCCAAGCTCGGTGCACAGGTTCCCAGAGCTCAGGGCAGTGGCAGCGTGGGAGACTGTCATTGGCTCCAGGCCAGGCCCCTGGACAGGTTCACACGTGTGCAGGTGAGTCACAGGCACAGGTGTGAGAGGGCGAGGCTGCAGCTTGGCAGGTGCAGGGAGTGGATGAAAGGGTAGAGGTGGCAGCTGCGGGCGGGAGCCTGGGGCTCACCCACCTTCCAGACTCAGCCTGCCCGTGACCCAGCGCTGCTGACAGCACCACAGGCCACTTTGCC
Source organism: Echinops telfairi (assembly GCF_000313985.2). NCBI lineage: Eukaryota > Metazoa > Chordata > Mammalia > Afrosoricida > Tenrecidae > Echinops > Echinops telfairi. The sequence continues at coordinate 23,528,066 of NW_022109491.1, read as the reverse complement.
ATTGCAGCACCTGCCACAGAGCAGGTGCTCGGCGGCTGCTGGGGTGCGCTAGAGCCAGCAAGGTCACCAAGGGCGAGGATTGGGGCCTGCGACCTAGACCCGCAGGCTTCCAACACGTAGCCGTAGTGGGCAATGTGGAGCACAGCAGGCCGGCCGTGCTGCGAGCTCAGCAGAGGGCGTTTAGGGCAGTGGTTCCCAACCTTCCTCGTGCTGCCACGCTTTCTTACAGTTCATGTGCTGCTGACCCCCCAACCATAAATTTTTTTTTCATAAAATTATTTTCATTGCTACTTCATTACTGTCATTTTGCTACTGTTAAGAATCGGGCAACCCCTGTGAAAGGGTCATTTGATCCCCAAAGGGGTCGGGACCCACAGGTTGAGAACCACTGGTTTAGGGAGCCGAGGCTACCTGGGTTGGGCCTAAAGGCTGGCTGCTAAGGACCTCAAAGGTCAAGAAACCAAACTTTCAAAGGGCAAGGGTACCCTGAAGGGCCTTGAGCAAACCCCACAGCTTCCTTTTGAAAGTCCCTCTGGGGAGTGGACACAGGAAGCCCCGTGAGGAAGCTGTCCCGATCTTCCAGCACAGGAGGAATGGTGGTGTTGGCCTGGGGCCCGGGGGACAGCAGGGAAGAGGCAGGCAATATGAAGTGTACACCCCACTGGTGCGGCTGGGTGAGACGTAATCCTATGCACGTTGCCCAGCACAGGGGTTTGTGAGAAAATGCAGGAAAATGTAAACGCCCAAGGGCTCCCGCACCCAGTACCATGCCCGCCCGAGCACTCCTGCCAGACAAAATCCCAGTTCCTGCCGCTGGCCTGGCCCAGCTCACCTCCAACTTCTCCCCCACCCCCGCTCCCTGTGCTTCCACTGTTGCCCCCTTTGTCCACGGCACACTGCTGACCTGAGACCTCCCACTCATCTTTCCCGGCCCTCCCAGCACAGGCGGGCAGGACTCTCTGGGAGGGAGTGTGGGGGGTTGCAGCCCTCTGCTCAGAGATGGTCAAGAAGAGGCCATCTCTGTCAGTTTGCTGCCGCCACCATTCCCCAGAGGAGAACAGCAGGAGTTAGAACAGAGGACAAGGGAAAAAAAGGGGGGCGGGCAGTGGTTCCATCCTAGCTGGAACCTTGGCAGCTCTGTCTCCTATGGGCAGCGGGAAGACCTGCTCCGAGTCCCATGCAGGGATGTCTGCCCTGAGCCAGTGCCATCTAACTCCCTTCCCGGCCAAGTCCCCTGGGACTGAGCCAGTACCGGTCCCCCATCCCGGCCACCCCCACCACCACCACCACCGGGCATCGAGGAATGCCATGGCTCTGTAGTTTTGTCTGGTCACAATCCAATCCCCCTGCCCCTTAAAGTTGATGGTGGCTTCCTCAAGATGAAGCCCCACCCTGTTGGGTGCCAGGCCCCCCACTCCAGAACCTGTCCCTGTCGACCCTGTCCCTGTCACTCCCCAGGCCAGGTCAAATGCCATGCTGTGCTCTGTGGTGCCTGGTGCCTCCTTTAGGGCCCTCTCCTGCACCCCTGCCCCACCCCCAGAACCCATTGTCTGAGTACTGGGCGGGAACCACCCCAAGGGGTTCCCAAGGCTGGAATTCTGTGGAAGCCAACTGCCACATGCTCTCCTGGGCGAGGCTGGAGGATTCGAACCTCCAACCTTTAGAGTTTTAGTTGAGCACTTAACCATTGTGCCACTCCTCAGGCTCCTCCCCACCCCCCGCAGGGACTCCCCCAGAAACACTGTGAGGAGGCAAGGACAGGCTTGCCCTTCCTGTTGGGTTGAAGAAGAAGCAGGGCTCAGCTGTGCTCTCTGAGGTGTGGGGCACAACTCCCTGAGCCCCGAGAGGGGACAGTGAAGAGAGGAGTGGGGGCTGAGAGCAGCCCCTGCCCTTTCCCGGGAAGACTGAGGTGGAGCCTGTGCTGGCGCCTGGAGGGCCGAGGCCTTGCTGCTGCTCTGCCCGCAAGGTTGGGGTACACAGCACGGAAAGGAAGGGCTCTGTCAGAGCCTCCATGCCTCCAACTCCCACAGCCCTGCCTGCCTTCCTGCCCAGGGAGAGAGGAGGCTACAACAGAGGTGACACTGCCTTTATTGTCTCTGTGCTCAGACCCAGGGTGGGGTTCCCAGGTGTCCGGACAGCAGGTGACTCTGGGTCCAAATTATTGCTACTTGGCAAGGTCACCCTGGGGCTGTCCATGGTGCCCTGAGTGTAGGTGGGGTGTGTGTATGCAAATGACATGCAAATGACATGCAAACCAACCACTCCTAAGCCCACACTGCAGCCTGGCCCTGCCCTACCTTAGGGGCAGGGTTGGGGTTCAAAGGTCCCTGAGCATCCTGCTACCAGCTGGGGAGGCACAGAAGCCTGGCCCCAAGACATCAGGAAGGAAAGAGGGTGCCCAGGGGGAACCAGATAGACTGAGGCCCAGAAGAGGGGAGTACCCTGCCCAGGGTCACCCAGCAAGGTCAGAGCTGCAGGCCACGGAGTCCACGGATGACAGGGAGCAGGTAGGCCAGAGCCTGGTCACCCGGGGCGTCCTTGGCCTCCTCGGGCAGGGTCCGAGTTCCAGGAGGAGGCAGGCAGGGGCCAAGAGTCCTTGGACAAGCAGCTCAGACTCCGTTATTATTCATGACCCACCAGGAGGCTGTGGGGCACAGGGTGGGGGTCAGTAGTCAGCCAGGGCCTCTGCCCCTCGCTTCCACCCCCTACCCCTTCTTCGGGTCCTAGCAGGGTGGTGTGGCTGGGCGAGCACACCTGGGAGGAGCGCAGTGGTGAGCGAGTC
>NW_022109491.1:23510050-23524697 GCF_000313985.2 Echinops telfairi | reverse complement strand
GGCACCGGCTCTGGGCCCCAGTGGCATCCACGTAGCAGCACAGGGCGCGGTGGAAGTCCTGCAGGGCCGTCTCCGCCACCCGGACCTGCCGCTGGGCCATGAGGATGTGCTGGCGAGAGAGGCCGCTCAGGCTGCTGTGGGCCGGGCCGGGGGCGGCGGTGCGAGGACGGCGGGGGCTTGGGGGGGCAGCCCCCGCCCCTCCTTTCTGGAGCCCACAGACACCCGGCTGCCTGCCCCTCCAGGACTCACCGAATCGGGCCCCTTGGGCAGCTCCTCTTCGTGCAGGGGCTCCAGCCTTGGGGCCTGGGAGGGACACGGAGGATAGGCGGAACCCCTGGCGGCTGCTTGGCTCCGAGGTCCCCCAGGAAGCCCGCTGTCCCCAGGGCGCTGGTCCGGAGGCCACTCACCTTACACTCGAGCTGGTCAATGAGCTCCTGCAGCCGTTGGACTTGGAGGCGCCATTGCAGCTCCGCCTCCAAGCGGCACGCTACAGGGAGGGGCTGGCGGTCAGGGGGGGCCCTGGAACCCCATTTTCTTGGCATGCATTGGGGGAGGAAGAGGAAAGGAAGGACAGGAGGAGAGTGGGGAGGCAGTGCCCACCCTGGGCCCTCCTCAGCCCAGCCTCACCTGGGTCAGAAGGGCTGGCTCTGGGGGGTGGCTGGCAGATTCTCCGCGAGGCCCTGCGCCCTGCCCGCCGGCTGCCACTCGGCCTGCTCTGCACCTCCACCTTCTCTTCGTCCAGCCTAGGGAACAGAGGGTCAGTCCACCAGCCCCGGTCCCCACGATCAGGGAGCGGAGGTCTGAGACATTCAGACTGCGGGTTTCAGGACATTGAAACTGTGCCCTGTGGTGAAGGCTGAGGGCTTTGGTTTGTGGGGGCAATAGGCGCTGCTGAGGTTGGGGGGCACCTTCCCCTACCTGGAGCTCCGGGCCTGGGCCTCCAGGGTGTCAGAGGCGCCCTCTAGCGAGCTCTGCAGAGCTTGCAGCTGGCTCGCGGTCTCCCGCAGCAGGAAGCGCGTCACGAACTGGTCCACCTGGGAGGCCTGCTCGTACTCCTGCAGGCAGGGTGGGCAGGGGGAAGACAGGCATCTCTGGGGGGGGGGTGCCCGCCCTGGCCTTGAGAGTAGCAGCAGCAGCCATGTCAGCAGCAGAGGGGCTGAGAACCTGGCCCAGACATGGGGGACTCTGGGATTCGGGGACCCCTTCTTTTCTAAGCCTGGCCTCACCCTGGGAGATGGGCACAGCAGCATTGGCTGGCAGCTGAGATGCCTACCTTCTCTGGGGACCTCAGGCCCCTCTCCTCTCAAGACCACCACCTGGAGAACTGCTATGGCCAAGAATGGGGTTGGGTAAAGGGACAGGTCACGGGGTGGCCAAGGCCCAATTTTGACATACTACCCACCAGCTGACCTCGGGCTCCATCAATCTCCGCGTTCATTCATTCCTCTGGCGACAAGCATTCCCTGAGCTGCCTTTACTAGGCCAGCTGAGTCACTGTCCTCACCAGTAGGCACTGCCAACTACCATCACCAGCCTCCCTGCCCCCAACCCCCTCAGGGGGCAGGGTGTGTCAGTCGGCACTGCTTATCTTGGGAGTCTTAGCAATTCCCCAAGCACCTCCGCCTTCTTGGGCCTCGGTTTCTTCATCTCTAAATGGGGCTGCCCATCTCTCAGAGCGCCAGTGAGTGAGTTACTTACTCCCTAATGGGGCGCAGCCCAGCACCTGGAACAGCTGTCCTCAATCACAAGATGCATCATTATTTTTATTGTCAAACATCACAGTACCAAAAGACTGAACCACCCAAAACAACAGATTTCCTGCAAATAGCCGCCCACCCCTCCCGTACCCACCAGAACCAACCCATACACACCCCCACCCTGAGTTCAAACCCTTGTGTGGGTCCCTCCCTCTACCCCCAGCGCTTTCACTCCTGCCTCAGCTCAGCCAGCAGATGGTCAGGCTTGTGAGCTGGGAAGCAGGGACAAAGGGAGGCTGGGTTCTCTTGTTCCCTGAGGAGCCAAGGGCGTCGGTGCCCTGTGGCCAAGCCTGATCTCTCGACTTTCTGACCATGCTCTGAGCTCCCGGACACCCTTTAGTAAATGCCCTTCTTGGCACCAAAGAACTACCCGTTTGTGGCAGCCCCACTTCCAAATAAGCTCACTTACTCTTCCTTGTGACTGACTGACACCACAAGTGACCCTTTGCCCATGAGCAGATTGATGCCTGGAGGTGTATAACATTGGTCAAGGTCAAAGTGGGGCGAGCCAGGCCCCCCACAGGCACCAGCTCATGCAGGCTCACTAGGCCAGCAGAAGTCACAGGAGAGCAAATGGAGCCAAGATTTACCTCTGGATTCTAGGAGGCGGAATGCAGAGCCTGGAGCTGGTGAGGTGTCAACCCATGAGGTCACAATGAGGGCACAGGGACAGGGCAGAGACGGGGCCCTGGCTAGAGAATAGGTCTAGGTAGTATGGACCTTGGCCCTCAGTGGTGACTTGTTCTACCATGGGAAACAACAGTTCCCACCAGAGGACCAAGATGCCCAAGCAGGCCTGCAAGGAGAAGCCACCTGACAAGCAGAAGTCCAGGCGGGAGCAGGAGTTCCCAAACAGCCACACCAAACAGAATAAGTCTGTTGTGAGTGCCAGTATAGCCAGGGGAACCTGGGCAGGAGGGAATCCCATGAATGGAGGCCTCCCTTGTGAGCAGAATTCCTAGCACCAGGGAGGGGTCCTTCTGGAGTGAGGGTCCCAGGAGTCAACAAGAGTGTGGATGGGATCCCACAAGCCCTGAGAGTTAGGGATCTTAGAACCCATGGGAACAAGACTTGGGAGCCCAGGCACTTGGGCAGGAGGTACCACTGGTGGTATCACTGGTGGCTGTGGACACCAGAAGCACCCCTAAGCTGCCTCCTCTTCAGCACCCGCATGTGCCACTTGCCCACACGTGGGCAGTGGTCCTGGGCACTGGGCTAGGGCTGGTGAGGGTGAAGGTCTCAAGGCTGAGAGGCAGGGAGGAGTGGGCACTCAGGAGGTAGACTTGAAGTGGGGGAGGATAGGTAGGGTGGCCCCCCCAAGCAGGGTGGGAGGCAGAGTGTCTTTGGGGCTTAGGGCATGGGTGAACATGGAAGGGGCTAGGCTTCTGGAGGTTAGAAGCGGAGGGGCCCCAAGTCATGGGCTGGCACGCAGCACTCCTTCCCTTCACGCCTCCGTCCTCCCCAGGCCAAGATCATGCTGCTTTTCTCCCTGGACAAGCGGCAGCCACGCGCTGGGCCGGTGGCGGCAGGGTCCGGCCCGCCGCGGGCCAGGCGGCTGGAGGAGGAGGCAGTGGCGGCGGCGGTGGCGGCGGCAACCGGCCCTCCTGGGGGCTGCGCAGCGCCAGCGCCCATGCTGCGAGGAGCGGGCGACTGCTGTAAGCGGCAGGAGGGCGAGCGCGTCCGTGACCTGAGAAAGATCCTGCTGCTGCTGCTGCTGCTGGACGCCCAGCTGCAGCAGGAGGGACACCTGGCGCCGGGCGCGGTGGGGACCCAGACCGCGCAAAGCAGACAGCGGCTCCCCCAGCGCCTGCTGGCCCAGCCCCCGGCCCGCCGCCCGGTGCGCACCGCCGACGAGCAGCAGCACCAGGGACGCCGCTGCTCCCACCTGCGGCCCTGAGCGCCCCCGCCCCCGCCCCTCCGTTCAATAAAGAGCCCGTAGCAACCCCGGCGCCTCCTCTGTCCCAGGCGGCGGTGCGCCAGGCAGGCGGGCGAGTTCCGTCTCAGGTCCAGAGCGACGCAGGGACAAAGGCACGCTGGAGAGAGCACCACGCCACCATTTGGTTGCAGGGCTGCCTTTTCCTGATTCTCCACTCCTCGCGGCCCGCCCGAGATGGGCAGGGTAAACCCATATCATAGTGGAGGGAGGCTGTCCCTTATCTCCCCCCACCCCCCGACATGCTGGCCAGGCCTTGTTCTGCAGGCCTCCCGGCAAGGGGCTTAGGCAAAACCCAGGCCTGACCATGCACACTGGGCAGGTTACTGCTCTCAGCTCCAAGAATTCTAAACTTTTGAAAATTAAATGTAGGCAAGACGGAGGTGTCCTGGGCAAACAGCCAGGAACCGTGACCTTCCTGCCATCAGTTGACGCTGCCTGTGACTGCACCCAAAGGAGAGGCCTCACAGCCCCCCCACACCCCGGGTCCCCCAACCCCTCACTCCTGCTCCACTCTGTTGGTAACCCTCAAGCCCAAGACTTTTCCAAACACCTCCATCAATTTCAGTACATGGCGCCCAACCTATCACGTCTTCTCCTCTGCCCATATGGAAGCTAACAGCATCTTCCAATCCACCAATTTGGTCAGGACACTTCATGCCCTTGTCCAGAAGCTCCCACTGCCTGCACAGAAAAGCCCAAACCTAGCATGTGGAGGTGTGCAGCCTCACTCCCCAGGCTGCCTCCTCCTCTAGGACCTCAGTGCCTGCTGCCTTCACCCCCACTTTGCTCATATTGCCACTTGGGGCCTCCAGAGTGAGGCTGGCCTCCTCAAAGCGTCCATGAGCTCAGTCAGTTTCCTGTGGACAGGACCCAGTTGCTGCTGCTCCCTTGCCTGGGTGCCAGGGCCATGTGCAGACCCTACTGCTGCCCCCGCCCTGGCAGACCTGCAGGCGGCTTTCCCAGTACACCTTAGCGGGCAGCCAGCTTTCATCAGTCAACACAACCCTCCACCCCTCCACAACCTCTGTGCCAGGCTGAGATGACCCGATTTTGGTCAGCACTGAGTTTTCCCTACCATCTACAATCAAGGCAACAAGGGTAGGCCCTGACGTGTGGCCACACCTCCTGATGAAGCGCGGCTGGCCCAACGGACCCCTTCCCCTTCCCTGTAATTCAGAAGCTGGAGGCGCCCATGCTTTCTACATGAACATCCGGTCGCCAGAAGAATGAAAGTTGGATAAATAAACAGTGTTCACATCCTGGCTTCCCTGCACCCCTGGGAGTGTTGTTTTCCTGAGGTCTGACTTCACCTTTGTGCTGGGAAGGTATACTCCACGCAAGATCCTTATAAAGGCTTATTTGAGCTGAAGTTCACCCCAGCAGGTTTTTTACTTGCAAAATGGAAATGGTCCTAACGAGACTAAAGTAGCCTCTTTCCTATGTGTCAGCATTATTGCCCCTTGTTGGAGGAACAAAGTGGGCTCAGGGTCACCCAGTGAGTCAGCTTCAGAACCGAGTCACCAGCCCAGGCCCAGGTATCCCCCCACAGAAGCCTTGGGGTCACTGCCTGAAGTGGGCAGCAGAGCATGCTAGGCTGCTCAGAGTGTGAGCAAACGGTTTCTCTAAAGCAGATCTGGCCAGCACAATCAGGTGGCCCGAAATGAGTTAGGTTTGCAGGACAGCTGATGCCAGATGCTCACTGCCATTGGCCCTGTGACAGGTGAGAGGCTGAATCCAGGGAGCTTTATGAGGGAGGGGCTGTGGAAGCGCAGCTGATGCTCAGTGCTGAGGTCACAATGAGTCCAATCCATGTTCTTTTCTTCCTTCTCTGGTCATCCCTCCGCCCTCCACAGCCTGGAACTACTTCGGCCAAGTCCAGCCAGGTGAGACAGTGCCGAGAGACCACATGGGGACTCGAGGCCTGAGCTAGAGCCCTGGGTCCCCAAGAGTGAAGCATGTGTAAAAGATGCTACCACAAAGTCCCTTCTTCGTTCTCAGGGCTCTGCAGCTACTGGCAGCCTTTCAACAGCTAACAGGATTCTGTCTGTCTCTCTCGCCATCCACCTCTGCAGATACGGACTGGGCGCGGTCACAGCAGACGACGCCTGCAGCCTGAGCACGGTGAAGAGGACCAGAAGCGGAGAGTCAGACACTCCATTCAGAGGCGGGGCCTCAGACTTCTGGGCGGAGCCAAGGGCTGCAAACGAGCCCCAGCGGCTCTCCACCGCCAGAAGTGGGAAGGAGGTGGCACTTCAGATTCAGAGGGCGAATCCAGACTGAAAGGCTTGGGCTTGATCCAGCCCGGAAAAGGCGGGGCTTAGAGCTGCCGGAGGGTGTCTCTGGCCCGCAAAGGGCCTGGGGGGCGGAGTCTCCAATCAGGGGGCGGGGCCTATGTCCGAAGGGGCCAAAGCTCCCTTGTGCCGGCTGAGAAGGTGGAGCCGGACCTCGCCCCGGGGCAACTGCACCCTCCGCCGCAGGGCAGGCAGGCCCAGAAGGTGGCTTCTGCGGTGGGGAGCCGCGGGGTGCGCGGGCCGCCCCAGCTGGGCCGCGTCGCGGTGGTGGTGGACCTGGGCTCGGGCTTCACCAAGGCCGGCTTTGCGGGCGAGCACCAGCCGCGCCTGACGCTGAAGAGCTCCAGTCTGGTGCCCAGCTGGGACCGGCCCGTGCTGCCCGGCACGCCGGGCTACGAGCTGGCGGGTGGCGTGGCGCGGGCGCACCCCATCAAGCACGGCGTGGTGGTGGACTGGGAAGCGCTGGAGGGGCTGTGGGAGCGTCTGCTGGTGGGCGGCCTGCGGGTGTGTCCAGAGCAGTGGCCCGTGCTGGTGAGTGACTCGCCATCGGCGCCGCCCGCGGGCCGCGAGAGGGTGGCCGAGTTGCTGTTTGAGACCCTGGCGGTGCCCGCGTGCCATATGGCCAGCACGGCCCTGTTGGCGCTGTGCTCCACGGGCGCGTTCAGCGGGCTGGCAGTGGAGGCTGGTGCGGGCGTGTGTCACGCCACGCCCATCTATGCAGGCCACTCCTGGCAGGAGGCCACCTTCCGATTGGACGTGGCAGGCACCACGCTGTCGCGCTACCTGCGGGAGCTGCTGGTAGCGGCGTGCCCGGACCACCAGCTGCAGACCCTGCCCCGCAAGGCCATCACACAGCTCAAGAAACGTTATTGCTACGTGTCGCAGGACTTCGAAGGAGACCTCCGGAACCCTGCCCGCCATCAACAGACCAGCTTCTTCATAGGCAATGGCAGCTGCGTCCATCTCGGCAGCGAGCGCTTCCGCTGCCCGGAGCCCATCTTCCAGCCGCGTCTGCTGGGCCAGTCTGAGCCGGGCCTGCCCTCGCTGGCCTTCCAGGCCCTGCAGAAGATACCCGCCACGCTGCGGAAACGGCTGGCCGACACCATCGTGCTGGCCGGTGGCTCCACACTTTTCCCTGGCTTCACTGAGCGCCTGGACAAGGAACTGGAGGCCCAGTGCCTGCGGCACGGCTATGCGGCGCTGCGGCCACACCTGGTGGCCATGCCTGGGCGTGGCACAGCCGTGTGGACAGGTGGCTCCATGGTGGCCTCCCTGAGCGCCTTCCAACGCCGCTGGATGACCCGGGCCATGTACCAGGAGTACGGCTCCAGGCTAGTGCATGAAGTGTTCAACTGAGTCTGGAGTCCCGTTGGGCTGGAGGGGGCGGGGCGGAAAAGGCACTGCCCAGACGGAGCTGCCACTCTGTCTGGACCTGCAGCCTCGGATTAAAGTCTGAGTTTGGAGCTAGCAGTCATGGCGTTGTGATGGGCTGCCCCCCCCCCCCCCCCGTCTAGTTCCAGGGGGAGTTAGGTACGCCTCACCTCTGGAGTCCTCAGCTGTGAGCTGCATTTGGAATCCTCCCTATCTAGTTCCAGTTTAGAGAATGCCAGCCCAGCTGCCCTGTTTCCAAGGTTAGAAGCAAAGCCATCCCCCCACTTGTGTTCAGCCCAGATATGGAAGTCTCTGCAACAGGCCAATTCCCTATGTACCATGTGGAAAGGAGCCCTAGTGACATAGGGTTCCACGCTGGGCTGCTAATGCCAAGGTCAGCAGTTCAAAACCACCAGCCTCTCCAAGAGAGAAAGACAGGGCTTTCTACCCCTGTAAAGAGTCACAATCCACAGAAGTAGTTCTACCCTACCCTATAGGGTCACGATGAGTTGGCATCGACTAGCAATGAGTTTGGGTTTTTTGGGTGTCATTTGGATGCCAGGCCCCAAAGGTGACCCTTTGCAATCCATTCCACCCCCTGTGAAAGCAACCAGCTGTGAGCTTGGGTGATTGTCAACCCTTTGGGAGCCTCAGTTCCCCCTTCTCTAGAATAGGAAGTCAAACACAATCCCAGGCCGGCCCACTGCTTCCTCATGCCCCCTTATAAGAGTTCTAAGACACAGAGTGGGGAGGGGAGGGGTTTCTAAACATGCAAAAGGTGGGGCAGCAGGTAGTTTTTGAAAGTCACCACCTAAGGGCTCGAAGCTCTATTTATGCATGTGCACATGTGTCCACAAACTCGTGGGTGTATATGTGCTTGCCTATTCACGTATATCCTCAGGCCAAACCTCTGCCCACCAGGCTCCACACATCAGTGTGAGTCTGTGGTTGGGTGTGCCCAGGGTCCCCCATCTCAACTCCTCCCTGCTGGGTGCTGGGCTGATAGCCCCCCACAGGGAGATCTGGCTAAGCACAAAAATGTCAGCAGCAGCTCCCACTAGTGCGCGCCCATTCTGCACCGGGCATCCCTCTGAGTGCCAGGAATGGCACAGAAAACGGACCCCTCTCCCACCTACCGAACTGCCCCACAAACCTATGGAGGTGGGCTCTGTGGCGAGGGCCACTTTACAGATGAGGACATGGAGGCCCTGGGAGGTGATGCTGCACTGCGAGGGGAGCCGGGATTTCAGCCCAGGACTAGCTCCACGGCCGTGAACCCCCTGGGTGCAGACCCCCACAGCATGGCCAACGCGTACACACTCCCCCACCAGTATCCCCTCCACTGACCAGTTTGGTGACGTCCATGGCAGTGAGCACTGCGCGGTTCAGTGCCTCCAGAGCGGCCAGCACAGGCCGGTAGACGCCCAGGTGCTCTGAGAAGTAGTCTGTGGACAAAGGAGGGGGCTCTCCAGGGTTCCAGACCACCACCCCATCCCCGCCCACCCATCCCACTGTGCCCCGGTTTGTACTCCTTGGCCACGCATTCTGTCCCAGCCAACCAGCCACAGTCCCAGCCTCCTGGGCGCTCTCAGGAGACAAGCTCCCCTGCTCCTGGACTCACCACAGAGTCTCTCTGTCTCCAAGTCTCTGTGAGGGAAAGAGAAGGTGCCCTCAGTCACTCAGACCTGGGCCTGCCAAGCTGGGCTTTGAGGCCAACATGGCCCCTGCCCCCACCCAACGAGGAGGAGGTTACTTCTGCCTCCACTCCTGGCTCAGTTGCTCAGCAGGCAGGAGGACCACGGAGGGAAGCGGGAGGGTATTATTAGCCCCATCAAACACACTCTGAGGGCAGAGACTCAGACAAACTTCCAGCGCCCAAGAAGACCCCAGACCTGGGAGACAGAGGTAGGCCAAGGCCAGGGAGGCTCGGAGTTGTGCAGGGGCCACCAGGTCTGGGAAAGTCCAGGGAGGCGTGGGACGCTACTTCATAGAGGGACTGCCTAAAAAAGACCTTGAAGGATGAGGCATTGGACTGGAGTTCCTGGTTCGGTTCGGGTGGGAGCACTTCAGGCAAAGCACCCAGTCCAGGTCTCAGACAAGGGCGGGGCACAGAAACATACCTGGAGAGGTTGGAGAGGTGGGGGAGGGGGAGGGCAGCTGTCTGCCTGTGCTCTCCTGGGAGGAAGCGTGGTGTGTGCATGCCTACACCTAGGCACGTAGATGTGGGAGCCCCCGCCCACCCCAGGAGGTGTATGGGTGTTCAGGGACTGCATCTATGAGTGGAAGCAGACAGGGACCCAGCTGTCCCTAGGTATCCTCTGGTTCCTGAGGGAAGTGGGGTGGGGGGGGGCGTCTGAGGCTGAGCCATGGGTGGTGACTCAGGCCTATCTATTTTGGGGTCCCAGCTGAAAGCAGTGTGGTGGGCAAGGCTGGAGACGGGGAGGGAGTGGGCGGGCGGGTAAATCTGACACTGAGCCTTGACACCTCTCCTGGCTCCCACCAGCCCTCTCCTGTCCTCAGTAAGGAAACCCAGGCAGCAGGGGACACAGTGGGAGGTGGGCAACCTGGCCTCCTCACCAACGACCTCCCTCTGGCACTCACCCAGTGGGGTGCCCGTCGATGCTACTGAACAGTGTCCGAAGCTCCCCTGGGCTGAGCACCCCATCAGCAAAGTAGTTCTGGAACTCCTCAAAGGAGAGCTTCCCATCATCTGGGGAGGTAGGGCGGGCGACAGGGAGCAGCGTCAGTACCTACCCCTGCCTCCTGACTCCACCCTGGCCACCAGGCCCCGGCCCCTCACCACCACCCAGCCAGGTAGGCAGGGGTGCTGCCCCCTGTGGAGATCTGACTGTTGGCACAAAGGAGCTAAGGCCCCCACACCCAAAAACAAACTCACTGCCATTGAGCCCATTTCAACTGAGCGACGCGGTGGAACGGCCCCGGTGGGTTTGTCTGAGACTAACTCTTCACAGGAGTAGATAGCCCCATCTTTTTCCGGTGGTTTCGAAGTACTGACTCTGTGGTTGGCGGTCCAACTTGTAACCCATTACACCACCAAGGCCCCCAGAGGTGCCCCATGAAGGCAGCAGGGCCCACCCAAGGGGCCTGGCATTGGGCGGGAACTCAACAAAAGTTTGTCAGCTGAAGAAGTGAATGCACAGCCTGGGGCACACTCAGGGGGACCTGGGGGCTGAGGCACGGCCCCCCCATGCTGCCAGCCTCGCTCCAGGGTGGAAGAAGCTTCCTAATAGCGCAGCCTCTGGGAGCAACTAGCTCCAAAGGGAAAGAGCACCCTCCCCATCACAGAGGGCGGAGCAGGCTGATCTCAATTGAATGGCGTTATGGGTTGTATTGTGTCCTCTAAAAGTATGTGTCACCAATCCATAGGCTTATGGTTATACAGATACACAACACTTAACATGCATGCTATGTTCCATGAAATTGGACGTGATGTGATTTAGACATCTGTGAGAGCCCTCTGCCCATTGTCCCAAGGGAGCTGGGGAGGAGGTTGGAGGAATGGCAGCAGTCGGGACTGAGCGGGTCAGGGCGGGGCACAGGGTGAGCAACTTGCCCAGTCCCACTCCATGTTCCACCTGCCAGAGCGACCGGGGGGCACTGCCACCTGCCAAAGCTATTCACATCCATTGTTTATGGTCAAAGGGAATTCACCGGAGGCTTAAGGGCCCTGCAAATGGATTTGGGGCTCCCACTATCATCCACAGCCATCTGTAAACCGGGTGTTCACAATTTAACTCTGATACCAGACAAAACCTAGAGCATGTGCCCCGCCTGCCAGGACCCCACCCATGCTCTACAAGAGTCTGGGTTCAGGGTCTTTAAAATTACTGAAGAGAAAAAAAATGCAAAGCCAAACACAGCAGTACATAGGGTAGAGTCGAACTGCCCGGGAGGGTTTCTAAAACTGCTATCCTCTGGAAGCACAGAGTGGCTGGTGGCTCTGAACTGCCAACCTTTTGATCAGCAGCTACACACTTAACCACTGCACCACCACAATCCTTTAAAACCATGGGGGGAAATCACAAGCAAAAAGAGAGCTGCTTTCCCTTAAAAAAAGAAAAAGACAGTTTGGGGGCTGACGCCAGAGTAGATATGGTGGACATAGTGGCGGCAAGGGGTTGTCTGTGTTTTCACTGTTAACAAGGCAGGATTAGTGCAGGGTGTGTCCTCAGTCCCTATCTTTTGAGATCTAAGAGAGATTGGCGCAGAGATGGGAGGGAGAATGATGCCAAGTCACGTGGAGAACTAACTTCAAGCACCTGGCACCCAGGGGGAGACAAGGACCTTCCCTCTGAGCCAACAGTCTTCCTTGAGAGCTGGCACCTGGAATTCTAACCTTTCGCTTGTTAAGACCACTTGCGGTAGGAGCCCTAGTGGTGTAATGGTTCTGAGCCTGGACTGCTAACCGCAAGGTCAGCAGTTTGAAACCACCAGTAGCTCCTTGGGAGAGCGTTGGGTAAAGTGTTACAGTCTCAGAAGTTCCTGGGGACAGTTCTACCCTGTTCTGCAGACTCGCTATCAGTCGGGTGAGTCAGAGTGAGAGAGACCTTAACCCCAGATAGTCACCACAAATGGTACCAGGGATTTGGCCCCAGCAGGTGGTGGGAAGCAGCTCTGGGGGAGGGTCTGTGCACCACCAGATGAATGCCCTGATCCCTCCGAGAGCACGTGGCTTGGGACAGACTGGGTCTCCACCAACTTGAAGAGACTCAAAGGAGAAAGGGCAAGAGGTGAGAGTGTGATGGGAGGATCAAGGGCTGTGAGGCCCCCAGATGGGAGGGAGCTCAAAGTGGATTGGCTGCCTCACTTCAGATTCCCAACTGGCCAATCCCAATACGGTGGGTCTCCCATGGGTAGCAACCTGTGGCTCCTTCGCTTCCTGGGCTCCAAGGCGTTCCCAGGTTGGCCTCAGAGACAACGAGGGCCTAGGGCAGGAGGAGTTAAGGAAAGCTCCCAAACTCTCTTAAAAATCTAAGTAAAATCTAAGTAAAATCCCCCTCTGGGCTTCATCTCCTTTCACCACCCCTCCAAGCCTCTCACATGGGGCAGTGTGACCTCAGGCAACCGTTTCACCTCTCTGGGCCTTGCTGGTGGGTACCTCTATCCAGAGCACGCTGCGGGTAAGCCCCCCACTGGCCAAACCACAGTTCCCAACCCCTCCATCCTGCCAAAGCCAGCACATCCTCGGACCACTTCTCTAGAATACGGCCTCCCCAAGAGTTGTCTCCACCCCAGATGGAGCCTCCTAGCACCCCCGCATGTCCCCTGATGCCCCCACTGTACCCCTTGCTGTGGGGACCCAGAAGACACTACACTCACCATTCTTGTCTGCTCTTCGGAAAACCTAGAGAACAAATAGGTGTGAGTGGGAGCTGGGAATGGGGCCTGGGAAGGGCGCCCCCACCCAGTCTGACAGGGTCACAGCGGGCCTGCATGCCCCTGCCTCATCTTTCCTTCTGTCCAGCCTGGCTCAAACACCACCACCACCACCTGCTGTGCCCCAGCTCAAGGCCCTGCAGGGGCTTTCCCAGCAAGGGAGGAGAGGTGGGAGGCACAGGAAGAGCACACAGCAGGCCCCTCCGTTTGTTCACTTCTCCTCAGGAACCTGGCTTGGTGGGGGGCATTCTAGGCCAGCTCCCTGCACCTCTACTTCCCTCACCCAGAGCCTGACAGAACTCTGCTGCAGCAGCCAGGGCACAGTCCCAGCCTGAGGAAGGTTGGGGAGATGGGCCAAGATGTAGCCTGAGGATCCTGGGCACCTGCCCAAGACCTGAACCCCCGAACTTTGCTGGATGCCGGGGTACCCTGTAGCCCTGGGTGCAGGCAGAAGGGTACCCTCCAGCCCCTGCCCTCTCTGGGTTCTTTCCCTGGGTGCTGGATGCCTGGGTACCCTCCAGCCCCTGCCCTCTCTGGGTTCTTTCCCTGGGTGCTGGATGTCTGGGTACCCTCCAGCCCCTGCCCGCTCCAGGTTCTTTCCCTGGGTGCTCGTTGACAGCCCTGACCTTCCAGGGAGTGATGCTACTTTCTTGGCAGGAGCCTGTTTTTCCATTGGCACTCTCAGGTGGAAGGCAGCCTGGGTTAACCCTTCCAGGACCAGACAATTAACTCAGTGGGAGGGCTTTAGGTAGGTGTGTGAGTCTGAGGGAGAGTAGGAGTGGTGGAAGGTGGGGAGGGTGCATCATATTTGCAGAGAAGGGAGCAGTCTCTACCTCTTCCCGAGGGGTGGCAATCCAGCAGGCCACAGGCAGGAGGGGTCAGCCAAGGTCTGGACGGAGTGCCCATCCAGTGTGCACTCCTGAATGCCCCTCACTTTCAGCCACTTCCACAGGGACAGTGAGATTCCAGCATGAGTCTAACACCTTATCGGACACCTGACTCACAGTAGGTCTGCCATCGGCCCAGGGTGGCCCGGCTAGAGTAGGTGGAGGTACATAAGTGCATTGCACCTGGGGTCAGACCCTGGCTCCGCCCTGCCTCTATGTGCAACCTGGACATGTCCCGAACCCCTAGGGTCTTGGTTTCCACATCTGGAAAGGGGGAAGGTCAGGTCCTTTTCAGCGGGCGGACTGTGGTCAAGGTGCTGAGTCACTGGGGACAGTGGGGAGGTGGCAGGAACCTGAGTGGAAGCAGGAGAGAGCTAGGATGGGGCTGGGTGTGAGGGTGAGGGGGTCCAGAGGGGCTTAGGACAGTGACCAGATTGCTGCCCAGGGGGTCTGCTGAACCACACTCCCCTCCACCCTCACTGGCAGCCCAGACCACAGGATGACTGTGGCCAGTCCTGAGCAATTGTGGGGGCCACAGCCCCTGGGTTGGGCCCTCGGGGATCTTGAGTCCAGCACCAGGCTGCAGATGAGCAGGCTCCCCTGCCCCAATATACCCAGCCTGGCGCTGCCAGGCTGGACTGTGTGTACAGACAGTCCCCACCCCCAATCACACACAGATGAGGTGGCGTGCGGATGGGGGCAGCAGGAGCGGTGCTCAGGGAACATGAGAGAGGGAACGGGTGGGAGCACAGGGAGATAGGGGCACCGAAAGGAACTAGCAGGGTTAGAGAGAGAACGGCAGAGGCAAAGACCCGGAGACATGGAGGGAGAAACGCTGCCAGGGGCAGAAGCCAGGCAAACCCTGTCAGGGAAAGATGCACGGAAGGGGACAGAGGGGCAATGAGTGACAGCGCCAGGGAGAGACCCAGGGAAGGAGACAAACTAGCATGAGACAGACAGAAAGGACCCAGGGCCAGAGAGGGAGCCCGCGGCAACTCACGTCCTGGA
>NW_022109491.1:23498638-23509785 GCF_000313985.2 Echinops telfairi | reverse complement strand
CCCCGCCCCCACGGCTCCGCCCCGTGCCCGGAACTGGCCACCCGGGCGCCCTTCGCAACCAGGGGACCACGGTCTCGCGTCCGAGATGTCGGACCCCCGGTCTGGAAAACGAGCACTGAATGCAGGTTTTAACAACGCCTTGTTTGCATCTCTTGCACAATTTAAAACTCCAGCGCCCTCCGTTCATCCGTACGCTTGTACCTGGAGCCACCCGGTGGATGCCACCAGCCAGGAGCAGAGGGGCAGGGTGTGCTCGCCCACCAGGCAGGCAGGTTCCCAGACCAGCTCTGGGCAAACCCGCAGCGCAGCGAGCGATTGGTAACGTTTGCAACCGGACAGTCGTGTCGACAGTTGCTGCCACCGAAGACTGACGGTGGCGACTCCTTGTGTGCAAGCATTGTGCTTTTGGTTTTCAAGATGTGGTCTTTGAAAGCAGATGTCCATCTGGTTGAGGGGTCGGAAGCACCAACCTTGGGGCTAGTAAGAGTTGAGCGCTTAACCCTTGCAAACCGCCCCCCCACCCCCATGCCCATGCCCACCGCTCCTGGACTGAGTGTAAAGGGCTTAAATGTAGGAACCGGCTAGAAAGCCCCCTGAAGGCCTGGCTGCAAGGCTATCTATGATCTGACTCCTAGTGCCCCTCCACACACAGGCCAGAGGGTCCTTTTAACACACCAGTTTGCGAAGAGCTAATGAAAAGACCTCAGGCTTTCCCCAAGTTTTAAAATAAAACAGCTCTCCACAACTGCTCAGGGTCCCTTAATAAAGCCCAAGCCCCAATCTCTCCTGGTGCTCTCACACCTGGCTTCTCTCAAGTCCACTGGCCCCAGGGCCTTCTGGGAGCCATTTTCTGGAGCTCTTCCCGTGGTTAACTCCTACTTCATCTACAGTTTGGGGCTGAGGCCACACTTCTGCCAAGGAGCATTCCCGGATTGGATTCTCAGACTACTCCAGCAGTCCTTGAGTGGGCCCTGACACTGAATGAGCACAATGTAAATATTTGGGGCACCCTCAGGCATGCGCACAAATATCTGGAACTCTGCAAATTGCTCGCAGTGGCGCGGTGGGGGAAGGGTGGACACTCATTCACCAACGACTTTATGCACTAGCAGAGCACGCACAGCTTTCTACAGCAAGAACAAATACACACAAAACATTTGTTGGATCGGTTTCCACGTCAAGGGGGAACTGGTGGGGAAGCTGCCCCTCCTTGGAGAAGAGGCATAAATGAAGTCAAATCCAGCAAGGGGGGGGGGCACTAGCCCTTGGCCTCCCCCACCCCAGGTGCTCCCCGCACACAGTGGCAAAATCCATTCCAAACACCATCAAAATATGTATTTATTTAAACCAAAGCAGGAGGGAGAAGGGCAATTAGGCAGGCAAATCAAAGTGCAGATGGGGGTGGGGGGGTCAGTGACGCAGCCTGGAGCAGGGAAGGGACACTTCCAACGCCACAGAAGGGGGCCCTGCAGCTGGGCTGGGGAGGGACCCTCCGCCCACCCTGTCACAGGTCCCCACTCACCTCTCCCATCTCCATCCTAGGGGGCCGCTGTGCCCTGCCGAGATCGCCTGGGGGTGGGGGGACACCCCTCCACCCACCCATGGCTGTCAGTCAAGTCAGTCTGTCTCCCTCCCTCGCTTTCCCAATAAATAAGCAGGCCTCAGCTCCTTCGGGGTGGGGAAAAAGAACAGCTCAGGGACCCCTGTCAGCTCAGGCTTACAGAAGTTGGGACCCTGGCCCCACACCCTTCCTACCCTTTGCTGGTGCCCTAGGCTTGCCAAAAAGGCCCCGATAAATAAATAATGCTCCATTAAAGCTCTGAGTCAGAAAAACCTTAAGACGACTTTAAGAAGTGCTCTTGCGGTCCTGCAAACCAAGCCAGTGAGGCATCCCTGCCTGGCCTGGGGGCTCGCAGGCTTCTGGGAGCAAGTGGCCACCCTGGGCCTTGGGGGGAAGGGCGGGGGGGCCTGGAGCAAGGAGACCAAAAGTGCAGTTCGAGCCCCCACCATGCGCACACAAGAACTCGTGAACACACACGTGGACACACTGGGCCGTGTTCTGGGTGCACGTACCCACGTGTTCACCTTCATAGCCCGGTACCATCCGCACACTCGCTCACATAAACGTGCTTACCTGGCACTTCTACCAGAGGCACACACTACACACAGACACATACATACAAACACGTATCGGGTTCACATACAGACACACTACAAACACTGAATCTGTGCCCCCCTGGCTTGCTCAGCCTGCTGGCAGTAGCCAGCTTCCAGGGCTAGAAGTTTCTAGATCAGGGAAACCAAGAAGTCAGCACTAAACAAGGCAAGCGCTCTGCAGTGGTGCCAGGCAGGACAGAGTAGAACTGTCCCTACAGGGCTCCTAAGACTAGAAGTCTTTATGGAAGCAGGCGGCCACATCTTCCCCCAGAGGAGCTGGTTGTGGGGCAGTGCCTTAACCTCTGCACCACGCCCTCAGGCTCCAGAGATAGGGACAGCTGGATATAAATTAAATGTCTCAGATTGGGCTGAAGGATGGTCATGGGCAGGGGGTTCCAGCGCTGCAGAGACTAAGTGGGCACCTTGGGAGGCCCTGGCCCCCATGCCCCTTCAGAAATCCATGGGGGTCAGGTCCCCAAAGTCACAGTCGAAGAGTTCTCTGACGCCCTCGCCATCGAGGCCGAAGTGGTACCCGAGTGCCTCGTTGGGCGGCGGCAAATAGATGAACTCCTCGGGGAGGAGGCCAGAGAAGCCCTCCTGCTCCTCCTCCTGCTCCTGCTGTAGGAGCGAGTCGGCGGCCAACAGTGGGGACAGGGGCAGGGGCAGGTGGTCCTCATCCAGAGGGACTTGCAGGCCATCCATGTCCATCGGGGACAGCAGCGGCTCTGGGGAGATGGGGAAGCATCACAGGCCGGGGATGCCCCAGGAGGAAAGACAGGGGAGCCCTCCTGGTCGCCCCACCATCTACCCACCCGGCAGGGGGCCCTTCACCCACCTTGCTCCAAGCTGAGCAGGGAGTGGTCAGGAATGGTAGCAGGAGGGGAGGGCAGTGGCGACGGCGGCTCGAGGATGGGGGAGGCCAAGACGGCCACCCTGGTCTCCTCGGTGGCCATCTGCTCTTCCTCTTCCTCGGGGGAAGCCACCTCAGGGGCTGGGGTCTGTGGGGTCTCTTCAGGGTTGGGTTCCTCCTCCTCACTCTCCTCAGGGCACAGGAAAACGTCGATGGGGCCTTGCTTGCTCTTCAGGTAGATCTGAAAGGTCTGGGGCAAAAAAGAGGCAGGGTGAGCCCAGGCTCCGGTGATGCCCGGCCTGACCCCGCCCACCAGGGTGGGCTCTGACCTTCTCGGAGTCCACCACTTGGAGCTGCGTCTCAGGAGGGGCCTTGATCACCATGACCATCTGCTCCGCGGGGTCTGCAATGCTGCGTAGGTCTTGGCAGGTCACATAGGCTAGAGTTGGTAGAGTCAAGGGTATAACTTTCACCTCTGGCCCCCCAACCCCACCCTGTCCAGACAGCTCACGAGGCGAGACCTACACCTGCCGCACAGCTGATGCGCAAAACCCTTCTTTCTCAGTCTCTCAATTATCTACCGGAGTCTCAGTTCCCACATCTGTACAATGGGGACCATGGCTGCCCGCAATACCCACTGCTGTAGGGTGGGTTCCCACACAGAGACCCTACTGAGGGTTGCCGAGGCTCTTTAAATCTTCAGAGGAGCTGACAGTCTCATCTCAGCTCAGAGTGGCTGGTGGATTTGAACCGCTGACCTTGCAGTTAGCAGCCCAGTAATTACCGAGCCTCGCTGCCTGAGCTCTTTCTTGCCACAGTCCCGTGTAACTATCCCCGAGTGTTAGGAATTTATTTTGTCCCACGATCTGGGTGTCAACTGGTGGCTGTTACTGGAAATGTACAAGCACAATTTGAGTATCAAGTATAAAACACGGGGTATTTTAATAGCTTTCATTCTGGTGAATGTAAGACAAGCGAATGTCCCTCAACTCACACTACCACTTCTGCCTCGAGCCGCTGCTCTAAAGATGTGGTGCTACAGGTCTCGCTGGCGGCAGCAGTGGTCTAAGTGTTGGATGACCAACCCAGAAAGTGGAAGTTCGAACCCAGCAGGGACAATTCCACTCTACAGCCCAGGAGGTCACCGCCCCACACTCGCGGCCAGCCCTGCCCTGGGGCCCAAGGATATTCCTCTCCGGCAGCTTCCACGGAGGTCTGCTGGATCTGATTGGCACAAACTTGGATCAGGTGGTCCAGCTGCTGCTCTCGCTCCTGCAGGTGCTGCAGCTCCCGGGTCAGTCCTTCTAGTTGCTGACTGATCCCCTCCTTTGTCTGGCCGCCCCTGCGGGGAGCCCACAGGGAGGGTTAGCAGCCTGTGACCCCACTGTCCAGCGCCCTGGACCGCAGGAACGGAATCTGCCGCTCCCGCACCTCTATTCTATGAGCCCAGGCAAGCTTGCCCCATCCCAAGTCTGGCTCCTCAGAGGGCATGCAGTAACGGGCTGAGCGTGGGCTTCACATCACACAGGCCGGAGCTTAACTTCGTGGCCCAAAGATCGGGAAATGCCCACCCGTGACCCATAGGGGGCAAGGCAAGCAAGCAGGGATCACAGAAGCCCCTCCAAGCCATGCTGCCAAAGTGGTAAAGCATGAAGGGGGGAGGCTGATGTGTCTGAGGATGACCAGGCTGACTCAGGGCAGGGAGAGGAGGAACGTACACCAGGAATTAACAGGAATAAGCCGGCTATGCCACACAGAGGCCCCAGTGGCACCAGAAGCCACCAGTGTCTACCTTGTGTTATGGGGGTGGTCAAGGTCTGAGTAGGGTGCATAGGCAACTTTTGGGGTGCTAGAAAGACTCCTTATCTTGATCCCGATGGTAGTAATCAAACAAACAAACAAAAAACTCACTGCCATCCAGTCAATTCTGACTCAAACCTTGTAGGTTTCTGGTATTATTATTAACTCTTTAAAAGAGTAGAAAGCCTCATCTGTCTCCCTGGGAGCAGCTGGTGCTTTTGAACTGCTGACCTTGAGATCAGCAACCCAACACGTAACTACTATACCACCAGGGCTCCCTGTGGTAGTTACCAAGAAACCTCAAATTGTCCAAGTGGACTAGGCGAGGTATTTAGCCAGAAGCAGGCTGGGCATGTCTGCCCGGCGCAGGGCCTCTGCCTGCCCCTCCTATTTGGCTGATACCTACAGCCACTGGATGTGGTTCTTGGACTTCTTGGAGATGAGATGGATGCCCTCCAAGACGTTGGTGATGTCATAGATGCGTCGCTTCTGCACCTTCAGCTCCTCAGCTGCCCAGTTCAGGTCCACCACCCCGTCGGCGGAGCGGCTCAGCAGGTCCAGAAAGCGTTTGGTGGTCAGGTTCAATGATGTCTCATAGCGGGACTTCTCCCCCGGAGATTTCACACCTGTGGAGGGGGCCGGGGGAGGAGGTTAGAAAAGACAGGGTCCCATAGCCCTGCCCCTGCTCCGATGCCTCCCTGGCAGCGTGTGGAGCAGAATAATGTGGGGCAGGCCGCTCCGCCCCCCTGGCAAGGCGCAGCAGGAAGGCTCTGTGGCCGCTGCCAACAGCATTCCTCTCTGGGCCTGCTCTGGAAATCTCAGCTGTCCCTTGGGGGCCCCAGGGGCCTGGCAGGCCAGAGCTGAGTTTGTTTGCCCACCCCTCCCCACCCCCTAAGCCTGGACACCTGGGTCCACCCCAGCCCAAATTCAGTGAGTACCTTTTCCTGGGTGGCGGCCCCGGCCCCGGCCGGGCCCACTGCTCTCGGCCAGGTACTGATGGTCACTCTCCAGGTCCAGCCTCCGCTTCACCTGTGGCAAAAACAGTGGAGGACAAGCAGTTGGTGAGCGAGAGCAAGCTAGGTGAAGTCTTGGGACCCTTGAGCTGACCCCAGCTGTACCGCTAACCCTGTGAGGAGCCTTTGGTGGGATCAAACAGCCCTGCAGGTTCTCAGGTTCTTCCCTCGCCACCAAGGAGTTCATGTCGCCAGACAGGCTAGAACCGCCCCAGTTTCCAAGGCTGCAACTCTTTACAGAGCAGAAAGCCCTGTCTTTCCCACAGAGCAGTGGGTAGTTTCAAACTGCTGACCTGGTGATTGCAGACCAATGTTCATCACAACCCACGGGGGTCCCTCTCCTTCCAAGGTGGGGCCAAATCCTTCTCTTTAAATGAGAGCCAGGTTCTCTGTGACTTCCAAGCTGAGGGAGCAGGTCCAGAGGGGGCCCTGGAGTTCCTCCTGGCTTCCTACATTGGATCTCGCCCTACTGCGGGGCATGCCAGCCGCCCTGTGGTGACTGGGGATTCCCAAGCAGGCCGCAGGAGAGGCTCTGCCAGCAGCCCCAGGGGTGAGCTTGAAAACAGATCCTCCAACTTGAGGCAAACCTCTGGGATTACTGCAGGCCAAGGGTGCGTGCCAGAACCACCCAGCGAAGTCATTCCTGAATTCCCCACCCAGATACCGGGTGAAGATACCAGCTCACTGCGTGAGCTACTGAGCATGCAGGCCAACGGGAAAAGTCACCTCTGGTTTTTGACCCCTATCCTCTGCAGAGGAGCCCTGTGGCGTGGTGGCTACACATGGCTAACCCCAGAGTTACCAGTTCAAAACCACCAGTCACTTCATGGGAGAAAGACTAGGCTTCCTACTCCCATAAAGAGTTGGTTTCAAAACCCACCGGGGCAGTTCTACCTGGTCCTCTAGGGTGGCCAGGAGTAAGCTCTTCATTCACTAAACTAGTTCTTTCCTGCCATGTGATGGTAGCTCCACAGGAAGAGAACGGAGAACCCGCAACCGCTCCACTTGGCGGCAGCAGATTGATGGAGCAAAGGTCTGTCAAGGATTTGGCAATCAACGCTCCTGGAAGCAGCAGCCAAGACCCAAAGGATGCTCAGCACTGGTAAATCTGCTACCCGAGACCTGGTGGGGGTGTTAGAAGCAAAGGTGTCACTGTGCGGACTGAGGCGCAGCTGACCCGAGCCCTGGCATTTTCATCGCCTCCGAGCATGGGACAGCTGGACACGGACTAAAACCCACTGTCAGCTGGCAGTTTTTAACTCTTAGCCACCCGCTAGGGCAGGACGGGCCTGCCCCCGTGGGTTCCCTTAGTGTAAATCTTTCCGGGAGTAGAAAGCCTGGTTTTTCTCTGGTGGTTTTGAACTGCTGACCTTGCAGTTAGCAGTCTAAGAGTGGATGCTTTCGGATGATGGTGTTGGCAAAGACCACTCTTGTCGTACTCTTCTCCAGTTGTCCCTCACTCCCTGTGAGGGCAGACAGGTCTGTCGCACACACAAACCACTAAGTTCCTTACGGGCAGCTACTGGGCCGACATCCCTGTATCCAGGGTCCACCACAGAGGCCTGGGCACCAGCTAATGTTTGCTGAGTGAAGCTCCCTCCCTTTCCTTCCCCACTCACCCCAGCTGGGAGCCAGGTCACCAACACCCCTACCCCTGACTCGGGCATCCTGCCGAACAAAAGAGAGGATGCCAAGTGCTTCCTGCGGAACGAACACCAAGCCACAGAATGGTCTCGCATGCGTCCTCCATCCTCAAACCCTCCAACCACCGGCAACTTCTGGGGTGGCTGGGTAGCGGTGCAGTTGCTAGGTGCGACCGAGTCAGTTCCCGCTCCTAACATCATTACTACGTATAGCACAACGAAACACCACCCGGTCCTGCGCCCCGTGTTTGATCCCTCTGTTGCACCCCCGTGCCAGTCCGCCTCGTTGAAGGCCTTCCTCTTTGTCGCTGCCCCTGTGTCACCGAGCACGATGCACTTCTCCGTGGACCGGCCTCTCCTCGTAATATGTCTTGCCACCCTCACTCTGAAGGAGCCTTCGGGCTGGACTGCTTCCCCAGTTGTGTCCTGCTGGCAGTCCATGGTCCTTCCAGCACCAACACAAGCTTGGCATCAGCTTTCCTTTGGCCAGCTGGGCAGTGTCAGTCTATCCAGAGGGGCCTTGTAAAACCCTGGCATCCTCTCCCAGAAGCGGTCAGTGCAGGCTCTCGGGAGCCCGGTTCTGCTCGACACACTGGGGCCATCGGGAGAGGGGCAGGCTTGGTGGCAGCTGGTTTGGGTGGCTTCCACTTCCACAGGAACCTTCTACTCCAAGAGGTCAACAGCCAGTGAGAGGTGGAGGCAGGACTCAAACCCGGCTCAGAACCCACACTCATGTCCACCCTCTCACCCAAGTCCTACCTCCCCAACCAGAGCCCGGTCCCACCACTGGGTCCATACGAACCGACCAAAGTCTACATCCACTCAGCACAAGTCTGCTTTCGGCTGCTCCCCAGTACCCAGACCCCTTTCCACACCTTCGACGCCGTAACCGGAAAACAAGAATGTAGGCCGATGTGGTCGGCTGCTCCGAGGCAGGGGGGAGACATTCACTGCTGAAAACTCCCGACTCCAACAGCCCCGAGAAGAAAAAACAAACCCAAACTCACCATCACCGAATGGATTCTGACTCACCACGACACGGTAGAACAGCCCCGTGTGTTTCTGAGGCTCTACCTCTTTGCGGGAGTAGAAAGTTTTGTCTTTCTCCCTCACAGCAGCAGCTGGTTTTGAACTGCTGACCTTGCCGTTAGCAGGCCAATGTGTATCACTATGCCACCAGAGCTCCACGACCCTATGAGAGGCCACCTAGACTAGTATGTCACACCGCAGTCACACAGGACTGAAGCAAGTAGACAGACTCCTCTAAATATATATCCCCACTCTTTTCCTCTAGTTCAGATTTGGCTACTATCCACCAGCCTGTTTCAAGGGTGACCTCTGCCTAAGGGGACGGGGGCTTATCTGTACAGTGATGTGCTTCTTACCCAGGAGACAAAGGAGAGAGTAGGAGACCTTTTGACGTGTTAGAAAACAAAGCAGGCTTAGGGAAAGTAAAGGAAAAATAAATACAGCATCTATTTTCTTGTTTTGTAGTGGATGAGGCTGAGATCCTGGCCTCCCCACTTCAACTTTCTGTCCCCCTAACTCTTAAAGCTGTCTACAGTAAACATTTATTGTGAGAATTCTTTTTCTACACATGCTAACAAGATGGGGCTAGACAGGCAGGCCTGGAAGGACTGAATTGCACAAGAGCCTGGTATGTAGTAGGTGCTCAGTTAAAAGTCCATGGATTCAGAAGCTGACCTGTCGTTGGATCCAGGGGCTGCCCCAAATGCCAGTGCGGAGGGTAGGTGGGGACGCAGGTCATGTGCTCAATGGCGACCCATGTGTAATAGGGAAAGGACACCAGCTGGGCCCAGGACAAACTTGCTGCAGGGGCTCCTTCCCTGCAGGGGCGCTCAGCGAGCTCAGCTAGCTGTAGAATGAATGGAATGCTCTGACCCTGGTGGTGGCGGTGATGCACCTCTCACTGGTATTTTTTCTCCTGCTAGAGAAAAAAACAAACTCACTGCCATCGGTCGATTCCGTTTCATATGGCCCAATAATTACTAACCAAACTAAAAAACTCACCGCCATCAAGCCTATTCTGACTCACGGCAACCCTATTCAGAAGCCACCAGGTCTTCTGCTCTGGCCCTAGGCCTGCGGTTGCTGAGCGCTGGTCAGTAGAGATGACATGCCCAGGCCCCAGTTAGTACCCTCTCAGATGGGCCCTTTTATCGGGGGACGGCAGTGCCCCCTCCCACTCGCTCATCAGGAGGAAGGGTCCCTAGCTCCTTCCAGGGCTTTTTTCCTTGGCTACTAGTATTTCCAAAGCTGAGCCCATCGCCCACACAACTCACTAGCTGACGAGCTCCAGGGGAGGCTGTCACACTGCAGTGCCTCCATGGCCCCATCTGTACAAGGGTGGACTGCTCAGAGTTCAATGGGTTAATTTGGGTGAAGGGCTTTGGCACAGAGCCCTGCAAACAGTCTCTCAACAATGCTGGGCTGCTATTGTTATTATTATTAGCATCTTGGTGATTCCGGAAGGAAGGCAGCACTGGGCAAGAAGCCAAGGAGGCTGGGGAGTGGGGTGGGGGGTGCCTTCCCGGGATAGTGGAGGAACCAGCTGCCACCCAGGTCCCCATCGGCCGTTGGGCAGCTTCCACCTCTTTGCCGCTGGTCCTGCCTCCTCCGCCCCTCCTCCTCCCTCTAAGCCCCCCACAGAGACCCCAGCCTTCCTGGCCAGCTCCGGCTTGCCTGGGCCCCACCTTCACCCACAGGCTGCGCCAGTCAAACTGGTCTCCACGCCCTGCCCCACAGCACACCGGCGCAAGCTCCAGGCCTCCACCCGCTTCTCCCACTGTAATTTAAATGGCTCTTCTGGACTCTCCCCACCCCCATCTGAACTGGCCCTGAACCCCCAAGTGATTAGGGAGGCCTTCACTGGGTATCTCCCTGAGATGTCCTCTCCCGTGGCCCTGGGGTTCCCCCCCTCCAGTGCCCTGAGGCCCAGCCCACCCAGCCCTTCCACAGGGGCCTGCCTGATTAATGAGGCTCAATAGCAAGCAGGGTCTGGGAGGGTAAAGGGTGGCAGATGGAAGGACAAGCAGAGGGAGGGGGATCAGCAGCTGGCCCAGGCGTCTCGCCCCACCCCTGCAGAGAAGGCCTCCCTGCCAGGAGGCCTGTCCCCAGGGGCCTGGACGGCTAGGCCTGCACCTGGCGGTAGACCATGCAGGCAAGAAGAAAGGTCTCTTCAAGTGGCTTCCCAACCATCCATGGCCTCCTTCTTATCCCACCCCACCCACCCCCGCCCCCCAAATCGGGTCACAAACTCTGGTTCAGCCAGCAGGCGTCCGTTCAAACCCTGACCCCACCTCTGAACACGGGCAAGTCCCTTCCCCTCTCTGGGCCTCAGTTCCTCTTCTGTCAGATGGGCACAGTGCCTACACAGAGCTCACAACGTGGCTGAGCGGTGACCGAAGTCAGTCCAGGGCTCAGCCAAAGCGTCGGATGGATCCACCAGGGCCATGGAGCCTGACAATGGAGCCCGACCCGGGTGGCTGCGGCGAGGAAGGAGGCCCAGAGCCTAGCTGAGTACACAAGGTCTGACCCGGAGGCACCCAGCACCCAACGACTGCTAGGAGGCCCAGCCCAGGGAGGGCGCTTCAGTCCATCCCTCCCCCAGCTCTCGCCACTTCCCGGCGACACGCCGAGCCCGCCCGGGTCGGCGCCGGGAGC
>NW_022109491.1:23491713-23498039 GCF_000313985.2 Echinops telfairi | reverse complement strand
CTGGCCGCCACAGCCAATCGCAGGGCCGAGTGCGCGCAGGCTTTGTCGGGGAGGTGCCAGGCGCGTTCTCACTCCACGCCTCCAGACCTGACAGCCCCTGCGGAGGCGTGATAGCCCCACCCCACGCCCAGACACACCCCATCCTAGGGACCCCTTCATAAAGAAGTCATTTATCCCTCTATCCTAAAAGCATCACAGCTAGCCACAGCCCAGACCCCGAGATACAGTCCTCTAGTCTGGATTCTCAGGCCAACGTATCTCCCATCCTCAACTTGTCCCCGCTTTGCCATTTACTCTCAAATCCTACCCAGCCCATCCCTTACCCCTCGCAGAGCAGATGCCAAGCAGAGGGGGCTGCCAGGAAATGGGGAGGGATGCCTGGCCTAATGCAATTCTGGGGCTTTTCCTGGACTTCTGGAGCTCTGCTTGGCTAGAATGCATTCTGTTAGCTAGTGCAGCTTCTACTTGAACTCCATTCATTCACTCACTCATTCAACAACTATTTTGAAACTTGCTGGCACCCACCTTGACGCTCTGGGAGGAGAGAGGCACAGAGGTAACAAAGGTTTACAATACGATGCCACATTTCCACCATTCAAGTAACGCCCCTGTTGCTGCCAATGAATGGAGACTTCCAAGGCCCCAGCCATCCCTATGATCTGTTGGACATCAGACTTTTGTGAATCACTGGGTTTTCGTTGGCTGATTTTCAGATGCGGGCGACCAGGAATTTCTTCCCAGTCCGTCTGAATCTAGAAGCTCTGCTGGAACCTGTTCAGTATCTTAGTAACACACAAGTCTCCACTTCATTGCATGCGTGAACGGCTGCATGAGAGGCAACGCTATACCTGAAACCTCACCACAGGGAGGAAGTGGGAGTCCTGATGCTGGCACACCTCTCCCAACCTTTCTCACTGCTGACACCAGCCCATTTGAGCAACATCACCCTCTCCTCTGGGACAGGGCTCGTGCCAGGGCTGAGCAGTGAGAGGTGGAAGATTTAATGAAAAGCCTAGAGCTGCTTACTTCCTGCGGCATGTAGGGTGGGGATGGGGAGGGGGGTGACCCACAAGAAGAAGAAAAGTAGGGCACAAACAAGATCCCTAGGCTGAAACATCACTTCCTCCAGGGAGCATTCCTGAGTTACAGCGACTCTTCCTCTGTTGCCCAAGGCTCTCCAACCATCCTGGGAGCTCAGCCACTGCCCTCTCCCCACACTGGCCTGGCCTAGGGCAGCCCCTGAGGGGGTGTTTTGAAAGACTAGGGCCAGGCAAGAGGTTCCCAGAATGCAACAAGGAGGACCTGGTCTCCAAATTGGAGGTCTTTAGGGTTCAAACTCCACTCCCTAAGGTACTTGCTAACTGCAGGCCCCACTGCTGCCTGCCAGCTTAGAATCTCTAGGTATCTGCGTGGTTAGCAAATGCCCAGTCCCACCCTGAAGGAGTGGTGTAGAGGCCACCTCTCACCTCCTCAGGCTCCACTAGGTGGAAGGAGCATCCAGCTCCACCTCTGCCCAAGGATGCTTGTTATGAGGCAGAGGTCAGGTAGACTTCTACCCTCCAAGCCTCTTTACCCGACTCTGACACCAACCATGGCATTTCTACTACCCTGCTGGGCTCGAGAATCTGTCATAAGGGTCACACAACTCAGACAACACTCACAACTACAGGGGTTCATTAAGGAAGTCAGGAGGGCACAAGTTAGGTTCCGAAAGGCTCAAGGATGCCTTCTCAGCCATGTCCTCAGGTACATCTCTCTCTGGTCCTTGGCCTCTCGGCCGTGTGGTTCCTTGGCTTCTGCCCAGCTTGGGCAAGTGTCACAAGGCTTTTTTTAAAAATACTGATTAATACCCAAAGCGCCCGCACCTCCGTAAGGCTGCCTCCTGCCGGAAGGCTCTCAGCTTCACTCAATCCATGGGCTGGAAAGCCTACTGGGATCCCTCCTCCAGGCTAGGATCGCAGAGGCTTTCCGCTCCTGGCTCTCTTTTGTATTGCCAGCAGGGAGTCTCCACCCCTGCTTCTGAGATGTCTCACTTTCTACCCGACAGAATGGCAAAATGGACCAAATCAGCTCTAGCCATCCAAGCGAGGTAAAATGCACTCCAACCAGCTGGCCCCTTCGCTCTCTCATATGGTTTTCAAGGAAAAACAGCCTCAAATTCAAATCTATTTGGTACACGTACGTACACATACACACCCCTGTAGTAAGTCTTAATTGATACTATGACAGAATGAACCATCTGGACGAGGGAGATCATCAGCGTGACCCCACAGAACAGACTAGACCTGCCCCTTGGGTTTTTGATTCTTTAAACCTGTATGGGAGCAGGCAGCCTCGTCTTCTTCCAGCGGAGCAGCTGGTGGGTTTCAGCCGTTGACATGGCAGGCAACAGCTCAATGGGTAGCCCTCCAGCCACTGGGGCGCCTTTCACAGACCTGTGGCTACTTAAACAGGATGTGAAAACAAAGGAAATTGGCCCTTTAATTAGCAGCCGATCAATCCATCAATGTCAGGTGAGATTCTGGGGCTGCTACAGGAATGGGAAGGCCTGGGAAGGTCAGAGGCGTTGCAAGGAACACACTGTGCCTGAGGGCAAAGCTATGAACATTTCCAGGATGAACCTATGTGAGGATTCAAAAAAGAAACCTTACCCAAACCCAACCTCCCTGCCATGGACTGGATTCTGATTCAGAGCAACCCTATAGGGCAGAGTGGAACTCCCCCCAGGAGTTTCTGAGACAAACTCTTGATGGGGGTAGAAAGCGCCACCTTTCTCCCATCGAGCATCTGGTGGTCTCCCCTTGCTGACCTTGTAGTTAGCAGCCCAACGTGTAACCACTCCACCACCACGGCTGCTTAAATGAATCATAGACTTCTGCAAACCTCGTGCTCAGGACTTAAGCTCTACTACACACCAGCCCTGGCCCCCAAGGATTAGGCTCAGGAGTTCACACACAGCTCCTAAAACATCATCCCTGCCAGCCCTTTCTCTTCTCCCTCCACCTTGTGGGGACCAGGCCAACAGGTGCCAACGGGACATGTCCAACTCGGCCCCTCTCTCCAATGCTGAGTTTCCCCACATTCAACAAGTAGATCCAGGTGGTCGCCCCAGCAAGTAAGTACCAGGCTGCTCACTGGTTCCCATTAAGTCTCAGTCTCAGTCCTAGAAAGGGGTTTTCTCTGTGAGCACAGGGGCTCCTGCTTTGATGAATGCTTGCTTAAAATTTTAAAAGCCAAGCAGCCTTTTTCTCTCTTTCGTTCGTTCTTTCTTTCCTTCCTGGAAATCTCCTAGTCTCTGGGCAGTTCTGGATAGATCTGAATGCCTTTTCAAATGCACCTGTCCTGGGACCAAAGGTTCTGAGTCAAGATCAGGTTTTCTACCTAAGGCCTCCCTATGCTACTTTGACTTAAAACAACATCAACAGCAAGAAGCTTGCTTCTTCTTGGCAATTCCTAACTCCTCTTTGAGCACACCCAATCAAATGTGGACGGTATGCTGGCTTATAAGTTCTCTGTAACTGTAATTCCCAATATTCATTTCCATCACACATGTATGGATATTCTATAACACCAGGCAAAGAAGCCAGTAGTACCCATTGTGCTGTCAGCTAAACATATCACTCTTTTAAAACACTCAAGTTTCGTTTTCTCTGTGTACTTTGGGCACGTTACCAAGAGAGACCAGTCCCAGGAGAAGGACATCATGCTGGGTAAAGTGGAGGGGCAGCAAAAAAGAGGCAGGCCCTCAGTGAGATGGACTGACCCCGTGACTGCAGCTAGGGACTCAAACATGAGAACAAAGGTGAGGCTGGCGCAGGACCGGGTGGTGTCTCACAATTTGAGAGACACACGAGCCGCTCTGAGTCAGAACCGACTCAACAGTACCTAACAACCACAACAACAACCCGCACAGCCGGGGGGCCGCTCGTGCCAGCGTGGGTTATGTTGGGCTACTATAGACAAGGTCAGCAGTTTGAACCCACCAATCAATCCACACAAGGAAAACGAGACTTTCTACTCCTATCGGGATTTCCGGACTCTAGAACAGTCTGTCTGTTCTAGAGAGTGGCTGTGAGTCCGGTTTAACGGGATGGCTGTGGATTTGGTGTGAGTCTGGGCCTCTGGCAGGGCTAACCCAGCAAGCCCTGGCCTTTTATCCCTCCCCTGGTCTAACCAGCTTGACTTTTGCCCCAGGCCACTCCAGAAACAGCTTGTCTCCCCTTAGCTGCAGGTGAGCACGTTGTCTCTGGATTCCTCTCAGCTGGTTGATCCAGGAAAGAATTCCCAACGTTCAAACAAACTCGCCGCCATCCAGGCCTTCCCAGCTGATAGCGACCCTCTCGGACAAGGTAGAACTGCCCCACCCCCGAAGCCACCAGGGCTCCTTCAGAGCCAAAGGAGCTGTCTAAGACACAAGCACTCCACGTCCTATGCCCCTTCCTTCTTCCGCTTACAAAGTCTCGCGCTTCCAGGGCAAGGAGCCATTGCCAGGAATCCTGGAGACCACGTCGGGCTCTATTAGGTGGAAGGAGACTCCAACTGCCTATCTGTCCCAGGATGATGCCGATGAGGCGATAGGTCAGAAAGGCCTTCTTTCCCCTGTCCTGACACTAACCATCCTACCCAAGGGCACCCTGCCTCTCTGCTGGCGTCTATAACCCGTTACAGAACCCACCGACGACAATACAGTCTCCAGGCAGGGTCAGAGATGTTGACAGCTAGCTATCTTGTCCACACTGCCTCTCCTCAGCCATGCTCACCGGCGCGTCCTTGGCCTCTCGGCTACACACAGTCCCTTGGCCTATGCCCTGCTTGAGCAATGGCCACAAAGCTCCTAGCACCCTGAAAAATGCTCAAAGGTCACCCCAGTCTGCAAGCCAGCTTCCTGCCCAAAGGTACTCAGCTTTCCTGTTTCTGAAGGCTGCTCTCTCTCAAGGCCCGCATGCATGCGCAGCAGCTTCTTGGTGCAGGGAGCTGGGACATGCTCGCTCTTGTTCCTTGTGAGGGTCTCTCTTCCTGCTTCTGGGATGGCTCACTTTAGAGCCCGTGAGATGGGCAGATGGACTTTGTTCAAGTCCTCTACATCTTATTTGCTCCTCCCCACCCCCACCCCCCAGTCGTCTGGTGGGAGCCACAGGTAGAAGACTCACAACAAGTAATTTGGTGCCTTCTCTGCATGCTCACATTGGAAAACAAATTTGGGTGCCCATGCGTACCGCTATAAATGCGTGCTGCAGCCCCTAAATCACAGCCACGGGAGCACTAAGGAGCAGTGTGTTCTGTCCCATAGGATTAGACTCAGTGGCAGTGGGCTGGGTTTGGTTATGTGTCAGAGAATGTGCTACAGTGGGGGACACCCAAAAACCAAACTCCCGTCCAGTGGATTCCGACTCTCACTGACCACGTAGGACACAGTAGAACTGCTCTACGGGGTTTCCCAGGCTGTGAATCTTTCTCTCTCAGAACAGTGGGTTCAAACTGCCACCCTTTTAGTTATCAATCCAACTCTTCATTCGATGAGTTACCAGGGTTCCATTCCTGGGAGATCACTCACGGCCATGGGACCCATTCTCAATAGAACGGCCCTTGTGGGTTTCGGAGGTTGTGACCCTTTACAAGGGCAGAAAGGGTCACCTTTCTCCAGCAGAACAGCTAATGGATTTGAAATGCCAACCTGGTGGTTAGCAGCCAAACACACAGTCCTCTGTTCCTTTTCCTGGGCGAGAACTGTGAACAGAACAGGCCCTTTCTGACTCCTGCTGCGTACGGCCCAGGGAGAACCCATTACTTCTGTGTGCCTGCGGAATATGAATGTGCTTGTGCGAGGCCGGGCTGACTAGAGAAACAAATCCAGTGACAATTATATATGTGTAAGAAAGAGCTTTATGCCCAGAAGTACCGTATATACTCCTATATAAGCCGAGTTTTTCAGCATATTTTTAATGCCGTTTTTGTGGTACAATTAGGTGCCTC
This sequence comes from Echinops telfairi, assembly GCF_000313985.2. Taxonomy (NCBI): domain Eukaryota; kingdom Metazoa; phylum Chordata; class Mammalia; order Afrosoricida; family Tenrecidae; genus Echinops; species Echinops telfairi. Next base: position 23,492,066 of record NW_022109491.1, on the reverse strand, counting down.
GGCTGATAGTCGGGTCGGCTTATACTCAAGTATGTATGGTAATTATACATCAAGAAAACATCGCGGCCAACCTAACTCAAGTCCATCAGTCCCTCTGCAGACTCACACAGTCACACGAAATGATGCAGCATGCCGGAAGGTCACGGGCCGGTGCAGTCGTGTGGACCTGAGGTTGGTGGCAGAGCTCCGGCAGCTCTCAGGGTGGCCAGTGAGCAGGACAGTGGAGGCAGAGAGATTGGGAGAGGGTCCCTGGGCCTTCCGGATGAGAAGCCACACCCACAGAGGCACCTTCAGCCTGTGACCTGACTGACAGCTTGGAAACCACCCTACACTTTTATATACAGTGAACCCTC
>NW_022109491.1:23488462-23491196 GCF_000313985.2 Echinops telfairi | reverse complement strand
TGTCACTCCCGCAAAGCTCATTCAGGAGTTTGACAAGTGACACGAACGTTTTATTCCACGTGCGATATACCCCTGCAAGTGTACACTTTGATCTGTAAACATGACTATCCCATCCCTAGAAGGAGTACATAACCAGCCGGGAGGCAGGGTTCTGTGGGGACTTCATTGGGGCCCCAGAGATGTCACATCATCGTTGAGTTCTGGCAGAGGGAACCAGGGAGCTTGCAACAACTCCATCCTTCCCAAGGACCTCTCGTCGCTATGGCCAGTGGTTTGCTGTCCCCCGCAAGAGGTTCTGCCCCTCTGCCAAAGCTGACGGGACCTGGACACAGGCCTCTTTGCCATCGGACTGGCAGTCTAACCCGGTGCCAGGAGGAAGCCTTTGCAGTCAGTCAGACTCCACTGCTGCGTCCTGGCTCAAAGCACTTCATGTGCCTCCTCTGTTGAAGGAGGGTCCTTCCTCCTTTGTAGCATGATGGTAGAGGGGAGATAGAAAATGGCAAACCGGCCCACATGATTCTTTCCATAATGACCAGTTTTCAGTTGTTTTAAGATTTCGACACTGGGAACTTCTCTGTAAGCATTCAAGTATCTGACATTCAAGTATCTGGACTTTCAGGGCCCCCTTTGGTGAGAACCTTGTTCCTCCAAGCCACCACACTCTCTTCTTAGCCCACCCCACTCAGTTACCTCCTTTGCCCTGCCCTGCCCTCCCACCTGTCTGAGTTTGCCACCCCTGGACCCACATGTCCTGCGGAGCACAGAGGGAGTACGCAATGAATGCTAGCTACCATGAGGACTATTATTCCTGCCAAGAACCGCCCGGTACCCAGCAGAGCCCTCTGCTTTGGCAAGCTTACTGAAGGGAAGACGGGGACAGAGTAGAACAGGGAGCGTGGGCATTTCGGGGGGAGCAGGGAAGATGGGGCTTCGCGCCAGGCAACAGCTGCCTGACTGTGTGGCCTTGGCCATTCGTCTGCCCATATGTTCAGGGAGGTTTAAGCCAAATGCAGGGGAGTGGGACAGTTTCACTCAGTTCTACCCATGAGCCTTCCTCCCCCAACCCCGCTCCCTAAAACCACGCTCCAGGGACCCCGCTTCTCTCTGAGGTGCTCCCAGCACCACCTCCTTTCTCTGCACCCCTCCAAGCTCTAAGGAAAGATGAGGCTTTCCAAGGGGGAAGCCAGACTTGTTGCCTGTGTCTGCCCAGAGGCCAGGGCTACAGTGGGGGAGGAGGCCTTTGGCACCAAGGGGCCCGCCTGTTCCTCCCAGAGGGTGACCCCACCTCCCAGGGCCTCTGCTTTTCCGTGGATGAAATGGGGTAGGCATGAGATGAGTGCTCAGAATCGTGCTTGGCACAGTGAGGGTGCGCTCCCTGAGGGCTGACAAAGGGAACAAGCAAAACCAGACAGGAAGAATGAAAGTGGGAGGGAGGGTGGACCTCTGAAGCTGCTCATCCACCGACGTTTCACCATGATTTTTCCAGATCCAAGGAAAACCAAAACAAACCCCAACTCACTACCACGGCCTGAACCCCCACTGCCGGCAGCAGCCCTGGAGAACCAAGTGGAGCTGCCCCTTTGGGTCTCTGACCCTCGAAACGTTGACGGGACCAGATAGCCTCCCTGTCTCCCACAGGCTGACCGGTGGGTTTGAACCACTGACCTTGTGGTTAGCAGCTCAGAAGACGAGTTTTCAGGAAGCAATGCTTTGAGGGCAATGGGAGGGTATAAATAATCCCATCTTCTATCAATGGACTCTAAGCCTGTTTTCTCCTCCTTCGCAGCTGAGCATCTCTGAATACAATTAACGGCATGTCCATATTCTAAACGGTCTCCAGAGCTCAACAGCCTGGCGCAGCTCACAGGAAATCAACGATGGCGTACAAACAGTGCCGGGCACAGGGCCTGCGGGTCATACACCCGCACCCTCTTTATCGTCACCATCACCACCAGCACAGTCGACGCTGGCAACCAGCTTGTTTTTTGCTGGCTTCCTCGCTGACAGACCTGAGTGGGCAGAGAGGGGTGGGGGCAGCTCGGACCAGGAGAGAGACTAGCAGTCATGTAGGAAGATATTCAAAGAGGAGGAGCCAGAGGGGTTTTATGTTGTTGCTTTTTTTTTTTTTTTTAAGTAACAACAACAACAAAATCCCTGCTGGAAGCCAGAGTCATATAGATGCCAAACAGGCCAGGAAAGGAGGCGGGACTCCTGAAGCTGGCAGTGAACCGAAACAGGGGTATTGTGCGGCTGCTGCAGGCTGGCTGAGAGGCATTGTTCCAAGCCTGGCTCTGTCTGGGAAGAGGGGGCTGAAGGGGGCCGGGGGGAGTGTGTTCCCATGACTCCCTGGGGAGCAGCAACAATTGGGGCCAGCTGGAAAGCCAGCCCCCCCCCCCATCGGGTGGTGGGCAGCTGAGAGGGCTGAGAAGAGGAGGGGGCAAGGTCAGGGCCAGTTCCTAGGCTTGGGGCAAGGTCTGAGGAGGGGGTGCATGATACTTCCTATGGCTCCCACAGCATTGGGGCAGGCTTGTAGTGGCTTCCTTTAAGACACCCCAAATCTGCCCACTTCTCTCTATGACTGTCGGCGCCCCATTGTTTCCTAGCTGGACCACCACTGTGGGCTCCTGAAGGGGGGCTCTTTCAGGTGGGCCTTGCTGCCAGCCTGGCCCTGTACTCCATTTTAACCTGCAGCCAGAACCCACCCGTCTCAACCAGGGCACTCCTGCCAACCACT
>NW_022109491.1:23481558-23488362 GCF_000313985.2 Echinops telfairi | reverse complement strand
CCCCCACCCCCCGCTCCCCAACAGCACTGAATTACGCAAGCAGAAGTTGCGGAGCTGGAGAAGGATTTGTTGTGTATCTTTCGGTCACCATCAGCATAAAAAGAGATACAAATGACGAGGACCAAGAATATGTTCTAGAATCGAATGTGGTGATTATTGTACAACTCTTCTTGACACAATGGAATGATTGAATTGGATGCCATGTGGATGAAGTGCTAATAAAACTGTTAAAAAATTAAAAAAGAGGAAAACTCGACCCCTCACCCAGCAAACCAGCAGATGGGCCCAGCCCTGTCTCTCTGGTTTCATCTGGAGGCTCCAAGAGCCAGAACCCCTGCACTGGGCCCCAGCGGTGCTGGCCTGCGTCCCAGGCTGCGCTCCCTCACCCCCTCCAAGAGGTCTTTGCACTTCCCAAATCCTGGCCCCGGCCCACTTATATCTCTTTACAGGGCTCTCTCATTATTCAGGTCTCAGCTCAAGTTTGCTCCACAGGGGGCCCTTCCCTGGAAAATAATCAACCCCAGGGGGCTGCACACAGCTCCTCGCCACAGAAAGGTCAGCTCTCTGCTCCCAAAGGCCATTGCCTGGAAAGCCTGCAGCGCGATTCTTCCAAGCACACACGGGGTCACCATCAGTCAGAATGTCCTCGTCCCCAAGTGGTTGGGTTTGGCTTAGACCCTGCCCTGTTTCAAATCGTCCCACTATTGCACAACGCTGTCTCGGCCACTTCACAGTGCCTGCCACAAACTGGTGTCAGCTGGTCGCTGGTCACTTGTTCATAGCTGGACCCCAGCCTCCACCATCACCTGGCCATTCGACGAAAAGTATTATTTCTCATGTTCCAGAAGGCATAGCTACTGTGTGGTCAGGCCGGGAAGGTCACTCTCCAGCAAGGGTTCTGTATCTGGGATCCATGGTTCATGGGTCCTAAGCCCTGCCACCCCCATAAGAATGCTCAAGAGTTCTATTGGGCTTGGACAGAAACAAAATGACATCGTTGCTTTCATCAGCACCTAACTGGAACGGAGCATCTCCATGCATCTCGAATGTAGGATACAAAGCTAAAGTCTCCTCCGGACAGCCCCTGGGACGTGGTGGGCAGTAGAAACCGCGGTGACCCAGGTCTGTCTCACAGCTGCCGGCACGTAGTTTGTGCGCTTTGAGATTGCGGTAGCTACGGGATGAGTGTTACTGAGTCTGTTACTGACTCGTTATTTAAAAAAAAAAAAAATCACTTTCTTGGGGGTTCTTATAACAATCCATACATACATCAATTGTATCAAGCACATTTGTACATAGGTTGGCATCATCCTTTTCAAAACATTTTCCATTTGAGCCCTTGGTATCAGCTCCTAATTTTTCCTCCCTCCCTCATGAACCCTTAATAAATTATAAATGATTATTTTTCATCTCTTACACCATCTGCTGTCTCCCTTCACACACACTTCTGTTGTTCATCACCTTCGATCATTGTGATTGGTTCCCTTTCTATCCCCACCTTCTCCCTACCCTCCTGGTATCACTACTCTCATTACTGTTCCTGAGGGGTTTATCTGTCCTGGATTCCCTGTGTTTCGAGCTCTTCTCTGTACCAGTGTCCATGCTCTGGTCTAGCTGGATTTGTAAGGTAGAATTGGGGTCATGATGGGAGGTGGGGGAGGAAGCATTAAAGAACTAGAGGAAAGTTGAATCTTTCATCGGTGCTATACTGCATCCTGACTGGCTCATCTCTCCCTTGTTACTCTTCTGTAAGGGGTTGTCCAATTGTCTACAGATGGGCTTTAGGTCCCCACTCTGCACTCCCCCTCATTCACACTGATATAATTGTTTTGAATCTTCTGATGCCTGGTTCCTGATCCCATCGGCACCTCATGATCACACAGGCTGGTGTGCTTTTTCTATGTGGGCTTTGTTGCTTCCCAGCTAGATGGCCGCTTGTTTATCTTCAAGCCTTTAAGACCCCAGATGATATTATCTTTTATTTTTATTTATTTATGTATACACTATATCTTTTAATAGCTTTCTTTACCACATTTGCTTATGTGCCCATTTTGTCTTCAGGATTGTGTCAGGAAGGTGAGCATCACAGAATGCCAGGTTGTTAGAACCAAATGTTCTTGTGTTGAGGGAGTACTTGAGCAGAGGCCCAATGTCCATTTGTTGCCTTAATACTTAACATGGAAATATATGTACATAGATCTATGGCCCATTGTTATATACATATTTACATATGTATGTGCCTGTATTTATACCTCTATAAATGACTGACTCGTTATTGACCATGTTAAAAATAATGTACTGAATCACACATTTTTTAATATTTTGGTCACTCTTTTTAATATCATTGGTCGCTTTTGTAATTACATGCATTTCTTTACAGGTTTTATTTATTTTTTTCTTTACAAGTTTTAAAAACCGCATTCTTGGAAGCATCTATAAACTGATGCCAAAAAAGTCCCTAACCCAGAGAAAGAGGGAGGAGGAAGGAAGAGGGGGGAGAGAAAAGGAGGGAGGAGAGAGGGGGAATATGGAAAAGGAGAGATAGAGAGAGAGAGAATTTTTTAAAAGCTGGCATTGATTTGGCCTCTGGCCTGAGAGGCCAGGAACATCAGTGAGAACAAGGTGCCCAACAGAGAGCCTGGGTCCTGTGTTTCAGTTTGGCCCGGTTTCAGTCCAGTTTAGGATGTGACTCATGACATCTCTCCCGGCTTTGAGCACCTGGTCCTGGAGGCGGCTCCCCCTCTGTGGGTGTGGCCTGCAGGTCAGTCAGGTGAACCCCCCAGGAGGCCCTGGGCCGAAAATGAACGCCCTCTCACCAGGAAGCTCTTCCAGGCTCTCTCCGTGAATCTGGAACAAGCCAAGGCGAGATGAAATTCATGGCTTTTTATAAACCCTTTCTCATTCGCTCTGGCAGGCACCCCCTGGGAAGCCACAGGCTGTGGGGGACAGTGGTTCATTTCAGGGAAGAAAGCAACACTGTGTTCTGCTGCTTTGGGAAGGTGTGGGTTTTATAAGCGATTCGCTCCAGACTCCTAATGCACTCCCGAGAGTGGGCAGCCAATAATGTGGCCAAGAAATGCCTGTCCCCGGGAGCCTTTCTGGAGCCTTCCAGGCAGAGGGGCCGGGCTGTGAGCATCACAGGAGGCAGCTTCTTGGCTTCTCAGCCTGTGAATCATCGCTCTCACATGGGCTCACTTAACAAGCTCTAATTTGGGAGAACCACAGATCCCCAAGCCCCAACCTACGGCTTCCCCAGTCCATCCCCACTCACGGCCACCCTGCAGGACAGAGCGGAAGACCCGTCGGGGCTTCAAGGCTGTGCCTCATCGAGAAAGCAGATGTCTTTCCCTTGGGGCTCCACCGTCTGATGTTCCACATCTGCCACAAGGCTCAGAAGGGCCAATGTTGGGTTTCTAGCCACAAGCTTGATGGTTCAAACCAACAAGTCGCCTCGGAAACCGTATAGAGCAACGGTTCTCAACCTGTGGGTCGAGGATATTTTCACAGAGGTCGCCAGATTCATCACAGTAACAAAATGAGTGATGAAGCAGCAACGAAAATAATGTTATGGTTTGGGGGTCACCACCACAGGAGGACTGTATAAAAGGGTTGTGGCATTAGGAAGGTTAAGAATCACTGCTCTAGAGCAGGGGTCCTCAAACTTTTTAAACAGGGGGCCAGTTCACTGTCCCTCAGACCCGTTGGAGGGCTGGACTATAGTTTAAAAAGAAACTATCAACAAATTCCTATGCACACTGCACATATTTTATTTTGAGGTAAAAAACAAATGGGACAAAAACACTCGGCGGGCCATATGTGGCCCGCGGGCCGTAGTTTGAGGACGCCTGCTCTAGAGGGTCACCAGGAGTTGGACTCATTGGACGGCAGCAGGTTGGAGGCCGTAAGGCTCAGGGCGTCTGGGCTGCTTCATTGCCACAAGGATGCCAGGAAGGTCCTGCCGGAGGGTGGGGAGGCACAGGGGATGGGAAGTACCGCAATGGCTCCATGATCCTTCACAGGCTGGAGGGGACCCAACACAACAAGGACAAAGGACAGGACTGCCCAGTCGTCTCCCAACAGGCAGGGATGAGAGCCTGTGCATATGGACCCTCAGAAGCCCGCACCAGGATGCACCCCTGCGAGCTCCCGGGTAGGGCAGAGCAAGGCTTACCAGTGTGGGTAAGCAAGGTCGCACCGGTGTGGGTTTTGCATTATGAGCGTGGCAGCTTGCTTTCTGAATAGTTGTCTTAAGTCGTAACAGGAATGGCGCAGGTGCTTCATAAATGCACCGTCTTATTTCAGGGACGGCTTTTTATGGGTTGCCTACGACCCTCGGGTGGTTCTCCTGGTACAGAGAAGGGGTAATAGAGACTCAGCTAGGAGGAAGCCAAGCGGGGCTCCCCCCAGGTCTGCTGGAAGCCAGAGCCATGTCCTCAGCGAGGGCCCCACTGCTTTCCTCCCTGGCGTGGGCACTTGGAGGCAGCAGATGCTCTGGCAGGATTCAGAGAGCTGCCATCTGTGAGGGAAGCCTATTCTTAGAGAGCAGAGACAGTCGGTGGGGGAGCCAGCAGCTCCCAGCGCAGTTGGGGGCGTGTGTGTGAAGCAGCAGTCTGAAGGGCAGGCTAAGAGCAGCGTGTCCTCTGTGCACGGGGCCATGTTTCCTTCTATAGGAGGGCCAATCGATGGCAGTGCATTTGGGTTTGGTTTACATTAGAAGGACCAGACCCTGGAGGAGGAGTCCATGCTTGGTAAGGTGGAGGGTTGGTCCCAAAAAGATGGCCTGGCACCGTGGTTGCAAAAACAGGCTCCGACAGAACCAGGAGGCTTGTGAGGATGGCAACAGGAGCCGGCCCGTGCCACCTTCTGCTGTACACAGGATCAGAACAGGCTCCACCACACAGACAGCGGCATGTGTGAAAGAACAGCGAATGTTTGGGGTGCTCACTTATAGGCACAGTCTCATTGACTCCCCAAGACTACCCCACAGATCTTATGGCACAGGATGGCTGTCACATGACCAAGAAAACAGGACCAGGGCTTTAGCTCAGGCCACCTGGCACCAAACCTATGTCCCTAGCCACCATAGTCGGCTGCCTCAGGTGAGCTCCCCCTCCCCCCCAGCAGACCCAAAGATAAGGATTCGGGTGCAGGTGGTTTATCTGGGCAGCAGAACCTGGAAGCCCTGTGTGGGTCATGAGGAAGTGAGACAGGGCAGGGGGCGTTATCAAGCAAGAGACCACCTTGGGCCCCTGGTGCTCACTTGTCCTGGGAACAGTGTAGAATGTGTACTGCCTAGTTCCCCCACCCAAGAGGTGAGGGGTAGGACATGGGGAGATTCCCACCCTCCCACCTCCCCCACCCCCGTGAATCACCGATTCAAAGCTGCTACCAGGATGTCAATGTCCTAGCATGCCTCTCACCCCCACCCCAAATGTCACAAGTGCAAGAGAGAGCCCACAGGCCAAGGGATGCAGGTGTATCAGTTGTGCAAATGGCTGTGTAGAAATATTCTCATGCAGGACAGCAGGGAGGGTATGCACAGCAATGTGGTAATAGCCAACCCATCTCACTTCAAGGGCAGAGTCCTGGTGGCATAATAGTTACAAGTTGGGCTGTTAATGGCAAGGTCAACGGTTCAAGACTGCCAGCTACTCTATGGAAGAAAGGTGAGGCTTTCTATTCCCATAAAGACTTACAGTCTCAGAAATCCACAGGGGCAGTTCTGCAAGGTGGCCCCGACTTTATGACCTTGAGTTTGGGGTTTGTCACCTCAAGATCTTGTTTAGCTTCCAGTGGCTGAATTAAAGGACCGCCAAGACACCTACGCCAAGCTTGCGGCATCACGTTGTGGCTGAGGACACTGGTTTTATATTTTAATTTTAATCTTTTTTTTTTTTTTGAGAATAGCGGTTCTCTACAATCCACCTTCATTAACTGTGACTCCATCGCCTCATCTGTCACGGAGGATAAAGCTATTTGGGCCATGTCACTGTCTGCTGACAGAGCCAGGGCCCTGGAGCAGCAGCAGCAGCAGCAGCAGCAGCAGCATCATTGCTGGGACCCTGATACAAGTGTAGACTCCCAGGCCCCACCCCAGAGTCATGGGCTCAGAATCTTCATTTTAATAAGATCCCCAGCGATTCGTGTGTACATTTCTTCTGAAATATAAAAAGAGACACTGTTGGGTCAAGTACAAGGATGGATGCAACCCTACTAGACCGAGGGCCGCACATTGGTGGCTCCGGGACCAATTGTGCTAGGGACCCACTTGATTTGTCCAGGCGTGGCTGTAGCAGAGCAGACCCAGTTTACCAGGTCCCCACCACCCCCTAATACATCGTGCCCACAATATGTTTACTGATGACACTTGCCAGACCCCTACAGTCCATTAAGGTGGTCACCCGACACCCCCATCCACACCCACACTCCTGGCCCTGATCCTGTACCAGCAAATATTTGCATAGCACAGCTTAGGGTTTCCAAATTTAAATAAGGCACTTAAAACAGATGTGGGTCACTTCCTTCCTTGACTATCTTTACAGCTACATGACCTTAAGCAAGTGACCTCCCCTCCTCCAATCCTGTTTCCACATCTATAAAACCAGGATCAAAACACACACCAGCAAGATCATCATGTGGAGTAGAAATGAAAAGTGCAAAGCTCCCAACAGGAAGTCACCCCTCACTCCCGGAGGGTGGTCACGGGTGCAGTGTTCGTGTCAACACAGAACTGGACCTCAAGGTTAACGTCGTTTTACAGGCAACGGAGGCTCTGAGATGAAGGCCCGCCCCCCAGGCAGCATT
>NW_022109491.1:23476420-23481012 GCF_000313985.2 Echinops telfairi | reverse complement strand
AAAGTATCTGCAACCCGCTGCCCACTAGCAAGGAGCCCCCTGTGACCTAAGAGGCCCAGCCCAAGAACCTGCCCACCAGAAAGGGGCCCCCGGCCCCTCCTCTGAGCTGGAGGAGCCCCGTTCAAGGCCCAGAGAGGCGCTGACGCCCGCAGCAGTCAGCAGTTCAGCCGGAACCAAGTCCAAGGCTCCCCAGCCAGAGCTAGAACTTGGTCCACAGCTGGACAGGTCCTCGATGGGCACTGGGAATCAGCGTGTTTACTTTGGCAAGTGTCACCCGGGGAAAGACGGGCTGGCTGCTGTGGGCTGTGACCGTGAGAAGGCAAGATCCCCCAGGAGGATTCGATGATGCCACCAGACATGGAACGATCCTCCTCCCAGGAGCCAGAGGTCACCTGCTCAGGTGAGGAAGCCCCCATGAGCACCTGGGGCCCCATCACTCTGAGGGCTGGCTCTTGTTGTAGATGAGGAAGTCTGAGATGTCATGCCACACGTTGCTGTCTTCGTACAGGTAGGTCATGGAGGACTGCAGGGAGGGCTGCAGCGTGCGCCGGTGGTACTCGAAGAGCCACATCACCAGCCCCCACACAACCCCGGTGAGCAGCGGGAAGGGGTGGAATCCAAGCTCGGGGATATAGCCCTTCTCCACACCCAGGCGGCCCAGGGCAAACAGGACGCGTGATAGCAGGTACATGTTGATCTACAGGGAGGGAATGACGGGAGGTTACTGGTGGGCACAGTCTCTGGGAAGCCCCTCCCCTCGCGCTTGCACTGGGGCACTTACCGCACCGGTCAATGCTTGGCAAAGCTGGTGTGCAAGATGATTTGAAGTGGTATATCGTGGGCACGTTACCATATTATTATTTACATCTATTCTACAGTATTTTTTTTTCATCAATTAAAAAAAGGAACCTCTTTACATGGCTTAAAACCAAAGGTAACTTAACACCCAAAATATCATCCGTAAGAGGAAGCAGTTGGCCAGTGGAGTTCATCAGATGTAAGGCTTTTGCTCTGTGCCAGGCCAGCTGAAGAGGATGAAAAGACATTCCACAGACTGGGGGGACATCCGCTAACTGTGCATCCGACAAAGGACTTGTACCCTGAGCAACTATAACCATCAAGTTGAATCCAACTCCTGGGACCCAGTAGGACAGAGCAGACCTGCCCCTGTGGGTTTCCAAGATTGTAAATCTTTACAGGAGTAGACAGTCTCATCTTTCTCCCGTGGAGCAACTGGTGGTTTTGAACTGCTGACCTTGCAGTCAGCAATCCCATGTGTAACCACTAAGCCACTGTGGCTCCTTGCAGCTATCACTCAGCCCAGCAAGTATCCTCCAGGGCCGTTTCACCCCAGAGAAACGGACAACTTTGGATGGATCTGCAGGGAATTATGCTGGCCAGAAAAGAACAATCAAAAAGCCACATGATTCGATTTCTGTAACGTTTTTGTAATGACAGCATTTTAAAACAGAGGTTAGATCAGCCAGGATGAGTAGGCAGGGATCAGAGAAGGCAGGATGGGAGAGCGGGCTGGGTGTAGCCAGGAGTTCCTGAACTATGAAACTTCATAGAAGGGTGAAATTTCGGACAAAAAGGGTAATTTTCGAGGTGGAGTGGGGACGGAGGGGAAAAATGAGCTGATGCCAGGGGCTTAGGTGGAGAGCGAATGTTTTGAGAATGATGAGGGCAATGAATGTACAAACGTGCTTTACACAATTGATGTATGTATGCATTGTGATGAGTTGTATGAGCCCCTAATAAAATGATTTTAAAAAATGGTGGGGGAAAAAAAAGGGTAACTTTCTGAAACTGCAAAATATCCCTGTCTAGGACTGTCAGACTGGATGGATAGCCTCATGTGAACGACGACTTCGGAACGGCCCTGCAGGGAGTGTGGAACTGCCAAAGCGTAAACGCCCTGCATGCCCCCCGCCCCCACGCCCCCCTCAGCGGCCTGGTTCAGACGAGGCTACCCAGGAGCACAGCAAAGAGGTCTGTAAATATTAAAACAGACGAGGAACTAGTTTCTGTTTGTCAAACAAGGAAATCCATCGCCTTCCAATTCCAGCTCATAGTGACCCTACAGAATGGAGTAGAACTGCTTAGCAGGGGTTCCAAAGCTGCGAGGCTCTCTACGGGAGTAGACAGTTTGATCTTTCTCCTACCAAGAGGCTGGTGGACTTGAACCTTCCACCTGGCAAGTTAGCAACCCAACACTTAACCCACTGGGCCAGCAAGGCACCTGAGTTTCTGTTTAGCAGTAGGAGAGCCATTTGGAAAGGGTGAATGTAACTGACTGGTCTTCTTAAGCATGGGTCCCTGCAGCCACTGTATCAATCGGTCTCACGGAGGGTCTTCCTCATTTTTGCTAACACCAAAGCAAACACCCTAACTCAAATGCCTTGCTTCTTCTTCAGTGTTCAACTTTCACACTTACATGAGCTGGGTGAAAATACCACAGCTTGAGGTAGGCTCACCTCTGTCCTCAAAGCGACGTCCTTCCTCATGAACACTTTCAAAAGGTCTGCGCAACAAATGTTCACAATGCAATACATTGTTTGATTTCAAGACCGCTGCTTCCCTGACTGCTGCTACCAGTTGTGAGGAACTTAGTGTTCTTTACACTGATGAGACAGTTAAGGTTCACTGTGCCAACCTGGCCGATGAACACATGTGGGATTAATTGAAGCGGCAGAGAGATAAATGGCTTGGCGAGACTCGCCTGTCTGGTGTCTTGCTCTGATGGTCGGACCAGTTGTGACTGCCTTAGCTAGTTCTCTGCCTCAGCTGGCAAGGCTCACTCCCTGGGAGACATCCCTGAGGAGAAGCCATGTGGACCTACCCCATGCAGCCCTGGGTGCTGGAGCAGCCGTGTGGAGACCCCTGCCAGCGCTGAGATGCTTACACATCCACTGATACAACTTTCCTCCTGCAGTTGGCGTCACTGCGTGTGTTTTGTGAAATTGAGGAGGACTTTGTAGATCAGTGTCAGACATATGGGCTAATGTTGTACTTATGAGCGTGGACTGGACTGGATTGGAATGCTTAATGTACAACTACCCTTTATGTAAAACTCTCTCTTATGAAATATGACTTTATGGGGAAAAAAAAAAAAAAGAACAGGTCCTATGATACAGAAAAACAGAAACGGAAACATAAAGCCTTCCCCTACAGCCAGTGCCCTGAATTTGGGCTTCAAGCTTCCTAAACTGGGAGGTAAGCAAGTCCTCCTTCCTAAAATATAAAACAACAGGTTAAAATGGCAAATGTTTTGTTCCATGTATATACTGTTGCCAACTGCTGTCAAGTGGACCGCAACTCAGGACCCCTCGTGTGCACAGCAAACCCACTCTACTGGGCACGCGAGGCTTTGATCTCCCAGAAACGATGGGCTTCCTGCTCCTGTAGAGTCAGTCTCAGCCTGTCCTGACAGGAGTCAGCGTCCACTCAACGGCAGTGAGTGTGGTTGGGTTTCTCTTTTCCTCCCCTTTCCCTTTCAGAAGCAGATGGCCAGGCTTGGCGCCTGAGGAGGCGTGTCTGGGTCGATTCAAACTGCCATACTTTGGGCTAATAATTGAGTTTTAATCGCTTATACCACACAAGGCTTCGTATATATTTTACTGCAATAAGAAGTAGTTCTAAAAATCCATGCAAACACATTTTAAAGACTGGGTGAGAGTGAGCTGCTGAAAAGCCACCACCCGCTGGATGGATCAACAGAATGTGGTGTATATGCAGACAGGGTACTCGGCCCCAAGGAGAGAATGTGGTGTATATGCAGACAGGGTACTCGGCCCCAAGGAGAGAATGTGGTGTATATGCAGACAGTGTACTCGGCCCCAAGGAGAGAATGTGGTGTATATGCAGACAGTGTACTCGGCCCCAAGGAGAGAATGTATGTATATGCAGACAGTGTACTCGGCCCCAAGGAGAGAATGTGGTGTATATGCAGACAAGGTACTCGGCCCCAAGGAGAGAATGTGGTGTATATGCAGTGTATTCGGGCCCAAGGAGAGAATGTGGTGTATATGCAGTGTATTCGGGCCCAAGGAGAGAATGTGGTGTATATGCAGACAGGGTACTTGGCCCCAAGGAGAGAATGTGGTATATATGCATAGTGTACTCGGCCCCAAGGAGAGAATGTGATGTATATGCAGACAGTGTACTCAGCCCCAAGGAGAGAATGTGGTGTATATGCAGACAGTGTACTCGGCCCAAGGAGAGAATGTGGTGTATATGCAGACAAGGTACTTGACCCCAAGGAGAGAATGTGGTGTATATGCAGACAGGGTACTCGGCCCAAGGAGAGAATGTGGTGTATATGCAGACAAGGTACTCGAACCCAAGGAGAGAATGTGGTGTATATGCAGACAGTGTATTCGGCCTCAAAGAGACTGGACGTCCTCACGCATTCCACAATACGGACGGACCTTAAAATTATCATGGGGGACAAAATAAGTCAGCTGCCAAAGACAAACATTGTATGATCCCATTTATAAGAAAACAAGGACGTTTATAGGAGTGCTGGTGGCATAGTGGTTACATGCTGGGCTGCTACCACAAGGTCAGCAGTTCAAAACCACCGCCACTCC
>NW_022109491.1:23460446-23476285 GCF_000313985.2 Echinops telfairi | reverse complement strand
GGCTTTCTACTCCCATAACGAGTTACAGTCTCGGAAACTCATGGGGCAGTTCCACCCTGTCCTGGAGGGTCTCTGTGAGTCAGGATGGGCTCGATGGCAGGGAGCTGGGGTTTTTAATAGAAGCCAAAGATGAATGGTGGTTACTGAGCGTGGCAGGGAGAAGACAAGGGGGAGGTTTTGCTTCAGGGCCCTGCAGTCATGTCCAGGGCCATGGGAGGATTTGGAAGTGGAAAGGCAGAATGGGGCACAACCGACACATGGAATCAGTGACGATGAAATGCGCATGTAGAAACTGCTGAGCAGGTGTGTGTTGTGTGATGTACATTTTCACCACAACTTCAGGAAAAGAAGAAGGAGGGACTGGCAGGAAAAAAACCCAAACCAAACTAACTCCATTCTGATGCACAGCCACCCCTCAGACAGGGTGGAACTGCCCCCGTGGATTTCCAAGGCTGAAACGCTGCAGGAACGGGAACCTCCCCTTCCTCCTGAGGAGCTGCCCAGTCCAGCTGCTGACCGTGCACCTGGCAGCCAGTGTGCAAGCCAATCTGCCACCAAGGCTCCTGACGGACAGGAAGAAGCCTCCAGAGACTCTTCCACAGGGACATGAGCAAAGACGAGCGCACTGGTGGAAAAGCCCAGACAGGCAGACTGATACAATGTCTGCCCGAATTTCTGCCTCGTTCCACACCACCCAGGGAGCAGTGATCACCAGACCCCCTGACAGTGGGCGTGAGCGTCGGGAGGGGCATGGCAGGCACCCTTGCATCACAGTGCGTCTTCCACACCAAGTCCCACCAGGGCCACAGGAGAGGTTTAGTCCGCAATGCTTTTTAGTCTGAAATATTTCAGGATATTTGAGAAAATTGAGGGAGGCCAAGGGGACTGCTGACTTTTCATTAAATGTAAACAAAAACAAAACATACCCTTGTATTTAGTTTCATCAAAAAGGAAATTTTAACCCCGGGGGGTGGGGGTGGGGAGAGAACCCAAAAGGGTGGGGGCGGGGGAGGCCAGGTCACAGAGGGAGAGACAATTCTTTCATGAAACCTTACTCGGGGGTCATTAAATCTTGTTTCCTCTCATCTCACTGAAGTGTGGTTTCACAAAAATATCTTGGCCCCGGAGAGCGGCGGGCAACTGAGAACTTGAAGCAAGCGGCTCAGTTTACAGAGGAGACACCGAGGGAGGAAGTGGGTGTCCCCAGGTCCCGAGGGACAGGTGAATCCCAGAGCATCAACACTCAGCTTCTTCACCCCTCCCTGCCCCGTCCACAGACACCTTACACCCTCCCCCCAGGGGACCCTTTACCTGGCTGTTGATGTTGTTGTTTTCCCCAAACACCAGCAAGCCCCCGAGGAAGGCGGCCAGGAAAGGGTGCATCTGGTGGGTCTCGCCCTGCACGCGGGACTGCAGGGCGCACAGGCCCTTGTAGGCCAACACGAAGCAGGCCAGGTTCCTGGAGTGCGTATACGTGGCCTGCAGGATGGCCCGCAGCTTGTCCCGGAGGCTGCACAGGCAGGGAGCTCCCATTAGGGGTGATGCAGGCCCAGCCCTCCCAAGGCATTCCGTCCCTGCAGGCTCGGAGCTCACGGACCTTTGCTCTCTCAGCCCAGGCCTCTACAGCCCTGCCCATCCTCCCTCGGGTCTGCGCCTCACTCCTCACCTGATCAGGCCTTGGCTCAGTGCTACCTCCTCAGAGGCCTTTCCTGACCATGGTGCCCTGGCAGAATGCCCACCCAGCCCAGCCACGCACTGCTTTTCCGTTAAGGCTCTTACCACCAGCAGGCAACTAGCGGCTGACCCCCTCTCTCCACCTCTACCTGGGCCCCAGTGGATGTTCCCCTCGATAGGGCCCAACACACAGTTACAAAAACAAAAGGAAACTCCCGCCCTCGAGTCTACACTGACTCGCGGCCACCCTGGAGGACAGGGTAGAACCGCCCCGTGAGTTTCTGAGGCTGCAACCTGCACCGGAGTAGAAAGCCCCATCTTTTTCCCGCTGCACGCTGGCTGGCTTCGAACTGCTGACTTTGCAATTAGCAGCCCACCGTGGAACCGCTGCTGTGCCACGGGGGTTCCCACCACACAGAGTCTGTGCTCAACAAGTGTGTTTCGAGTCGTCCCCTGAAGAAGTAAGGGCTGACTACACCGCCAGGTCTGGGAATCCAATGCCGAAAACAAACCCATGGCCACCGGCTGCCCTCTACGGGCTGGTGAGCTCCCAGGAGAGGCGGGGTGTTCAGCTGCAGCGTGGAGTCACTGAGCCCACGTGACAGGGAAGACCTGCCCTGGAAGGGATTCTGGGCCGTGAGCTCCCCCCGAGCAGATCAGCAGGTTTGTCTCCCGTGGAGCCGCTGGAAGCTGCAACCTGCCAACCTGCTGGCTGGCGTTTGGCCTCCGTGGGAACAGCAAGTGGGAGCGACTGCAATAGCCAGTCCAGCAGGATTCGTGGAGGCCTTTATGTGACGGCGACCCAGGGTAAGTGATTTGTGACATGAAGTAACTGCACGAGACAAACCATCCCCCAAATCCAGGATCAGACATGAACCTGGACCAAAAATGGACCTGGGCCAATGAGGGCATCGCAGCAGAGGGAGCAGGAAGTGCAGACATGCTGAGGAGGGGCAGCCGTGGAGGGGGACAGAGAGAGGCCACCCTGAGCACCTGGGCCAGCGGTGGGTGCAGAGGACGCAGAGGCAGCACCGCAGGGCACACATGCCTCAGGTTCCCTGCTGACTTTACCTGCGAAGAGTGAGGTTCTAAGTCGGGGAGGGTGATGAAGTTCACTTTATCGTTTGAAAATTCCCTCGGGGGGCAGCGAGAATGTAGAAATGGGGACAGAATGTACTCTTTGAGAGCCTGTGGATGGATGGCAACCTCCAGTGCCCCAAGGGCCAGGGGGAGCCCGAGTGATGGAACTCAGGGGGATCTGCCTGATGGGGGAAGATAGGAATCAACTTGAGGGAACAGAGGCCCCGCCTTGGCAGTCCTGAGTTTCCATGGTGAAATAGCCCTATTTTTAAACGTCGTCACTCCTTCCACCTTCAAAATGTTTCCAGAGTATGACCCCTTCTTCTCACCTCCACTGCCACAACCAGCATCAACATCACGGCTCAGCTGGATTATTATCAGCTCCTCACGTAGCCTTGCTAACGGCAAGGTCAGCAGTTCAAACCCACCAGCTGCTCTAAAGGTGCCAGACGAGGCTGTTTGCTCCGGTCAAGATCCACAGCCTTGGGAAACCCTCTATCGAGTTTGCTGTGAGTCAGAACTGAGCTGATGGCAGTGGGTTGGGGGGTGGGGGTTGTTATCCTTGTGCCCCCCCTCTATTGTTCACCAAGCCCCAAAGCACTCACCCTCAAACAGACTGAGAATGGCCCTTCCCTACTCCAAACCTTCTAACCACTTCCTGTTTCCCTTAAAGGAAAAGCCAGACTCTTTGCCATGATCTCAAACTGGAGAGGGCTGGCTTGGGTCATCCTTCAAGCGCCCTCTCCTTCCTCCCCTCCCCTCAATCCCTCTGTGCCAGCCACGAGCCTATCTCAGGGTCGTGACCAGCTGTTCTCGGTCTGGGGCAATCTGTCCCTAGGATCCACATAGCCAATCTCTTATCTCCTCCAAATCTCTCTCTCTAAGATATTTTTAAATTGTGAATTAGGTGGGGGGAAGTATACATTTTGGACTGTCACGGCTCCAACATCAGCCCCACCATAGCTGACCCTGCCACCCTCCCCCTCTTTGATTGCTCCCAGGGAGTCCTGTCTCCAAGTGCCCCCCAGTGAATACCCATCAACCCTCTAGTCTCCTGCTTCATCTGCCCTTCCTCACCCCTCACCCCTTGGAGCCTCCAAAGCCTGTTCCCTTCAGACTGAAAGTCAGTGCCCTGGTTTGCTTCCTGTCCGTCAAGTCTTTCCGAAAACGCTTCTCTCTCCCCTCCAGCACTCTCGACCCTTCTTCCTTGTCGCCCATGTCACCTAACAGACCACCTACTTTCCTATTGACAGCTTCCCTTCCAGGTCCCTGCCAGGCGGTAAACGCCCAGCACCATGAGGGTGAGGGTCGTCTGTTTTGTTCACCACCGTGCCTCCTCTAAGTCAGAACAGCGAATGGCTCAATAAATCGTCGCTGAATGAACGAGTTGATTTTTATTTTGTTCAATCAGGGGCCAAACAACCCCAAACCAAACTCACGGACATCGAGTCCATGCCTACTCACAGCGACCCTGCAGGCGAGGGTAGACCCGCCCCTGTGGTTTCTGAGATGGTAACTCTATAGAAGCAGAGCCTCGTCTGGTGGTTTCCAGCTGTCAGGCGTGGGGTTAGCAGCCCACTATGCAGCCACTACACCACCAGGGCTCCTAAGTCAATAAGAATTAAGCAATAAAACAGAAATGCCAAAGAGAACGTTTTTTGCTAATTGGATTTGGCTGATTGGCGGCTCAGGAACAGGTCCTACAAGCTCCAGGGGAGGCTACAGACGTGGCTGAGGCCAGCAGGCCGATTCCCAGGTCTGCAAGCGGACTATCTGGAAGGGATCCTAAGATCAGAGTTGTATATTAGGAGGAGGGGTGGTGGTGGTGGTGGTGGGGTGTGTGTGTTGGGGGTCACGAGCTGGACCTAGCTAGGAAGCCACTGCAGCCATCTGGACACTGAGGACTGACCACAATCTCTCCCACTTTGAAGGGGGCTCAGAGGTATGGTACCTGCCAGTCCGGAAGAGGAAGGTCATGACCAGCGCGTGTGGGGCCCGGATTTTGGCCCCATAGCTGCAGAAAGAGAAGAAGACAGTTGGCATCAGATCGCAAGTTCTCTCCAGCCCCTCGGCCCCGCTCCCCAATCCAAGGCCTAACCACTTTGGGGGAGAAAGAAGGCTGGCTTTCGCAGTAGGTCTGGGTTCAAATCCCGGCTCCAACACTTCATGGTAGAGTGGCCTCAGGCTTGTCCTTGAGCTTCTCTGAGGCCCAGTGTGAGGAGTCCCCGTGGCATAGTGGTGACCTGTTAGGCTGATGATCGCAAGGTGGGCAGTTCAAAGTCACCAGCTGTTCTGAGGGAGAAAGAGGAGACTTTCTAGTCCCCTAAAGTGTTACACTTTCAGAGGGAAGGTGCATTAGAACTGATTGTGATGATGTCTATACAGTATCTGTTAGAAGCAATTTAATGAAGGAAATATAAAATGTGAATACTATACCAAGACTACTAAAGAAAGAAACAAACAAACAAACTTGACCAGTGGTTACCATGGGTGAAGGAGGAAGAGTTTTCGCTTAGCGGGCGTTGAGTTTATGTTCATGGCGGTGGAATGATGTGGAGAAGGTATAAATAACAGTTGTACAACATGAAGGGTTTATCAATGGCACTGAATTATACGTGCAGAAGTCGCTGAACCGGAGAAAGTTTTGTTCTGTATATTCTTGCCACAATTTTAAAGAACTGCATCAATAACAATGAGTACAAGGAAGAACAAAATGTTCTAGAATTGACCGTGGTGATAAGCACACACTCTTCTTGATGTGGATTATTGAACTGTGTGACACGCGGCTGAAGTGCCAATGAAACTGTTTGGCAAAAAGAGTTCCGTCTTGAAAACCCACAGGGGCAGTTCGACCCCGGCCCACACGGCCACTAGCAGTCGGCATGGATTGGAGGCAGTGCGTTTGGCTTTGAGGTTTTGAAAGGGGATGTTAGGGGAGGGAAAAAATGAGGACCTAATGCTGGGGGCTTAAGTGGAGAGCAAATGTTTTGAGAATGATGAGGGCAATGAATGTACGAATGTGCTTTACACAATTGATGTATGTATGGATTGTGATAAGAGTTGTATGAGCTCCTAATAAAATGATTAAAAAAACAACAACAGAAAAAAACCTCTCCCAACTGTAAAGAATGGTGATTGGATGTGGGAAAAGCATAGTAAAGAAATGTTCGCTTTTTTTAGAGAGCCAAAATATTAAGATAAATATATTTGAAACATTGTCAGTCTACCTGTTCTGCTAAAGGCAGAATTCAACGCTTAAGCACTGTCTGGTTGCTGTCAAGCCATGGCTCCTCTACCAAAGGTGGTCAGCCTTCTGAAAAGTAAACCTCTGAAATGGAATAACTGTTTTAATTGCCTGTCAGTACATTATCAGAAAATGGTCGTTTGACCAAGGACTTCTGTGTTTTGAGTTTTAAAACTATGATTGAACATAAAAAAAAAGAAAGGAGATGTTAGACCTCAGAGGGCTGGAGGTCATTCCAAAAAGTCGGAGGGATGCCTAGAGGAGGCCTCCCCTCTTTCTCCTCCCATGGAGAGTTCCAGTCTCTGACTCATCATCATCAACTGCAGGGCAGTTCACCTGGTTTGGGGTTTTATACCTGCTCACCTGGCTGTGTGTAGTCCATTGGTGGGCTCCACCCTGCCTTTCCCACTGGGGTCAAACATGCATTTTAAAAACACATGGCAGGTCACACTCCCTGAATAAATGCCATCTTCTCAAAGCTCTGGGAATAAAAGCTGTTCTCCCTTACAGCCACCAGAGCCCTGATGGCCTCACCCCAGCTTCCCTCTCCCACCTCACCTCACCTCCTGCCCCTACAGCCCCATTGGCCCTCCCTCACCTGGTTTGACACACCTTGCTCTGTTCTGCCTCAGGGTCCTGCTCCTCCCAGCCTTATGGAGCCATTTCTTGGTAGTTCCAGTCTCAGGTGGCTCCTCCGAGAAGGCTGTCCTGACCTTCTAGACTAGATAAACCCCAAACTCACCTTCACAGCCAGTAAGTTGATTCTAACTCTGGTGACTCGATAGGCTAGGATAGAACTGTTCCTGTGGGTTTTTGAGACGGTAACACTTTACAGGAGTAGAAAGCTCCGTCTTTCTCCCAGAGTGGCTGATGGTTTCAAACTGCTGACCTTCTGGGTCACAGCCTAACTCATAACCACTAAACCACCAGGGCACCAATTGCAAGGATTCTCCATTCACAGAGCAGTTTCTGGCAGTTAAGCTCCTACCTCAGTCAATCTCAGGGCCTTTCCTTTCTTACTCTTTTTTTATGGCCTCCAACCCAATACCCAGAGAAGCCCTGGAGGCGTAGTGGGTAAGCATTGGGCTGCGATCCACATGGTTGGCAGTTTGAAACCACCACCAACTCGGTGGGAGACGGCTTTCTCCTCCTGTAAACAGTAGACGGTCTCAGAAACTCACGGGGGAGGGGTGCACCGTTTACTCTGAGGCAGCCTTGACCCCATGGCAGTGAGTTTCTTAGCCCAATTCCCAAGGCGCTTGGGCGGTGTGAAGGCTGTGCACGTGGTTCCCACTCAGCCAGCAGCTTCACAGAAGACAGACCTGCAGATGTGGCCTTGTGAGGGTGACACAGGAAACCCTGGGGGCAGTGCGACTCGGCCACACCACCTCAAGCAACTGCATGGCGCCTACACACAACCCCCAGCCCTGGGCTTCTCGGGGTCTAAAACCTTTCCAGGGATGGCCCCTTCCTGTCTGTGAGAACGTACTAGCCAAAGCTTTACTTTCCTTCACCGGAGTTTACTTTGACTTGCAAAAAATTAAATAAATAAACTGGAATCCATACAAAAGGCCAGGTCTGCTGGATCAATAGAGACTACAGGAACCCCCAAGAGTATCGCCCTAAGAGACCCTTTGAATGTGAATGGAAGCTACTGACAGAGGTTGCCTTTCAGCCAACTAATGGATGGGTCTAGAAAGTACACAGAGTGGGTCTGCCATTTGGTGGGCTTCCATGCAATTGTGAAAATCAAGAGGCCCGTGAGTGATGTTCTTGTTGAAAGGTGCCTTCGAGTCGGCTCCGACCCACAGTGACCCTGACGCACAACAGAAGGACACACTGACTGGCCCAGCACCGTCCTCACAGGGCCCCTGTGCTGCAGTCCCTGGTTGCAGCCCCTGTGTCCATCTGCTCTTGAGGGCCTTCCTCTTTTTCACGACCCCTCGACTTTGCCGAACATGCTGTCATGGGCTCCCATACACCACCTAGGATCTGATACCAAGTAGCCAATATTTACCCAAAAGCAATGATGCGAAGGCAAGGCAGGACAGAGAGGCTAGAGCCACGAAAACCCAACGCAAAGACTGGAAATGATGAGTGTGGCCGCATCGGGCCACATTGTAAGAATTGTAACCAATGCCGTGGCACAACGTCTATAAAACTTCTTAAAGGGGAGCCTGATTTGCTGTGTTAAGCACTCACGTAAAACACCAAGAAATCTGTAGTTCAACAAATTTTTAATTTCTGGCAGCCTCTTTGAGACCATATCTACTTGAACAATACTTGTGAATGGTCCCAAGTTCTTGAAAACAGCACGCCTGTGTCTGGTCTGTCACCAAGGGGCTATGGGGTCCATAAGGCCTCTGTCATTTGGTGGACTGCCATGCAGCTGCAAAAAGCAAAAGGCCGTGCTTTGCACGCCAGTGGGGAGAGTCTGCAATCCATCAGATGACAGGGACAAGGTGCCTGGTAGCATGAGCAGCAAGGTAACAACTGTGTAACTGGGCAGGGCTTCCAGAGCCTACAATAGTTTTAAAGTAACCAGTCTTTTTAGAAGTACTGGATTTGTTTGTAGGCACAGTTGACTGGGCAGAGGGGCTGCTTCTGGGGAGGGGCACTGGGCGACAAATGGTGCAGTGGGCAAGATTTTATTGTCTGGCTTTTTGTGCCTTTTGTAACACCTCATCTGATTTTTCAAAAATGAGATGAGAGCCCTTAAGATGGTGAATGAGCTGAAGGTAGTGTCCCTGCTGCAGAGGCCAGGTGAACCCTGTCTTCTCCTTGCCTACTGGAGGGGCAAGGACAGCCAGTCTCCAGCCCGCCCTGCTGCAAAGCCACATCTTTTCCCCTGAACTAGCAGCGCCCTCAGTCTCCCTCCAGCTGACTGGGACGATCAGGGCTCTTCCTTACACCCCAGACACAAGCTAGACGGCACCCCCCCTACTCCCCTTATCTGCCAGGCCCCCTTACCTGCCCTGGCTGGGAAGGCCCCTGGAGGGCACAGGGAGACTTGGAGTAAAGGCAAGTGTACAGAGTCAGCCTTTGGCAATGCTCACTGGCACTGCAAATCCTGTGGTTCTGGCTTGCTCTTGTTTTGTCCTGAGGGTTTCTTGGCAAAGGGGTCACTGATGTAATCCCAGGACCTACCAAGGGGTGTCCAATACAGCCTGGCAAAATGCAGCGGGAACCCGCTTCTACATGACACTGGGTGCCCACAGATGCCAAAAGCCTGGTCTTGGGTCACCCGGGACTGTATCCTGGCTCCAACCCTGACCGAGTGATATGATGACAGGCAATGAGTTGTACCCGTCAGCCTCTGTCTTCTCATGTGCAAAATGGGGACATTGACAAGATCTGCCCGCACCCTTGTTCTTTCATGAATAGTTTGAGGACCAACGATGCAGTGAGACTACACCAAAGGGCCAAAAAGATCACAGTGTCTCTTCCTGAGCAGCACAGCTGAGTGAGAGATGCACTGTAACCCAGTTAACTAAGGACTATGAAGAAAACTTAAAGCCGGGTAGGAGGTGGGGACTGCCAAGATTAACCTCAGCAAGAGGTGACACTTGCCCAGAAGCCTGACATGGGAGATTGCATGAGCCAAGCAGACATCCATCCATGTAGAAACCACAGTAACACAGCCAATAGTTCTATGGTGTTTAACACAACAGTCACCACAGTGGCTTGAACATAAAACCATTCGTGACAAAGGTACACAGGACAGGGCAAAGCCTCTTTCTGCTATACAGAAGGTCACCACCGTGCGCTAACAACTAACAATTGTATACCAGGAGCCGTGCTAAGTAAGCATTTCCAACATACTGGCTTCGAGCAGCTAAGTGATTTGTGCAATACCACACAGGGAGGTGTGGGCACCAGGATTCAAAGCAAGGCACTTTGGCCCCAGTGTCCACCTCCTCTTCACCACACCACCCTGCCACTAGGATGCCGGTTCCTTTCTCTGCTGCCTCCCCAGCACCTGGCACGCAGCAGATCCTCAATGTTAGCTGCTGAGCTGTGAAGGAAGTGAGCTCCTGGCAAATGCCAGCCAGGCATCCAAATGCCAAGAAGGTTCTTAGTGAAAGCCCCGGGGTCTCCGGTCCGCTGAACTGACCTCTGGGACCTTCTCCAGGGCTCAATGAACTCATCAAATACTGCAGTTTATTTTACATCCATTGTCCCTGCTGTGACCCACGACCCCGAAGTGCCCCAAGCCGGAGGGGAAGCTTAGCCTTGGAGTGAGAAACGGGATGAGTCCAGGGGGGTCGCGGTGAGGCAAGGGCACGGGGAGAAAAAGCTGTAGGAAGAAGGAGGTGCATGGGGGGCGGGGGGAAACTCTTGGCTCAGAGGTGGGAGGGAGCCCAGACCCCCCTCACCCCCCGCCCCCAAGCTAGAGCTCATGGCTAGATGCTGAGCGCTGCTCACGGGCACACTGCACAGCAGCGCCGAGCTTCGAACCTGTCGCTCAGCCCCCGGCCGGCCCCACTCACACGACTCCGTTCCGGAAGCCCTTGACCATGGCCAGCGCGGTGTGGTAGCGGCGCTTGCGCAGCAGTGCGTTGACAGCCAGGAGCAGCGCCTGCAGCTGCGGCGGGGCGGCCATGGCGCGGACGGGTCCCGGGGTTTGGAGCCCCGAGTGGAGCGGAACGCACTAGAACAGAACCTGGGTCGGGCCGCCCAGCCCCGGCCGCTCGGCTCACGACGTCCCGGCCGCCCGGCACGTCGCCTCGCCGATAGGCTGGGCCCCCCCAATCCGTTTTCAGGGCCAGCCAATCACAGAGCACGTTAGTTTCGCAAGGGCATGGGACGCCCGCGTTCCCACGATGATTGGAAGAGACGGGAGAGTGTGTAACCAATCACAATCTGCACTGTCCTACGTGTCCCATGAAGTTTAGAACCACCCGTCCAAATGTGTCCAATCAGAGGGCAGTTTTCTTTGTGGCGTGCTTGGTTCGGCTTGGAAAGAGGTGTGTCACCGGGGACTTTGGAACGGGCTGTGTAGTAAAAGGTGCGGCCCTCCCTGGAGTTAGGAGGTGCTTGTGCCTGTCACTTTACCCACTGTCATCGGGCCCATGCCGACGCATTGCGCCCCTGTAGAACAGGCTGGAATTGCCCCTGCGAGTGTCCGAGACGGTAACTCATTAGGAAGTAGAAAGCTCCGTCAATTGGCTCAAATTGGTTCAGAGGACAAGTAAAGCGTGCATCAGAGGTGTAGTATCCATTTACCATATTGACTCACTCTGTCTGCTAAGTAAAGAACATGAGAAACTGGACTATATGAAGAATAATGTGGCCTCCGGATTGGAGGAAGATTTTTTGCCAACCTGAGATAGGCAGATGATACAACCTTGTTGACTGAAAGCCCGGTCCCCCGCAGGAAGTGGAGCCCTTGCTGATGAACATCAAAGACTACAGCTTCCAGTATGGATTGCAACTTTATGTAATGTAAAGAAAACCCAAAAATCTCAGAACTGGGCCAATAGACAACATCATGATAAACAGAGAAAAGATTGAATTTGTCGAGGAGTTCATTTTGCTCGGATCCAAAAGCAATGTTCATGGGAGCAGCAGTGAAGAGCTGAAACTACATACTGCATTGGGCAAATCTGCTGCCCAAAGACTTCTTAAAATGTGAAAGGTTTATTTGAATTGTGTTGGCAAAGAATACTGAAAGTACCATGGGCTGGCAGAAGAACAAACACATCTCTTTTAGAGAAAATACTGCTAGAGTGCTCCTTAGAAGTGATGGCGAGACTTGTTCTCACATACTTAGACATATTATTAGGCAGGATCAGTCCCTGGAAAAAGACATCATAAGGTATTGGCCTATGTAAATATATTTATTTGGCAATACTTTGAGGTAGTGGACGGACCTAGGGTCCCTGTTCATACCCTCCCTCAATATAAGAACACTTTGTTCTAACAAATTGGCAATCTGAGATGCTCACCCTCCCGGTACAATCACTGAAGACAAAATGGATGCATAAGCAAATGTGAAGAAGGTGGATGGTGCCCGGCTATTAAAAGATATAGTGTCCGGGGTCTTAAAGGCTTAAAGTGAAACAAGTGGCCATCCAGCAGAGAAACGACAAGCCCACATGGAAGTAGCACACCAGCCTGTGCAATCATGAGGTGTCATCAGGACCAGGTAACTGGCATCATAAGACTGTTAACAAACAAACAAACAAAACCATATGGTTGAGAATGAGGGGCATCGGAGCAGAGACCCAAAGCCCATCTGTAGACAATGGGACATCCCCCCCACAGAGGGGTCACAGGGAAGGGATGAGTCAACAAGTAAAGCACCAATGAAACACACAATATTCCTCTGATTCCTTGAGGCTTCCTCAGCCCCCCACTATCATGACCCCAGTGATGTCTCTCACTTCAGACTAGACCAGAGCATGTACACGGGTGTAGATGAGAGAAGAGCTCATGACACACGCAACCTAGGAGCAGGAATGGGAATAGCAATACCAGATGAGTAGGGGTGGATGTGGGCTGGGGGTGGGGGTGGATGGGTGCGGGAAGAGGAGGAAAGGGAATGGATCATCATGATTCACACACAATCACACACATACACACCCCTCCAGGAGGAAGAACAATGGAAACCATAGGGGGGAAGGGAGACAGTGGTCGGTGTGAGGCATGAAAATATTAATACTTTGTAATCCTATCAAGGAGTCACAAGGGTGTGGGGAGGGAGGGAAGACAAAGAGGAGCTGATACCAAGGGCTCAATAGAAAGTAATTGTCTAGAAAAGAATGATGGCAACCTATGTACAGATGTGCCGGCTACAATTGATATATGGATCGTAATAGGAATTCTAAGAGCCCTCAATAAAATGATCAAAAAATTAAAATAAAAATGCACATGCTTTGGGAATTAGCACAACAACAAGACATCAGACTTGGGAAAGTGGAGGGTCACTGAAAAAAGAGGAAGACTGTCAGGAGTTGGATTGTTGCAGGGCTACAAAAATGGGCTTAAACACATCAAGAATTGTCAAGACCTCTGGGGTGAAACACGAAGGGAGCACAACAGAGCAGCAAGGGGAGCAAAGCAATGAAGTCCTTGAGGAATCCCCAAAATAGACCTCAGACTCAGAGGGCAGGGCTTGGCACCTCATCAGACTCGATCGGAAAACATACATAAGGGTCAGCAGACAGACCTGTAATCATTTATGAACTCTTTCTTCTTCTTTTTCTCATGCCTATCTATATAAGATAGACAAGATAAACAATCCCGAGGAGAATATCATGGGAACAACGGTTAGGGGAGGGAGGGAGCAGGGGAAAGAGGGATGTGGGGGAAAGGGGGAAGGGAGTCAACAAACCCAGGAAAAAGGGAACAACAAGAGATTTTAAATTTTAAAAAGTGAGAGAGATTTAAAATCAATGGTGAGGAGGGTGTAGAACACTTGGTGGGGTTCGATCAAGTGCAGTGTAGCCCAGAGGAATCACTGAGAGGAAAGTAAAAGGAAATAGAGGAAAGAACTAGGAGGCAAAAGACATTTATAGAGGTATAAATACAAGTATGTATATATGTAAATGCATTAATATATAATGATAGGGATATAGGTCTATGTACCTATATTTATATGTTAGGTACCAAGGTAGCAGACAGACATTGGGTCTCTACTCGAGTCCTTCCTCAACACAAGAACACGTTCTAATAACCGGACATTCTGTGATGTTCACCTTCCCAACATGATCACTACAGTCAAAATGTGTGAATAAGCAAATGTAGTGAAGAAAGCTGATGGTGCCCAGCTATTACAAGATATAGCATCTGGGGTCTTAAAGGCTTGAGAACAAACAAGCAGTCATCTAACAGGGAAGCAACAAAGCACACAGGGAAGAAATACACCAGCTGGTGTGATCACGAGGTGTTGATGGGATCAGGTATCAGACATCAGAAGACCCAAAACAAAAAATCATATTGATGCGAACAAGGGGTGTCGGGGAGTAGAGACCCAAAGCCAATCTGTAGACAATTGGACATTCCCTCACAGAAGAGTCAAAGGAAGGGACGAGCCAGCCAGGGTGCAGTATAGCACCAATCAAACACACATTCTGCTAATTCTTTAATGTTCCCTTCCATCCTGACACTATCATGACCCCAGTTTTACCTTACAAATCCAGCTAGACCGGAGCATGTACACTGGTACAGATAAGAAAAGCTCTGAAATGCGGGACAGATAAACCCCTCAGGAACAAGAATGAGAGTAGCAATACCATGAGGGTAGGGTGAAGGTGAGTGGAGAAGGGGAGAAATCAGAACCAGTCGCAATGTTAGATGTATAACACCCCCCCCACACACACACACACACACACTGGAGGGGGACAAAGAGCAGAAACGTGGATAAAGGGAGACAATATGAAAATAATAACTTATAATCTATCAAGGGTTCATGAAAGTGGGAGGGTGGAGGAGGGAGGGAAAAAAGAGGAGCTGATACCAAGGGCTCAAGTCTAAAGACAATGTTTTGAAAAGGATGATGGCAACATATGTACAAATGTGCTTGATACAATTGATGCATGGATTGTTATAAGAGCTGTAAGAGGCCCCAATAAAATTGTTTATTAAAAGTTTTTAATAAAAAAAAGAAAAGAAACACCCCCTTGTCCCCCTCATCAGCCCCGCCTCTCATGCTCTGGCCACAGGCAAAAAAGAAAAAGAAAAGAAGTGTGAAGCTGGCCCAGGGTTGGCAGCTGTACCTGGGGTTGATATGTGCTGGAGATGACCCAACAACAACACTGTCAACAGAACCAGACGCTCCTGGGCCATGTAACATCCTCACAACCGTGGCTATGTTTGAATGCATTGTTGCAGTCACTCAGCCAATCCATTTCCTTGAGATGTTTGACAGGTGATTGGTGTTTAGATAGGCACAATGTTCCGTTGTATGTATATGAGGGGTTACTTAACCATTCCTCCACAGATAGGGCTTTTTAGGTGTTTCCACTTCTTTGCTTTTTGTATAGATAGCTCTGCAATAAACGTGGATGTGCATATACCTGTTCCTATTTGTGCTTGATTTCTTTGGGGGTATATATACTGAGTGAGAAATTGCCGGGTCATATGGTATTTCCAGGGAGCCCTGGTGACAACGGTGGGTTGTTTGGGCTCCCTAGGGTTGTGATCTTTAAAGAGATGACATGGCTGACATTCCTCAAGTGGTGCAGCCATTCTTACCCTCTCTCCCTGAGTTGTTCTTCTCAACATAAATTCAGGTCCCCTACTTTCCAACCCACCATATATACTCGAGTATAAGCCGATCCACCTAATTTCACCACAAAGCCTGCATTAAAAATGTGCTGAAAAACTCAGCTTATACACGAGTACATATGGTAATCTTTTGAGTTGAGGCTATCAGTTTGATCGCATGCAGCTTGTTCTCTGAAGAGCACAGGCCTCAAGGCAGCCAGTTTGGCTCGTTCAGCTAAACTACTGCTCGGATCTGTTGGTGGTGGGTTGGTCTTTTCTTCCTGACTTTTTGCAAGCGTGGTCTCAAAAGATTTTTGCTTATATGATTGACTGATTTCGTTCTGTATACTGCCCTCCAGGTTCACTCGTGTATCGAGGTATTTTGAAACTTCATCATTAGTTTTCAACATTGTGTACTGCTCCATCCCATTGTGTGTAGTTTATGTATGCATTCTCCCGTGGCCTGGCATTTCGGTTGTTTCCATCGTATTTTTGGTTATTGTGAGCAGTGATGAACATGGGTGTGATGAACAGACATCTATTTGTGTCTTGGTTCTTCTTTCTCTAGGAGTAATGGGATTACTGCGCCATATGCTATTTCTGTTTCCAACTTTTTAAGGGTCCACCTTAA
>NW_022109491.1:23457313-23459525 GCF_000313985.2 Echinops telfairi | reverse complement strand
CCTTCTTTGGTGAAGTGTCTGTTCATGTCCCCAATTCTTAAAATAGGATCACTTGTCTTTTTGTTGTTGAGGTATCGACGTTCCCTATACATTTTAGAGATTAGTCCCTTGTCTGGTGTCATTGCCAATTTCCCCCCAGCTGGTGGGCGCCTTTTTAAAAATCTTTTGATGCACATAATTGTCTACATTTTAGACGATCCCAGTTATCTAGTCTGTCTTATGCTGTTCATGTGTTTGGTAGTATATTTATGCCATGAATTAGGACTCCCGAGTTTGTCCCTATGTTTTTTTATCAATGACCTTTATTGCTTTCGGTTTTATATTTAGGTCTTTGATCCATCTTGAGTTCATTTTTTTATATGGTTGGAGATATGGGCCCTGTTTCATTTTTCTGCAGCTGGATATCCAGTTTTGCCAAAGAGAGCAGCTCTTAACTTATTACTTATTTATTTTAGCAGTTGACGGGCTCTTATCCACATATCACACAATTGCATAATTCAAACATATCAAGAAGAATTGCATGCTCCTAACCACAATCAGTCTATTATTTATTTGTAAGGAGACTTCAGGAGTTGTTTGAGGTGAAGCTTTAAAGATTATCTCTGGGTACTAATTTCCAGAGTTCATCAGCCTCCAGAAGTTTGAAGTCCACGTGAAGTTGACATCATGTTTTGTATTTTTCCAGTTTGGGGTCAGGATGTTTCTATGGAAATTTTGATCAAACCATTCCATGGTAGCTGGGCACCATGCCTGGTAATACTTTGTAGATGCACCTAACTCTAAGTTTATCAGGGCAGGGACTATTAATTCATCCTGTCCAGAGAAAGCCAGTTTCTCTCTTTAGAAAGCACCTTCAGAATACTGACTGTGGGCTAGGCATTCCTTCTTAAGTGTTTGTTTGTTTTTAACAATTTCATTCTCTCAGGGTCCATATGAGGTAGGTACTATTATGATGCCCATTTAACTAATGGGAAATTGAGGCACAGAGAAATGAAGGAACTTATTCAACTTATTATAGGTACAAAGTGGCTCCTCTCTTCTCCTGCACCTCCCCGTGGACCACCAAGAGGGGCTGAGCACCTTCTGACAGAATCAAAGCCTCTTCTCAAATTTGCAATCCCTGACAGGGATGAAGATTATCCAATAAGCATGGATTTCCAGTAACAATTTCACAAGGGTTTCAGCACATCTAGAAAGCAAGATGGTACCCGGCTTTCAAAAATATAGTCTGGGATCTTAAAGACTTGAAGATAGACAAGTAGCCATCCTAGCTGACAAGCAACAAAGCCCACATGGAAGAAGCACACCAGCCTGTGTGATCATGAGGTGTCAGGCATCAAAGACCCAGAACAAAAAATTCATATCAATGTGAATGTGGGGGAGTGCAGAATGCAGACCCAAAGCCCATCTGCAGACAATTGGACATCACCTCACAGAAGGGCCACAAGGAAGAGACCGTATAGTACCAATGAAACATACAACTTTCCTCTAGTTCTTTAATGCTTCGTTCCACCCCATCCCCACCCCCTCGACCAAAATCATGACCCAAGTTCTACCTCACAAATCTGGCTAGCCCAGAGCATGTACACTGGTACAGATCTGAGCTGGAAACAGGGAATCCAGGACAGATAAACCCCTCAGGACCAATAATGAGAGTAGAGATACCAGGAGGGGAAGGCGAAGGTGGAGGAGAAAGGGAGAGCCAATTACAATGATCTACATCCCCAGTGGGGATGGACAACAGAAAAGTGGGTGAAGGGAGACATAGATCAGTGTAAGACATGAAAAAAAAAAGATAAATTATCAAGGGTTCATGAGGGAGGGGGAAAAAAAAGAGAAGCTGATACCAAGAGCTCAAGTAGAAAGAAAGTGTTTTGTAGATGATGATGGCAATAAATGCACACACGTGCTTGACACATGGATGTATGCATGGATTGTGATAAGAGCTGTAAGAGCCCCAATAAAGTGATTTTAAAAAAAAGTGATAGAGGCTAGATTTGAACTAGGCTCTCTGCCAGCAGAGTCTCAGAGTCTCAGATCATAAGCACCGTGCTCTGTGGCCTCATAGTTCACACCCACAAAACATAGCAAGACGCTCGAAGGGTCTTCCTTCTCCTTGGAGCTGCAAGTTCGGTTTCAGCTGCTCACGATCTCCTCTCTTTAGAGACACATTTTCTTTTCTGGGCACCTGGAGCACCCATGAGGAACTCTG
>NW_022109491.1:23451463-23456467 GCF_000313985.2 Echinops telfairi | reverse complement strand
ACAATTGATGTATTCATGGATTGTGATAAGAGTTGTATGAGCCCCTAATAAAGCGATGAGGAAAAAAAAGAAAAGGAACAGCCAAAGCTTGGAGAGCAGGGGTCCCTGAAGCATAGACCCTTCAGGGCTCAGCAGGCTGAAATACAGTTCCTGCACATGGTCTGCAACACATGACAGATTTTGCACCAAGGGACAGTTCTTTAAAGGTTTACGAAGAAGCATTAACACATCAGCCAAGTTAGTCACAGAAGGGAGGGGAGGATGAGACTTGGAACATGAAATCACCGAGAAGTTAGCAGACTGCTGCCTTCTGCAACTTTAGTGGGAGAACAGAAAGTCAGGGCCAGCCTTTCATCAGCTCCCATGGCTTAGCCATCACATTCTCCCACGGGCTATGAACCGTGGAAGGTGGTGGTCCTGTTCCGTTTGCCTAAGGAGCAAACAGCTTTCCCCTTCACAGCTATGGAGGGTGACACTGGACATTTCCCAAATTTTCCCTCCTTCCTGTCTGGCTTTACTTCTAGAATGACTGCATTAACCATCCTGGGTGGCTCTTCGCTCTCTTAGTTTCAGCAGTGTCAACCAGCTGGCTCTAAGGGATGGGACATAGGACTGATGAATTTCAATGGAGGAAGAGCCAGAGGTGAGTTGTTGAAAGTCTGGGCCAGCGGGCAGCCTGCCTGGGGAACTTGCACAGCTCTAAATGTACAATCAGTCTGTCATTCTGTCTGTGAGGCTGTCAGTCCACAAGCAGCTCCCAGGTTACCGCTGTGCCAGGCTCTGAGGTCTGTCCCGTGGAATGTCCCTGCTCAGAGGGCTTTCTGCCGTGAGTAGGGGTGAGAAAAAAGGAAAGTGTTGCAGAAATCACTCCACTTGAAAGTGGGAGTCATCGGGCACTGTAACAACCTCGAGTTTGGGGGAGGGCTAGATTCTGCCCTGGGGGATTAGGGAAACGGACAGGCTCCATGCCCTCCTGGTATTCAGACGCAAGTGGAGGATGGCAGGGAGAGGGAACAACAGATGTAAAGGCCCGGAGGGCAGGTACAAATCGACTCTCTGCATATATACTTGGGGCATATGGAAATGCATGAAAAGCTGCTATGGTAATTCCATCATCTGTTGTCAACTT
Source organism: Echinops telfairi (assembly GCF_000313985.2). Classification (NCBI taxonomy): domain Eukaryota; kingdom Metazoa; phylum Chordata; class Mammalia; order Afrosoricida; family Tenrecidae; genus Echinops; species Echinops telfairi. Next base: position 23,455,338 of record NW_022109491.1, on the reverse strand, counting down.
GAGACTTAAGAGTGAAGGGGTGTAATCTAGCCTGTCAAACAGGTCGCAGCTTCATGACCTCTATGGAGCCGAGGCGATTATTGGATCGCTGGAGGCGGGACACTCACTTACTCCTGCTAGACATTCCTGTTGACAAGACACATGGAGCTATGCTAGGGACCTGGAGCTGGAGGAGGGCTAGTTTCCCTCCCCTCCTACATTGTTACCTTTGTTTTAAAGTAATTGTTGATCATTTGGTCTTATTTGGGTGGTTTTTTCCTTTAATATACAAGAACCTTGTCCTTTCCAGCGATGTTCTTTTTTTGAGTCAGTTTGTGATTTAGCTACAAGGGGACCTCAAGAATTAGTTTTGGTTCAAGGTTTGAAGATTATCCCAGGGCGATAGTCTAGCCTCAACTCGTGCAGGTCTGTTTTGGTTGCTGTTCCTTTAGGAATTGGAAGTTCCGCTCCACATTTTCCTCCATTCTATTCAGGTCCGTCTATTGTGCTGATTACAATGGTCTAGTGGTGGCTGGGCACCATTTAGTTCTTCTAGTTTCAGGGTAGATGAGGCCATGATTGCTGTAGATTTGTCCTGTAGCCTCCTTTCCTCTGTGAGTCTTTGACTTCCTTCTTTCTCTTTTGAATATATATATATACATATACATACATACATATATATATATATACACATATATTTCATGTCCTAAAACCTTGGTAATTTCACTCTAGATCTAAGTGTTTTGTGATTCATTTAAGATTTTCTAGGTAACCAGGTCATCTGCAAATGTAGACTATTCTACTTTTTTTTCCTACTGTTAACATTTCCTTATACAAGGGTCAAGGCTTTTAATAAATAGAAGGGTGAAAGTGGATATACTTGTCTTGTGATCTTAGTAGATTAAATATGATGCTAATTACAGAGTTTTCTTTGTCAAGTTGAGGTTTCCTTTCTTCTTATTTGTAGTTTTCTGCCTTTTCTTTTTTGTTTGTTGTTGTTTTCTAAATCATGAATGGGTGCAAAATTTGCTCCAATATCTTGTCTACATCTCTTGCAACGATCACGTGGTTTTTTGCTATTACTATAGTGAGTTTTATTGATGGATTTTCTAATGCTAAGCTCACCTTGCATTTCTGAGGTAAATCCCATAAACTCCACCTGGGATTTCCACTGGGTGGGGGGGCGAAATATATATATATAAAATTTGGGAGCTTACGTACTTATTTAACGAATATAAGAAAATATTAATTTTGAATCGCTTTAATTGAAATGTCTACTCAAGTAAAAACAAAGAGAATATGTGATGTGATAATCCAGGTATGTGATGATAAAGACATGATCAGGATGGCACCTCCCTGGTCCCTGCTCCAAATCTCCTAACTCTTCCTTGCCCCCTCCTTCCATTTATACTGCTTTGAAATTACTGTGTTAATCCGGGTTGACTAGAGAAACAAATTCATAGACACTTATATGTGTTTAAGAAAGAGCTTGCTTTATATAAAAGAGCAATTGAATATTGAGAAAACATCCCAGCCCAGTCCAGATCAAGTCCATGAGTCCAATATTAGCCCATATGTCCAATAGCAGTCTATAAATTCCTCTTCAAAAATGCAACCCATGCAGTGATGCTGAATGCAGGAAGATCACAGGCCAGTGGGTAGAAAGTCTTGTGGATCTGTTAGGTAGCTTAGCATACTGCATGCTCAGAGGTTCGAGCTACCAGCCAGGAAAATGTGGTAAACTGCTCATGCTCAGAGGTTCAAGTTTCCCGCCTGGAGAGGGAGGTACACCTGGGTGGGTACTGCACCTGGATTGGCCCACCTAGGTCAGGTGAATTCAATTCAGCCAATGGGGTTGACCAGGGTTGTCAACCACGCCTCCCTGTGAAATAATTGAAAAATGCAGGGTACCAGTGCCTACCAAGTGACTTTCCCAAGCAGCTTCTAGGCAGGCTGCGTGGGGGTGAGGGTCCCTGTGGTTGCCTGTGTAAACCTGAAACTTCTAACTTTCATAAAACTCACTTGGATCACAAACCAGGCTTCGGTGTGAATTCTTTCTCTCGTGGAGTCAAGGACCGAGGTATACCCTCCCACCCCCACCCCAGAGCTCTAACATAATTTGGTTCTGTGACTCAGAACACATAAGGTAAGCAGGCTCCACATACTTTCCTGGAGCAGGCCCTCAAATCCTGGTCTCACGGGTTTCAGGCACCTTCTGCACTCTTTTCCACCTCACCACTCTTGGGAGACGCCATGTAGCTGGAAAGGAAACCAGGCTAAACTCCTGTAAAACACCATGGAGGTGGATGGCTCCCAGAACTGACTCACGGGGACACTCGTAATGTATTGCCATAGCCCCATCCTTTTGTATCCATCTTTTCGCCTATTCTTACTGGTATATGGGACTTTATGTCTGCCTTTCCGTGTCTGCCTTCCTGGGAGCTTGCATGCCTTCCCCAGTTTTGATTACTGGGAGGGGGCTGGGACGCTGTTGCCTGCAGGGTGGGAGAATTTGGGTTCCCAAACCTTTTTGAGTCTCAGTGGTATGCTTTGTGTTCCGGCCCGCTGGATGGCTGGATGTGCCCGTGTAAACCCTGTTGGTTTCTGCAGGACTCTGGCTCCGGTGGCTGGCTCCATGCTGACTTTTGGGTAGGCCGCAAGCTTCGGCCACCATTTACCTAACCATGTGACTCTCTGTTCCTTGGCAGGATGGCGCCACTGGATGTCTGCCATTTTGGCTGCAGGGCAATGGAGCGCGTGACCCTGGCTAAGATGGCGCCCACTCCAGACACGTGGGGTCGGGGAGGGGCAGTGCCTACGTAGCTGGTTGCTTGGGCCCAGGAGTTAGCCCTGCCTACTCCCAGAGCCGAATGTTTCCCTTCCCCCTCCATTCCCTTTAGCTTTCTCTTGGTTTTACAAACAAACTGCTTCAGTGTTCTACCAGTGTGGGTTTCTTCCTTGCTCCTGGCTGGGTTTCCGCCGCCTTTCAGTGATGCTGCATCCGGCACTTTTTGGAACAGGTCTTAATACAGCTCTGCTGCCACAATATTCCAGCCAGAAATTCCAATTTCCATAAAGGTTCCCCAAGCTGCCAGATAGATGCCCCTCCCCTTCAGAGAGTTGAGAGTCTGCTCCTGTCAGCAGGCGTCTTTGAAGGCCATGGGGCCACACCAAGCAGCGGCCCTCCTAGCTAGCGGTCTAGAAAATGGTCGGACCTAATGTCGGCTGCAGCGACTGGTCTTTGACACTGTGCCTCAGGTGGGGCCACCTGTCTGAGGCCTCAGATTCAAGGCACCCGAGAGGTGCACACTGCAGCTGCGGTTATTGACCTTGAGGCATCACGCGCTCAATAGCCTCCTTGTTGTGTGTTTTCTAGATGGGACTTACCAGCTCAGTACCCAGGAATTGCCCCCTTGGTTATATCCTGTCTCATTGGGATTGATTTGATCCAGGGAGGCTGGACAGAGAAGTTGATTTCGTTTTGCCACTCTATTTGGCCACAATATCTTTTAGAAAAGGGAGAATCGTGATCTTCCAACGCTGATTCAGCTAGAACATTTCTGTGGAAGGATGGGGAAGTGGGGGAGATGCCATAGGTTAGAGCATTTTTCCTTTTGAGGAGCAGTTGAGATCTTCATTCCTAGTTCACCCAGGACCCCCTAAGGGATCCTGGAGTTAGGGTCAAAATTTCACCCAGCCTTGAACATTCTACCTGTAGTAGAGGCAGCTGGGGAGTTTGGTCCCCAGGCAGTTTACAAGTCTTTTACTCTAATTGAACTCGAGCAAATTAAAAATGACTTGGGCAGTTACTCTAACAAACCCATACAGTACATAGAAGAACACTTCCTCATATAATATATTTGTATCTAGAGCTCTATAAATACCCTTTGCCTCCC
>NW_022109491.1:23446509-23449971 GCF_000313985.2 Echinops telfairi | reverse complement strand
AAAAAAAAAAAAGAAGAACACTTCCAGCACCTCCTCCTAGCCTATGATTTATACTGGGACAGACTATGACAGGCTTTGAGAAAGAATGAGTGCTCAAAGGTGCTAGGAAGTTTGCAGAGGCGTTACATATGATGAATGGTAATTACCTACCCTGGAGGGGAAACTACTATACCCGTGTGCACAGGAACATTTCCTGGTGTGCATCACAAGTGGACTAAAGGCAGGTAGGCAAAAGGCCATCAATTATGCCAAAGAGGACCGCGATTCACCAGGGACCCACAGAGTCTCCTGTAAGCTTTTTAGAGCGGCTAAAGGAGGCCCTAGAATCATACTGCTATAGATATAGAAGTCTATGAGGGGCAAGTCTTGCTCAGGGACAAGTTTCTCACACAGACTGGACTGAACATTTGCATGAAGCTCCAAAAAACAGTGCAGAAACCTGACGGAGCTACCCTAGGAGAGATGGTTGCTTGTGCTAATACGGCATTTTACAATAGGGAGCAGGGAGGGGAGGCTCAGGCCTGGAAGAAGGAGAAAAGGAAGGACGTCTGGCAGGGCCAGGTATTGGCTGCACTTAATACTCGACTCTCATCGAATGCCTCCCAGGCTTCCCAGACTTTGAACCAGGTACCAAGTGCTACATTTGCTGGTGGCCAGGTCATTGGGCTAGGAACTGCCCTAACCGTAACAAGCCTCCTCGGACGCCATGTTTCCATTGCAAGCAGACCTGCCACAGGGCTGGCCTCTGTCCTAAAGCCAAAAACCTGGAGGAGGGGCGCCCACAGGCCAATGTGCAACTGCTAAGGGAGGAGGATTGAAGGTGCCCTGTCCGGCCAGCCCAGCAGCAAGTGATACTCTGTTTCCCCGATAATAAGACAGTGTCTTATATTATTTTTTGGTCCCAAGATACGCTAGGTCTTATTTTCAGGGGTGATCTTATTTTTCCATGAAGACGAATATGGTACACTTTTTTTGTTGAACAACAAAAAAGGAAATTTATTACCTGTATACGGTACAGTAGTAGTTGTCATCACAAACCAGCATGACCAGATAAACTATGAATCCTACAGTATCAAGAATTTCTTGTTACTACCATTATTTCCATGCACAACAAACTATGGTACATTTACTCACACTTCCTGTCTGCTCCGGATGCGCTGCGGTCAACAGTGAACTGTGCAGTGGCGCCCGCCACTCCGGTCCAGAGTCCAGTAGCTTCAGAGGGCCTTATTGGGGAAGTCTTATTTTCTGGGATGCCTTATTTTTCAGCGAGAGGCAAAACTGTAAGTAGTTCTTATTTTCAGGGGATGTCTTACTTTCGGGGAAACATGGTAGCTGTTACTGGTCTGGAGCCTAAGGTGAGCATCGATGTGGCAGGTAGGTCAGTAAATTTCATTTTAGATACTGGGGCCACTTTTTCTGTCCTTACCTCCTTCCCCAGACTCCTGGCACCCCACACCTGCTCCATCCTGGGAGTGTCAGGAAAACCTGTAGTTAAAACATTTTACCAAACCCCTCAGGTGCCTATGGGATAATTTCTATTTTCTCATAGTGTCCTAGTAGTCCCTGAATGTCCAGCTCCTCTCCTAGGCTGAGCTACACTGTCCAAGCTACACACCTGCATAGTCGCCGGGCCTCATCCTCGTCCTTCTACAGCTTTCCAAATACTCCTTACTGCGAAGGACCCACAGATTCCCCCACAGGAACCGTGGGAACAAGCCATAACCCCTGAAGTTTAGCACACGAGAGTCCCTGGCAAAGCTAAGTATACTACCCCTGTAAAGACTTTCCTATAAGATCTTACCCAGTTTCCCCATCAGTAACAGCATCCTTTGAAACCTGAAGCCATCAAAGGATGACAACCCCTCATTGGTAAGTTCCTCCAACATGAACTTTTGGTCCTTGTTAACTGCCCTGTAATATCTCAGTATTACCAGGTAAAAAGAAAGATGGATCTTATCTGCTGGTCCAAGACCTCAGGATGATAAATGAAGCAGTGATCCCACAGCACCCAGCAGAGCCAAACCCTTGTACCCTCGTAAGAGAAATTGTGAATGCTTTTACCCTGTTCCTGTGTTTACAGTGAACCAATACTCATGCCTGTTAATCCTAAGATTTTTATTTATTTCCTGTGACACTAACTTAACTCCATGGGCACTACCACGTCACAATCTTACTCTCATCTCCCTTAAATGGTTCACCTGCTTGCCCGTTTGTTTTTCCAGAAGTTCTCAGGTTACCAAGGCCTCTGAATCAATGTGCCATTTCCTGGACCACCTCAACCTTATCTGTCCTGGGCCCTGAATGGACAACCCCTTTGAGCAGAATAGGAAGGATGTGGACCCAAAGCCCCACTTCACCCCTTTTGTCAACAGAAAGTAGCTAGAGATGTCGTTGCCCAGGATCCCAAAGTCTGAGTCCATATATCTTCAGTGGGGAAATGTTAGGTAGCTTAGCTTAGGGACTGGGGCATCCATCACGCATGCTCAGAGGTTGGAGCTACCGACCACGGCTCCATCAGTGTAGCTCCATGTAGCTTGTCAACAGGAATCTCCCACAGAGAGTGTGTTCCACCTCCAGGGAGGAAGACAGGAGTTCCCAGAAGCCTCAGAAGGCCATGCCCACACAGAGGCCTCATTGGCTATGACCTGATTGACAGGCTAGACTCCACCCCTTCACTCAAATTGACAAAAGAGATTATGTAATTGCCACAATTACTTAGCACGCCTTATTTTTTAATTTTAAAATTTAATATCATTTTTTCTTAATATTTATTTTTAAATAATGTCTGTCTTCTCCCTCTACCCCCACGTCCATGGGCAGGGACCACTGCATTCCAAGACCCATTGTAAGGCTGGATGCAGGGCAGGCCTTCTTTAAGCATGGGGGGAGATAAGATGAGGGAGGGGTTTGGGTGGGATAGGTGCTCCTAAGTAAGTTGTGGGAAGAGCCTTGTGAGACCTGAGGTGGGGCAGGGTCAGTGGGGTGGCTTCGTGTGACACAGAGTCGCAGGGAGGAGGCAGGGATGGGAGGTATGAACAGGAAATGGCGTCCCTGAAAGATGGAAATAAGAGTAATAGAATGGCGGGACCCCTGGGAGATGAGGTTGAGGGGAGTCGCGGGAGGGCAGGTGGAGAAGATGGCGGTGGCTTTGGCAGGGGGAGAGGGAGCTTGCAAAGTTGGACCCTGCGCGATGGCATCGGATTGCCGAGTGGTCTCACGTGGGAGTCCGGGTCACAGAGTTGGGGGGGGGGCGTCAAGTCCTTTTTGACAAGGATGGAGGGACGTCCACTTGGCAGAGGGGCTGGCGTCAGGGGGAGTCTGGTGCGGCGGGATGATCGTCCACGGGCACCGGGTCACCCGGGTGGAGCCGGCGGAGTCGACGGAAGCTGGGGTCCCGCAGCCACGGCCGGGTTTCCGGAGCGGGTGGAGGAGGGGGCGGCGGCAGATCCAGGCGCCCCC
>NW_022109491.1:23444187-23445791 GCF_000313985.2 Echinops telfairi | reverse complement strand
GGACCGCCTGCACCGCGCCGGGCGGCCAAAGCACCTTCGAGGCGGGAGGTGGCTGGTGGTCGAATCAGCTAGCTTGGCTAGCACCTTTTGATGACCTGAGGTTGAGTGCCACTTGTTTGCCGAGAAAGACAGGGAGTGTCTTAGGCCAGCACACTGTGCTCCAGGACTCAACTCAGCAAACACGACCCCGGAGGGGAGGCATTGTCACACACTGCACGCACGGCGTGGCCTGCCGTGGGTTGGCCCTCGGGCTCGGAGACTTGTGGGCCCCGGGGCCTCCCCACCCTCAGGTGTACCTGCTGGCCTCAGGAACAGGCTGGCAGCCTCCGGGGGGCTTGGGGCCATGGCATGTAGCAGAAGGCCTGGGGGCGACAGCTCGATGTAGGCCCGGTTCTCAGCACGGTGTGATAAAATGAGTAGAGTATTCGAATGCAAACAAAAAGTGGGGCCGGACAGAGCAGGACTGAGCGTTTGAGTCCAGCAACGCCATGTGACAGCTCAGCTGCATCTCCTCGTTTCTTGGAGGGTCAGAGTTCTCGCCATGCACTGGAGGATAACCCCAGTTTCTGGGTCTGTTCACTGAGCCAGGCACAGCCCCCACCACACAGCCTGGAGGGGGAGAGGGGATAACAGAACATGTTAGAAAAAGCTTCAAACCCAATCCACATCGGGACTGTTGCTTTCGATCGACACGTGTGGACTCCATGTTTGTTACTACCAGGTGGACATCGTTGGATAGATTTGTTTTTCTTTACTGTTGCAAATGGGAAATCAGATAGGAGATAGTCACTAAGTGAAGAATAAGTGTATAAGAAATAAGGACGCCATGTATTCACCCACCTCCCATTGTAAATTTATTTAAAACAAAACAAAAAAACCTCACCCCCCTCCAGTCAATTCCGACTCATATTGACCCTATAGGACAGGGTGAACTACTCCCTTGGAAAAATCTCTATGGGGCCAGAAAGCCTGACGGTTCTCCCAAGGAGGGGACTGCTAGTTTTGAACTGCTGAGCTTTCAGGGAGCAGCCCAACGTGTGACCCATCCTGCTATAAATCTATAGTGTCTATAAACCTAAAATGCTGTATCATAACCAATGAGCGAATCAGGAAAGATCAGTTTCCTCCCTACAAAGTGCTGTCCTGTTCATAGCTGTACCCACCCACGTTTCTCTGCTCCGTGGCTCTGACCCCTGGCAATCTGTTCATTTAAAAGGTGTTGCCACTCAAGAATGTTGCGCAAAAGCAATCACATACTATTAACCTTTCTTATTTTGGTAAAATGTGATTAAACATTTGCATTTTAGCCATTTAAAATTGCATTTTGTATTTAAATTTACTTAATACTGTATCATTGTTCATTTTTATTTTCTACTTAATTAAAAAAAATTGTTACTAAGACCCTGCTCAGCAAACCACACAGCAATGCCACAGTTTCTGCATATACAGTTCACCAACGCTGGCTACCTGGAGTTGCATAGCATTCTCTCCCCCTTCTCTTGACTTCTTCCTCCCTGCCCCCTAAGGGTCAAGATGTTGTCAATTTGACCCCACATCCGTAGCTCTTCTAAGAACAGCCTGCTCCAAGCAGACCTTTTTTTTTT
>NW_022109491.1:23439522-23441405 GCF_000313985.2 Echinops telfairi | reverse complement strand
AGATTGTGTGTCCTGCCCGCTTGCTGGGAGGAAGATCACAGGTCAGTGGGTGCAAAGTCTTGTGGATCCAGTGGTGGTAGCATCTCAGCGCTGGTGGGGTCTCCACACGGCTCCTCCAACTCCAGGGCTCTGGCTCCATCAGTGCTACTCCATGTGGCTTGTCAACAGGAATGTCTTGAAGGGAGATTGTGTGTCCTGCCCGCTTGCTGGGAGGAAGACAGGAGTTCCCAGAATCCTCAGGAGAAGGCAATGCCCACACACAGGCCTCATTGGCTATGACCTGATTGACAGGCTTGACTCCACCCCTTCACTCAAGCTGGCAGGAGATTATGTAACTGCCACATTTGATAAAGAACTAGTCTTGGAAACCCACGGGGCAGTTTGACCCTGTGCTAGTGGGTTTCTATGAGTCGGTGTTGACTCGATGGCAGTGAATCAGTTTTGTTTTTACAATAATTTCATGCTTAACTTTTTGAGGACCCTCCGAAGCTGTTTTCCACAGCAGCTGCGCTATTTTGCATTTACACCAACAGTTGACAGTTCTGTTTTCTCCATGCCCTCCCCAACACTTAGATCCCTGGTTTTTCTGCTGTGTGCCATCTGGTGAGTAAAACATGGTATCTCATTGTAGTTTGGATTTGCAGTTCCTTAATCACTAGTGACCAGCACTTGTCTGTCAGTTTGTGCCCTGGTGGCTTGTGTGCTCTGTGGTGCTAGACGTTACGCCGATGGTGTTGAAAAGACCAGCAGGGTCATCTAGGGTGGGCAGGTTTCGGCACAGCTTTCAGACGAAGACTAGGAAGAAGAAAGAAGTGGTCCAGGACTGAAAGATCACTCACCCAAGCCCCGAGGAGAAACCACAGAGCCTTGTGTGATATACCGCCAGAAGATGAGCCGCCTTGGGTTGGAAGGCACTTAAAATGCAACCAGGGGAGAGCTGGATGCTCCCAGGAGGGTGAAACTTAATGGCCCAGATGGAGCAACGCTTTCTGGACCTTTCTTCACTGCTTCCGTGGCACCACTCACCTCTGTTTGTACTTAGGGCTGCTGTGTGTCAGTGGCCTCTAGCAATAGCAACAGTGGATTGGGAGCCCTAGTGTAAGGTGACCAGACGTCCCGCTTTTGGCGGGACAGTCCCAACTTTTAACAATTTGTCCTGTATCCTGCGGCATTTAAAAAAAATCCCCATTTTTGGAAAGAATGCATGACAAGCTAGGGAACGGCGGGAAAACAGGAAGGGAATATATGGTTTTCGGCTGCCATGTGGCCATTTCACCAGGATATAAGTTTTATATTATTTTTGTTAATTTTGTAATGTTAAACTTTAATAATAACAAATAATTGTTGAGAACTGATTATCGAGAACTGCTTATAAAAGTTCGCATTGTTGATCAGTTGCTAAAATTCGACCACCATTGTTTGGACTTAATGAACAATGGCATATTTTGGCATTGGCAACGAAGAAAACATTTTGAAACTGTCTCTCAGACGATTCACATCGTACTGTGTGCTAGTGCTAGTTAAAACAAGTGATGTCAACAAATCAGCTATTCAGATAATTTAGGTAAGTAATTTATGTATTTATTTCATAAATACATAAATTTTCTTGAATTTAGTAGACAGTACTGGAATGATGTGCAAAAATCATTCGATCATATTACTCAAAATTTCCCATATAGTAATATTTCCGAAAATGATATTTTTAATGAGGTATCATTATTAAAAAAAATATTGATAAGGAAAAGGTTAAATCTTGGGCATCAGCAAAAATCACAATAGAGAACAAATGGTTCGAAATATTTCATCATTTTGAAACAAACCATGTTCCATACAATAATGCACTAAAAATTGTGGAATACGCACTGTCCTTACCAGGAACTAAT
>NW_022109491.1:23436932-23438451 GCF_000313985.2 Echinops telfairi | reverse complement strand
GCTGTCTACTCCCAGAAAGAGTTACAGTCTCCCACAACCCACAGGGGCAGTTCTACTCTGTCCTTTAGGGTCGCTATGAGTTGGCACTGACTTAATGGCAGTGAGTTTGGTTTTGGGGTTGAGGTTTCTCTCTAATCATTTGCATCCCTGTTGTCACCTGGCTCTCATCTAGATAGTTCTTAAGAGAGCGTATGATTCAAGACAAACTTTTTCTTTTTCTGTTTGTAAAACAAGTTGAATAAGAACAGATAGAGTTCCAGCCAGTTAAGGCTCCAGCTACAGCTCATGGGAGATCCCTGGGGACCATGGAGGGAGGGTCAGTATAGTCTCAGGATGGGGCTGCACCTGGCCTCAACTTGGGGGTCCAGGTGACATGGGAACGGGGCCACAGTGTCTCTTTGCTATGGAGCCTCTGGCGAATCTGGGAGCTGGGTGGCGTCGTGTGGCTTGGTGTCCCTCCCTCCAGCCTGCTGGGAAAGGGAAAAGCCTGGCCTGGCTTGGGAGAGCACTTGATGTCCCCTGGAAACTTTGTTGGGGGTGGTGAGCTACAGTCCATCTGTCCTGGGTGTAAAGGCACCGAGGACCAGCAGCAGTCCTGGGCTTGTTCCCTGCTGCAGGGTCTTGAAGCATAGGAAATGACCACATCCAAACACAGTAGCCGCCCCACCCTGCGGGGGCAGCATCACTGGTGCCAGAGTGGGTCCTCTGGGCATGACCGGGCCTGCCCGCTGGGCCCTGCAGGCCCTCCACTACTCCACAACTTCCTCTCCTAGAAGGAGTGGCTCTTGTTGATTAGGAAGATCTTGTCCTCACCCTCGCTAGTGATCTACTCCTTGGACAGGCAGATGGCCTTCTGGCCCTTCACCACCTCGGTGTTGAGGTTGATGATGGCGAGCAGCAGGGCGGGACACCAGGAAGATGATGACAGTGGTCTCCAGCAGGTATCGGTAGAGCCAGGCAGCCAGGGGAGCCCGGGTCCCGCCCACTCTAGCCGTGACACCCACACCTTGGCCACCTTGTACATGGTGTCCAGACTCTGGAAGGAGCTGCACATGCTTGACGGCTTCACCCTGGGGGGAGTGGGGCGGGGACCCTCAGCTGGCGAAGGCCCCGCTTGTCTCCCACCAGGGACACCCACCTACCCCAAGCAGGCCTGGAGGCCCCTGGCCCCATCAGCTGGCGCAGGCACACTCCTCCAGGCAGACCTTCTTTACCGGTTGAGCTACATGACTGGTTGTCCATGAGTAGACTTAAGGGGTCTTTTTGGTTTGTATTTCCAGGTTTAAAGATGATCTCTTGGGTAACAGGCATCAGAAGACTTCAGTGTGAACAAGGGGAGTCAGAATGGAGACCCAAAGCCCATCTGCAGACGATTGGACATCGTCTCACAGAAGGGTCACCAGGAAAGGATGAGCCAGCCAGGGGTGTAGCACAGCACCAATGAAACACACAACTTTCCTCTAGTTCTTCAATGCTCTCCGCTGCCCCCCTATCATGACCCCAGTTCTACCTTACGAAT
>NW_022109491.1:23429057-23436275 GCF_000313985.2 Echinops telfairi | reverse complement strand
AGTGGAAGGTTGGGGGTTGGACGGAAGTAGGTAGATGTTTGCAGTGGAAGGTTGGGGGTTGGACGGAAGTAGTTAGATGTTTGCAGTGGAAGGTTGGGGGTTGGACGGAAGTAGGTAGATGTTTGCAGTGGAAGGTTGGGGGTTGGACGGAAGTAGGTAGATGTTTGCAGTGGAAGATTGGGGGTTGGACAGAGAGATCTGGCGTTGTCTGCCAGTTATGCCATGGGGCTGCCAGCCACCTGATCTGCAGTTAGGACCCACCAACTGCTCCAAGGGAGAAAGATGAGGCTTTCTGCTCCCATAAAGACGTACAGCCTACGAAATCCAAAGGGGGGCAGATCTACTCTGTCCTATAGGGCTGCTATGAGTCAGAATCAACCTGATGGCAGTGGCTGTGATTTGTTTCTCACTTGGTCAGTTTATCTACTGTTGTGTAATACACCATCTCAAGACGTAGTGGCTTAAAACAGCAAGTATGTATTAGTGCACCGTTCTATGGGTCTACAATTTGGGCCGGGCTCAAACTCAGTGGTTTTTCTGCTGGTCTCGCCTTATTTGTGTGGCCATCTCAGCTGACAGACCAGCTGGGGCCTCGTTAGTCCCAGACAACCCCATTGTGTAGCTACCACAACCTGGAACCCAGCTTCTCGAGAGTCCTCCACCCGTAAATTCAAATTATGCTGTGTGTTAAGGAACAGAGAGGACCAGAAAACCTTAGGGAAAACAGAAGTCAGGATGCCCCATAGGAACAGGCTCATGGGACCTGTGGATATAAATGAAAGAGGGTTGGTAACACAGTTTCTGCAGGGGCCGTGAGAATCTCTTACAATTAGAGTCAGTCATGTACGAGAGAACCCCAATTCCTAGCAGACTAGACGTCAGTTGTCTCTCGGAAGCCCAGAGAAAGGCAGTCCAGGACTCCAAGGATGGCTTACGTTCTCAGAGGCTTGAGATCTTTTCAGCTTCTGACTCTGTGGGCTCCATGGTGTGGCCCTCGTGGCCTAGGGTGGTGGCTTGAACTCCTAACATCACATTCTCATTCCAGGAAGCAGGAAAGAGGTTAGGACAAAGAAGAAACTTATGTACCATGTGACTTTGAAGACAACTTCCGGAAGTTGCCATTCGGCACCTCTACTGACGTCCCATTGGCCAGAACTTTTGTCACCCTCGCTGCAATAAAGTGTTTTCATCTGGATTCTCAAACTGTATTTCCAACCTCAAATCTCGGGGTCTACTCTAATGGAAGTAGAAGGGAAGGTGTATTGGGCACACCCGCCTTCTTTGCCGCCAGGTCTTGCAGTGGCGCTGGCCAGTAAGTGCAAGTTGGGGATGGGTCCTGGGCCTGCCTTCCAATCAGTGTGCTTTTTTCCCCCAGGGATGGACAACCAGACTGTCTTGGCTGTCCAGTCGTTACTAGATGGCCAAGGAGGGGTTCCCGATCCCACAGGCCAGAGCGTCAGCGCGCCTCCTGCCATCCAGCCCCTAGGTGAGTGCTGTGAGTTGAATTGTGTCCACTCCCCAACATATGTGTCATCGTCACTCCTCATCCCGAGACCTGTGGTTCGAATCCCGTTTGGGAAGGGCCTGTTATGATTCTACTGCAGCACTGTAAGTGTACCAGGAGTCCTGGTGGATTCGTGGGTTACCTTGAGCCGCTACCTACAAGGTCAGCAGTTCAAGCCACTTGTCTCTCCTTGGGAGACAGATTAGGCTGTCTGCTCCCATAAAGATGTACAGCCTTGGGGACCCACAAGGGCAGTTCTGCTCTGTCCTGTAGGGTTGCTATGAGTCACGTGGCGTGGGCGTGGTTTGGGGTACCTTCAATCCGTTTCTTTTGACCTATAAAAAGGAGAGGGAGCGACCAACACAATGATCTTAAAAAGTAAGTTGAGGGAAGAGAGATGCCATGTTCAAAGAACCAAGAAACAGAATCGGAAAAGGCCCTCCCCTCAGAGCCGGCTCCACACGTTAGGACTTACGGCCTCCTCAACTGTGAGAAAGAAAGCACATTTCTCTTGGTGAAAACGCTCCACTCGTGGGGCTTCTAGCTGTGCTGGATAACAGACAATGAGTCGAACCAGTTTCGGGTCAGCAGAAGGAAAGCAAGGAACCTTGTGAGGAGCAAGTGGGGCTCGTGGCGGGGTGTAAGAGTGAGCCACCCTCTTGGATCCCCAGGACGGCCTCTAGGGTGTGGCCCTTTTCCGGTGTGGGTTAGGAGGCTCATGCTGTTCTTTCTCTGCTGAGTTCCGAGGAGCGCCTTCCCGGCGTTGCCTGGTGACTGCAGGGGGCTGGAATCAGGACATCCGGGGAATGACTGGGTGCCCCTGGGACCTAGCAGGGCTGTGTACCTTTAATCTGAAGTAATGTCTCCGCCTCTCAGTGGAAGCAGTGGCTTGGGCATGCATCTCTCCAACTTGTGGGCCAGGTGTGCCTGAGACACAGAGAGGGCTGGGGCTCTCTGTGGGAGCCCCCCTGGGAGTCCATGTGGTCATTCAGTCATTCCTCAGACGTTTTTTTGAGCACGTCCTGGGAACCACACCTGGGGGTGGATCTTTGTTCCCAGAGTCCCTGGACGTTGGGTAAGAGAGTTCACTTCTCCGTGCCTCGGTTTCCCCATTTATAAGATAGCTGCCTGCTAGGATTCTTGCAGAGCGTATTTGGGGTCTGGCTTCAGCTCTCGTCATTGAGAAACACAAACGAGTGCTTTGTCTATGACGGAAGCTGGTCTCTCTGTCCCCTGAAAGTCGTGATGTGCATCTAAGGTAGGTTTGGGAGACCCAGCTTTGCAGCCTGCTGCCGTCAGCCTGCCACAGGAGGGTGCTGGAGCTTCCACGTTCATGCCCTCATTCGGTCCAGCCAGCAGCTGAAGAGCAGGAGGACGCAGAGGTCACGCCTCTCTTAAGGGAAGGTTGCATCTACTTGCTTGGCATACGCCAGACTCACTTCATCCGTCCCACTCGGAAGGCTGGGAAACGTCTTTTGTTAGGCAGTTACGTTTCTGACTACAGGTTGTCATGCTGTTTAAGAACAAGGGGAGCCCTTGTGCTGCAGGTTAAACTCTCCACAACTAACTGAAAGGTTGACAGTTCACATCCACCAGCCGTCCTGCCGTCTGTTTCCACAAGCCTTGGAAACCCCAAGGAGGCAGGTCGACTGTGTCCGGTAAGGTTGCTATGAGCCAGAGTTGACTCGATGGTGGTACTCTTTTTTTCACAAATCTGAGAAGAGCGAGCCCTAGTGGTGCAGTGGTTAAGCACTTGACTGCTCACCCAAAGGGTCAGTGGTGTGAACCCACCCGATGCCCCACAAGGGACGGAGGACACAGTCTGTTTCTCTGAGGACAGTAGCCTTGTGAATAGCTGTACTCTGTCCTGTCGAGCCGCTTTGAAGATTGCCTTAATGCAGGTTTTTCCACATACAGCAGAGGGCGCCCTGGTGGCACAGTGGTTAAGTGCTTGGCTGCTAACCCCAAGGATCAGCAGTTCAAACCCACCAACCGCTCTCTAAGAGCAAGCGGGGTCGTCTGCTTCTGTCAAGATGTACAGCCTGGAAATGCTATGGGGACCGGACCGGGTCGCTCAGTGCCCTCATGGACTGGACAACGACGGGTGGACCTGTAAGAAGGGAAGCAGCTGGAGGCACAGTGGTTATAAGTGCTCCTTGGCTAACAAAAGGCTCAAGTGGCTCTCAGGAGAAAGTCCTGGCGAGATGTTCATAAAGATGACCGCTTAGAAGAGGCCAGGGGGCAAATGGATCTACAAATCGAAAATATACTCGATGGCACTCAACAAGAACCTCTAAGAAGGGGAGACTGGATCCTGAGCCACAACTTGTCTAGTGTCTGGGCTACCTGGCAAGGAGCTCATCGTTCATTTACATTTTCATTCACTTAACACACAGCCCTGGGGGACTTCCTCCACACCCAGGAAATGAAGGGGATGTCGTTCCTCCCCGGATGGGTCTCACAGTCTGGTGGCGAAGAGAAAACTGGGCTATTGGAGGTGGGCCCGGAACAAGGAACTGTGGGCACTGCCATTGGAAAGGTGACATCCGAGCTGAACCTCACAAAATGAGCTGTGTTGAGGGGCATCTTGGTAGAGGGCAGTGCAGTTGGCGGGGGGAGGCCCCCCCCCCCAGCACTCACTGCCCTCATGTCTGACTCGTAGCGACCTTGTAGGACAAGGAAGAACTGCCCCTGCTGTGACTTTTTGAGACTGTTCATTCTTTACGGGCGTGGACAGCCTTGTCTTTCTCCCTTGGGATAGCCGGTGGCTTTGAACTGCTCACCTTCCACTTAGCAGCCCAACATGTCACCACTGTGCCACTGGGGGACGCTGGGTAAACTCATCAGGATAAAGATTTCAGATGTTTCAACTTTGAAAGGAACCCACCTGACTGCTTCCTGATTTCTAACCATTCAAAATGTAGGTGCCCATGGCTGGATCCCCCTCTTGCTAGGGCCTGTGTGATTTTAGCAGCTCCCAGGAAGTGCTGAGTTGCTGTGTTAGTCTGGGTGGACTAGAGAAACAAATCCATAGACACTCATATGTATAAGAAAGAGGTTTATATACAAGAGCAATTGTATATCATTGAATGAGAAAACATCCCAGCTCAGTCCAGATCAAGTCCATAAGTCTGATATGAGCCCATATGTCCGATACCAATCTATGAAGTCCTCTTCAGACTCATGAAACACATGCAATGATGCCAAATGCAGGAAGACCACAGGCCCGTGGGTGGGAAGTCTTCTGGATCTAGTGGCGTTGTAAGCATCTCAGCGTTGGCAGGGGTCTCTATGTGGCTTCTCCGCCTCCAGAGGTCTGAGTGCATCAGGGTAGGTCCATGTGGCTTCTCCAGCTCCCAGGGCGTCTTAGGGCATCTTCCAGGGAGGGAGTAGAGAGAGAGAAGTACCTCCCACCTCCAAGGGGGAACTCCAGGAGTTGAGGCCCCCCTGGCTCAAACCCGACTGACAGGCTAGACTCCACCCCTTCATGCTTCATCCTCTCAAGTCCCACATTGACACCAGACGATGTAACTACCACAGTTGCTATTTGACGTGTGGGTGTGTGTGTGTTCAGGTTTGCCTTTCCCCTGGACCTGCTCCACGTTTCCACCTGCTTTCCACGGTGACACCCTTGGACTGATCCTTGCTCCATTTCTTTCCTTGTCCCTCCCTGTCTTCCTCGGCGGCCCCTTCCTACGGTGTGACCCTAGATGATGAAGATGTCTTTCTCTGCGGGAAGTGTAAGAAGCAGTTCAACTTGTTGCCAGCGTTCATGACCCACAAGCGGGAACAATGCCAGGGGAATGCCCCACCCTTGGCCACCGTCTCGCTGGCCACCAATAGCATCTACACCCCTCCAGCAGCACCCACAGCCGTTCAGCAAGTCCCGCCTCCTGCCAATCGCCAGGTATTCATGCGTTTGCTTATTCATTCATTCATTCATTCATTCATTCATTCATTTATGCATTCAGCAGGTCTTTTTTGAGCAACTACTATGTGCCAGGCATTGTACTGAACACTGGAGCCAAGGAGAGCGGGCATTATTGTAGTGGGCTAGGGCCTACTCACACAGGGGTGGTGGGTTTGACTGTTTTATATATGGAACTCGAGGTAGGGTTCTGGGAAGAGGTGACGACTTAAGCAGAGCCCTAAAGAGGTGAGGGAATAAGTCCTGCAGCTAATTTGGGGAAGAATGTTGCGAGTGCAAAGGCCCTGGGGCAGGAGTGTGCTGGGCTTATTTAAGGGACAGCACGGCGATGGGAGTGGCTGGAACTGAAGGCATGAGGAGGCTGGTGAGAGGCACTGACACTGGAGAGACCGTGGAAGGATCCTGGCAGATCCCACGCCCTGGGGACGCTGATGAGAACCAGGAGGGGATCTGAGCTGGTGAGACACACAGCCTGGTTTGCGCTTTAATCAGGTCCCTCCAACTCCTGTCTGGCGAATAGCTTTTTCCCTTCTCCATTAGGGGGCTGTTGTACAAATCCAGTCCACGGCTCAGGGGGCTTGTTTCGCGGCCCGGGCAATGGAGCCGATGGGAAGGGTTGGGATTTGGTAAGTCTTCTGTAGATGGAGCCAGCAGGGTTTGGAGGGGTTGGGTGTGGGGCCTGAGATAAAGAGGAGCCGAGGGCTGGATCGGAGCAACTCTGTGAAGATTCTGAGGAACGTCAGGAATCCAGCTAGACTTGATGGGCTGGCCAAAGAGGAGGTGGCAAAGAGGCCGACAGATAAACAAGCGGAGCAGTCCTTTCGAGGGGAGGACCAGGCCGGAGGTCTCTGGAGAAGTTTCCAGAGTCCCTAGGAGCATACTGGGGGGTGGCGGCGAGGGGAGGGGGCTTACAGAGGGGTTTAAGAATGGCCCTCATAAAGGAAACCAAACATACCCGAGGATGGTGGGTGAGGGAACTGTATTTGCCGCTGGCTCCCCGTTCTGCCGTCCTCCTTGAAGACATTATCGTCGTCCATTGTGTAGACCACTCCCCTCCATCGAAATCAAAGCATTCAACCCAGGACCCATAGACCACGTAGACCGGAACTTTTCCAATGGTCACAGACACCTTCTACTGAAACACAGGAATTCTCTTCTGATTTTCCTTTATTTTTTTTCCCTCCTGGGTACACACAATCCAGAAGTACACTTCCTGGGGCAGATCATAGGGCGTCCTTTTTGTCTGCCCGCATGACCGATTGTCCAGAAGACAGGCCAGTGGGTACTTCCTGCTTGTCTGTACTCTCACTAGCGTCACTGTTTTCAAAGTACGTGCCTGGCTCTCTTCTCTCTCCCTTTTTTGATTATAAAAGCAAACTCCTGCTCACTGTAAATAAATAAAATAAAACACTACTGCAGTGTACAAAGTCAAAAATATCTCTCTTCAATTGTAGGTCCCCAGAAATACCACCATGACCTGTCCTACCAAAAACATGTAGGAGTGTCATTTTTTTTTTTTTTCTCTAGTAACCTAAGGTGGGTTGCTTTCTGCGAACCAGTCCCCCAGCTTGCTGTGTTCATATAATGAGCGGTTGTGACCCTCTTTCTCTGAAGGTTCATATTGCAACCTCATTCCTAATGCAACTGTTAACCAAGTGTGAGCATTTGAAACTCCATTCTCGAATCAAATTTAGGTTATGTCCAGTCTAGAGTCACGTTTAAGTTATTTTTCATTCTCTGTCATCGCAAACACCAACATTGCGTTCTGTGTGTGTGTGTGTGTGTG
>NW_022109491.1:23426730-23428622 GCF_000313985.2 Echinops telfairi | reverse complement strand
GAGACTGTAACTGTTGAAGGCACTAGAAAGCCTGGCCTGTCTCCCTGGAGCCACTGTGGTTTCGAACTGCTGACCTTCCTGTGAGCAGCCCAGTGTGCAATACCTGCGTCCCCAGGGGTCTGCGCCCCTGAAGGCTATAGATGAAACAAGGTGATGTTCTCACTCCTCGATGACGATGGGTTTTGTTCACCAGAGCCTTGTCGGCCCCGCCTTTGTTTTTCTTCTTCTGTTAAATGGGAGAGGGACATCTCTCCCACTCCAGAGATGGGGATTACTCCACGTATTTGTATTTTATTACCTGTTAGCGAGTGTCAGGTGAACATGCTGTAAATTGCTCAGATAACTACAAGGCGGCCCAGCTTCCTCTCTCGGCCTAATCATGGGACACAGTGAAACTGTCCCTGAGCCAGAACTGCCACTGCCTCTCTTGGCATTTCCCAACCTTCCCAACGAGAGGCATTTCCCAACCTGCCCGGCTACCTAGCAAGTCCTGTTTCTAAGGCAGAAGTCTGGGTCCTCAGGCTTAGTGGTTGCTGCCCCCAGAGTTCCCACGGAGCAAGGGAAGATGCAAGGAAGGAAAACAGAGATGCCCTATCTTCTACCGAGAGGGGCAGGCACTGTACACTGGCACTTTCTCACGAAGTCTGCCTTTCATCTTTCTTTAAAAATCATCTTACTGGGGGATTGTACAACTCTTATCACAGTCCATACATCCATCCGTTGTGTCAAGCACATTTGTACATTTGTTGCCGTCATCCTTCTCAAAACATTTGCTTTCTACTTGAGCCCTTGGGATCAGCTCCTCTTTTCCCCACTCCCGCCCCCACTCTCCCTTCCTGATGAACTCTTGATAATATATAAATTATTATTATTTTGTCATGTCTTACACTGTCCGATGTCTCCCTTTACCCACTTTTCTGTTGTCTGTGTCCCCCAGGGAGGGGCTTATATGTTGGTCCTTGTGATCGGTTCCCCCATTCTACCCCACCTTCCCTCCTGGTATGGCTACTCTCATTGTTGGTCCTGAGGAGTTCATCTGTCCTGGATTCCCTGTGTTTCCAGCTCTGATCTGTACCAGTGTGCATGCTCTGGTCTAGTCGGATTTGTAAGATAGAATTGGGATCGTGACAGTGGGGGGAGGAAGCATTAAAGAACTAGGCTTTTCATCCTTCTATGCGCCCAGAGCTGTGTGATTGTTTTCACAATAGCTTTGCACGTCTGTGAGTAATAAATGCTTTCTTTCTCCTTTTAAAAAGTTGAGAGTGTGACAAATATCAACTCCTTTGCCACTCTCCTCCCCTCCCCCTGCCAGGGAACTGTTGGTGGGTGTCCTTCTTGACCTGATGAGATAGTGTCACAGATTGACTTATGCCCCCACTTGAGTTACATAGAGTATTGCAGTTGTAGAGGACTCCCTGGGGGACACAAATGGCCAAACGCCTGGCTACTCTCAGAAAGGTTGGCAGTTCAAATTCACCCAGAGGCACGGTGAAGAAAGGCCTGGTGATCTTTTTTAAAAACAGTATTATGGGCATATAATTCACATATCATACAATTCAACAGTTCAGTCACATCAAGTAGTCATACAGTCAACAGCACAGTCAGTCTTAGAACCTTTTCTTCATTCCTGAATGCACTGTTATTAGCTCCCTCTCTCCCCCAACTTTGCCATATCCCCAAGGGCGTCTACTTCTGAAAGATCAGCGCCACTAATAGCAGTCTGGAGCACAGTTTCACTCTGAGACAAATGGGATTGCCATGAGTTGGAATCAACTGGATTTCAGCTTAAAAAATACATATATATTGTTTGTGCTATATGTGTATTAGAGAGGAAAAAAGTCCACGTAATCTACATTTTATGTGGTCTGCTTTGACACAAACCATTTTATCAG
>NW_022109491.1:23417932-23425601 GCF_000313985.2 Echinops telfairi | reverse complement strand
ACACAGGTAGCAAAACATTTGCCTTTTCTGCTCTCTTCCCCTGTCGAAATTCAGCGACATGAATGAGGTTGCTCAACCGTCCCTCTCACCCTAATGTTTTCATCGGACAGCCAAGTTGTTTTAACTCCTGTTTCCAATTCTTTCCCAAAGTGGTTCATGTCCATTAGAAGAAGAAAAAAATTAGAAAATACACAACCTTAAAGTTTTAAAAATACAGATTCGTAATCTGGAAACTAAAGAATCATGGCAACTCCCTGCAATGGGTAATTCTAGGCTAGATCCTGGATAGGAGAGAAAACAGGACAAAGCTGAACAGATTGGATCCTACTGGATCCAAAGATGCTCTGGTGGCACAATGGGCAAGCACTAAGCTGCTAACCCACAGGCTGACAACTAGACCCCACCGAGGCACTCTGCAGGAGAAAGGCAGGCACACCGCTTCTGTCGAGGTGACAGCCCAGGGAACGGGTGCATGGGCCAGTTCTACTCTGTCACACGGTGTCTCTGTGAATCAGAACTCACTTGTCAACACATCTGTATCAATATTAAATTTCTGGAGTATGATCACTGCATTTTGGCTGTTTGGTCCTGGTGGCATAGTGGTTCCACATTGGGCTATTACTAACTGAAAGGTCATCAGTTTGAAACCTCTAGCTGCTCCCTAGGAGAAAGATGAGGCTTTCTACTGCCATAGAGAATTGCGGTCTCGGAGACCCACAGGACAGCTCTACCCCATCCTCTAGGCTCGCTGTCGGTTGGAATCGACTCGATGGCAGTGAGTTTGGTTTGGGAGCCAAACATCCTTGTTCTTAGGACATGCACCCCAAGGACGGTCCCGAGGGAAGAAATGGTCTGATGTTTGTAACTAACGCTCAAGGGGCTCAGAATTCACAAGGGGTGTGTTAGTCTGGGTACATTAGAGAAACAAATCCACAGAAACTCGTATGTATAAGAGAGAGTTTTATATGAAGGGTAAGTACACAGTCCAACATTAGCCCATATGTCCGATACCAATTCACAAAGTCCTCCTCTGTCTTACAAAACACACGCAATGACGCCGACTGCAGGAGGAAAGCTGAATCAGTGAACGTGTAAGCATCTCAGCGCTAGCAGGGGTCTCCACACGACTGCTCCAGCACCCAGGGCTGCATCGGGGTAGGTCCATGTGGCTTCTCCTCAGGCATGTCTTGGCAGGAAGTGAGCCTTGCCAGCTGAAGCAGCTGCACCCTGGTCCGACCATCACAAAGCAAGAGACCTGAGAAGTAGAAAGGCGAGGCTCACCAAGCCATTTATCTCTCCGCCCTTCAATTAACCCTACGTGTGTTTATCGACCAGGTTGGCACAAGAAACTTTAACTATCTCACGGGGGCTTTAAGAAGTTAGTGGAAAGATGGAATTAAAAGATTATAGGGTTTTTTTTCCCCACGAAGTCTTGGAAACCCCTTCATAATTATTATGTCGTATTTGTATATATGTGATATGTACATGCATGTGAACATGTACACACGCAAAGCAGATGTGGCAAATGGTAGGCACTAGTGGACTAGGTGAAGTGTGAAGGATGTTCACTGTCCTCTGCCTGCAGCCTTTCTTAGGGTGGACCTTTTTCAAACTCAAAAGTTGAGGCAACAAATTAATAGATGAGAACAAAACAAAAACAAAATAAATGACCCGTCCTTCCTCCCAGGAGCCCTGGTGGCTCGGTGCTTCAGTGCGTGGTTGCTAACCAAGGAGCGGGTGGTTGAAACCCACCTGATGCTCTACACCAGAAAGAAGTGGCAGTGCTGGGCTCCGTGGAATATTTTAATGACTTGGGATTTTCCAGTAGAAAAAGGCCTCCTGGTTAATTCATATCAGGAGGCGTTCTAATCTGAGGGTGTTTTCTACAGTAAATTATACTTTTTAATTGCCCCCCCCTCCGGCCCCAAATATATTTGAGTGTGGAATCTCTCCAAGGACCAACCATTAATAGGAGCATGCAAACTTTTAACAACCACAGAGAATCGCAGTGTTGGGTAGAGTGGTCATTTCCCTTTTCTGCTGTCATCAGTCCCATTGGGGTAATCACCCATGCAGTACAGATATGGTCACTGGCCTGTTTGGTTATTTTTGTAAAATCAGTGTGTAGAAATCAGTGATGGTGTGTCATAGTCCTCAGTCACTGGGTTTGACCAGGCTGACTAGAGAAACAAATTCATAGACACTCATGTGTAAAGAAAGAGCAATTGTGTATTGAAAAACATCCCGGCCCAGTCCAGATCAAGTCCATGTCTGATATTAGCCCATACGTCCTATACCAGTCTATAAATTCCTCTTCAGACTCATGCAGCCGTGCAATTAGGCAATGAGGCCGAATGCAGGAAGATCACAGGCCAATGGGAGGGAAGTCTTATGGATCCAGTGGTGGTAGAAGCTGGCGTGGGTCTCCACGTGGCTCCTCCAGCTCCAGGGCTCTCGCAACATTAGCATAGCTCCATCTGGCTTGTCATCAGGAATGTCTCCCAGGGAGGAAGACAGGAGTTCCCAGAATCCTCAGGAGAAGGCCATGCCCACACAGAGACATGATTGGCTGTGACCCGATTGACAGGCTCGACTCCACCTCTTCGCTCAAGTTGACAGGAGATGATATAACTGCCATAGACACCCACATGTTCAGAGATAGCCGCCTCTGGCGAGAGCTGGAAGGAGCCAGGTATAGGTGTCCCCCATCCTCCATCCTGTGGAGAGGAAAGTGGCACAAGACCTCGGTTCTCCCAAGCAGTGGGGCACACCAGGCCGTACCCAGGGAAGCCTGCTCAAGACTCCGGTACACGGTTCTGAGGAAGGATTGGGCATATAGGTGGGGGGCCACAAGGACCGAGACTCCTGCCTCCAGGAAGGGAAGGAGGGATGTGCCGCCGATCGTGCCGTGCATGCCCCATCACAGACGAGCTGGCGTCGTGTGGCTCAGTGCTGCATGTGGGCAAAGCCACCACATCTGAGCAGAAGCCAGTCAGGCCAGGCCTGTTCGCCGACCCTTCTCAAGGGAGCAGCCCTGCCCTTGTGACCCCTTCCTGCACAGGGAGATTGAGGAGCGCAGCACCAGCCACCTTCGAATTCGCGTGTGGCTTTGTTTCGCTGTCCCTTCTCGGCCCGTCCTCTGAGCTGCCCTGTGAGGTCGCCCACCTGGCTCCTTGAGAAACAAGGCAGCAGGTGTCAAGAGACAAGGCCACATTCACTCTCTCTGTTTTGATTTCAGAGCAGCCTCAACATGCATTCTGCACCCGGCTACCTGCCCCAGCCTCCACCCCCACCTCCCCCACCTCCGCCTCTGCCCCCGCCCCCACCTCCTCAGCCCCCGCCACCCCCTCCCCAGAGCCTGGGCCCCCCTGGGCGGCCCAACCCGGGTGGGAACGGCGTGGTGGAGGTCTACAGTGCCACTGCATCCCTGGCCGGGAGCGGAACGGTGGAGATCCAGGCATTGGGAATGCCTCCCTACCCGCCCCTGGAGGTGAGTAGAAGCACCATGGGGTGGGGGTGGGGGGCAGGATAGGAGTGGGTGGTTGGGGGAATGGGTGATGGTCATCGTGGGTGACCTTGACCTTTCCCTTGTGGTGCCGAACCAGATCCGTTCTTTACAATAACCCTGTGTCAGGGGTACTTTGACTTACCTCATTTTACAGAGGAGGAAACAAGAGCAGCGGAAAGACTTGTTCAGGTCGCTTAGCTGCTCAGTGACCATTAGGATGAGAACCCAGGCAGCCAGACTCTAAAGCGGCATCTGGTCTATTGGCTTCATGATGTGCGTGCGAAGGGGTCTTGGGAGTGAGGGCTTAGGGAGTGGCTGAAGTCACCCAGGGCCCACACTGAGGACCCATCCCCTCTCTGGGACAGCTCTCGCCATGCCCAGGTCTTTGCCTGACTGCCCTGTCCTTCTAGGTGCCAAACCAGTGTGTAGAGGCTCCAGTGTATGCCACCCCGCCGGGATACAGCCCGGGCAGACAGGGGTTCAAACCGAAAGGACCAGACCCTGCTGCCCCCATGACCAGCGCCACCGCGGGCACCGTGGCCGCCTTTGACTCTCCGCCGACGCTGAAGACCCGACGGGCCAAAGGTGGCAGTGGACTCCCGGAAGGTGGGCCCCCAGCCCCCCAGGGGCGTCCCTCCTCAGCTGCAAAGGAAGCTGGGAAGTGTCTCAGCCAGGGGCATTGATGCGCCTGCTAAGTGGGGATTTGTAAGGAAAGAAGGCAAGAGGGGAAGAATAGACCCTGGGAAGGCAGGCAGCAGGGTCGGCCACTCTGGAGGGGGCACACAGAGAAAGGGGCTTTCCCGTGGGTCTTCCTCCTTCTACAAGTGCTTGTGGAGTGTCTGTGTGCCCCGCGTGGTGTCTGACACTGAGGATCCAGCCCCGTGACCCAGCTCTGTCCTCGTGCGACACCCAGGCGAATGAGAGCGACAGACCCACTGCCACGGAGTCAGTTCTGACTCAGGCACCCTCTGTAGGGTATCCTGGGCTGTGGATCTTTGTGGGAGCCTCATCTTTCTGCTGTGGAGCAGCTGCTGGGTTTGAACAGCTGACCTTGTGGTTAGCAGTCAAATGCCTGCCCTACAGCACCAGCAGGACGTCTCATGAGAGACAATTTATTGCCATCAGGTCGACCGACACTGGCTCACAGCAACCCTGGAGGCCAGGGTAGAACTGGTCCGATAACTTTCTGAGACTATAATTGTTTATGGGAATAGAAAGTCCCGTCTTTCTCCCGTGAAGCTGCTGGTGGTTTTGAACTAGTGACTGGTGGGTCGCAGCTTAAGCATGTAACCACTACACCACCAGGGCTCCCTGTGAGAGAGACGAGCAGGAAAGAAATAAGTATGTATAAACTGTGGAATTGTGCGGGAAGGAGATGAACAGGGACTGCGATTGAGAAGAAGGAGTCCTGGAGGCGCAGTGGTTAAAGCGCTCTGCTGCGATCCACTCGCTCTGTACCTGAAGGATGCAGCCACCGTCGGTGTCCTGAGAGATTTAGAGCCCTGGAAACCCTATGGGGCCGTTCTACTAGGTCCTCTGCAGCCGCTGTGGGTTGGAATTGATGGCAGGGAGTGGGTGCTGGAGGGTCACCGCGGGGGGACTGTGAGCTGACGTCACCTGGAAAAGACCCCCGAGCATGAGAAAGGCAGCCTTACAGGGTTCTGAGGGATGAGTACGGGGAATAGCAGGCGCTCAGCATCCGGGGTGCAGCTATGCTTGGGGCTTCTCAAGGAGCCGCAGGGAGCCGACTGCTGCTGGAGGAGATGGAAGGTGCTGGCAGGGGCTGAGCTTGCTGAGTCCAGGAGACCACCATGGTGAGGAGCCTTTGAGGGGCTTCTCCTGCTCCCCGAGCTGGAGCAGGCCCGGGTTTTCCTCCCCGGCGCAGTGAGAGGCGCACGTACACCCGTACCCCCACCCCATGCTTCTTCCTTTGCCTGCCACCTCGGCTGTAGACCTCCTGGGGTCTGTGCTGCCCGACTCCAGGTTCAGGGGTCGTGTTCCTCAGCTCTGTCCCCCGCCTCTCTCCCCACCTCTCTTCCCTTGTTCCCTTTCAGCTGCGGGCAAGCCAAAGGCTCAGAAACTCAAGTGCTCCTACTGCGACAAGTCATTCACCAAGAACTTTGACCTGCAGCAGCATGTCCGGAGGTACTCAGGCCTGGTGGGGTGGAGGGCCCTCGGAATCCCTGTACGGGGACCCTGTGCAGTGGATGCAAGGCTCCCTTCGCCCCCTGTGGTCCACGTGGTGGCCAGGCTCTGCCCTGTCGAGGTTTTGAGGCCTGCCGTCCGGGAGCAGTGGGAAGGCTTGGTGAAAGTCCAGAGTCCTGCCCACCTTGACAGGCGGGCTGCAGCAGCGGGAGACATGCTTTGTTGGAACAGATAGCAGACGTGCCCCCCACCCTGCATCACCTCTGTAGGAGGGGTTTCCAGGCTCAGGACTTACCCTACAAACATGCAAGGAGTCCCCCGTGGGCCCCAGTTCGCCCGCCTGTGAAACAGAGGGGGCAGACTCGTTCAGTGTTTCCCACAGAGGGAGTTGCAGCGGTTCATGAGATGATGGGAGGCGCTGGAAAGTCCTGAGAGGCGGAGTGGGCTGGGGCTTGCTTTTTCAGTTTCTCTCTGTCCTGGAAGAGTCAGCGGAGAACCCCTCAGCATGAGTCTCTCCTTAGCACGTCTCACATCAGGGAGTCCTTCTGGAACAGAGAAGGGGGCAGAGAGAAAGAGAGCCTCAGATTCCAGCTGTGGCAGGCAAGAGTTTCTCTCTGGACCGTGGATTTTCAGCTGTGGCAATACTGATACTTAGATGAGCTCTTTGTTTGCTGGGCATCGGGGGCGGGGTGGGTGTGGGGTGGGAGGTTGTTCTGTGCCTTGTTTAGCACATGGTGGCCTCTGTCCACCAGCTGACAGTAGCACTCCCCTCCCCCATACCTCAGCAGTGACAGTCCAGAATGTCTCCAGACTTGTTTCCAGATGACCCCAGGGGACAGCACCAGTACGGATTAGAATCACTGGCCTGGGCTAGTGCTGCGCTGTAGAATTTTCTACACTGCTGGGGGTACCTAAGCCTATGCTGTCCAACACGGTACCCACTGACCACCGGTGGCTACTGAGCCCTTGCAGTGTGGCCGGTGCGACTGAAGAGCTGAACTTCTTACCTTATTGAACTTGGGCTGATTTTAAACTTAATCTCATGTGACTTGCGTCTTCTATGACATTAGCCAATGACGGTCTTACTGCGTTGTTTTATCATGACTGCATTGGGCTTCAGCTACTTTGTACCTGGGACAAGTGTCTTTCCAAACACAATAATAATAGGAAGCTTCCTTTTAAAGTTATTTAAGGTTTCTGATTTATTTTTTATTTTGTTAGTTATTTAAGGTTTTTATCCCCCCACGCTTTTTGGGGAAAGTGAGTAGATGAGGAGAAAAGTTAAATAATGGTACCAGGTGGTGGGTGCAGCAACGGAGATGTCTTCTCCCGCAAATATCAGCAGCCCCCTTGAGATGCTTCTGAACCATGGAGACATGGTCTCTGGGAGATGTCCATCCACAGGTCATGGCAGACTCGGCCGCCCCACAATGCCAAGGAGAGGCCCCAGTGTTCCCAGCTCTTTGGCCTGCATTGCTTGGCGAGAAGGCTTCTGCTGAGTGTGTCAGGACAGTCGCCAGCAGCACCGGGATGCTCCGGCTTGGCCTTCCTGGTGGCTCAGAGCACTGGGGCTGAGGCCACATCTCTGTCCCTACAGGAGCATGCTGACAAGCCCTCTCTTCCACAGCCACACTGGTGAGAAGCCCTTCCAGTGCATTGCCTGTGGCCGTGCCTTTGCCCAGAAGTCTAATGTTAAGAAACACATGCAGACCCACAAGGTGTGGCCCCCAGGGCGCAGTGGTGGCACCGTCTCTCGGAACTCTGTGACCGTGCAGGTCATGGCCTTGAACCCTAGCAGACAGGAGGATGAGGACAGCACAGGTGGGTGGAGGTGGGGAAGGCCTCCCTCCGTCCCTCCCTTCTTTCCTCCCTCCCTCCCTCCCGCCCTCCCTTCTTTCCTCCCTCCCTCCCTCCCGCCCTCCCTTCTTTCCTCCCTCCCTCCCTTCATCCCTTCCCCTCTCTTCCTTGCTTCCTTGCTACCTTCCTTCCTTGCTTCCTTCCTTCTTTCCCGCCACC
>NW_022109491.1:23409817-23417832 GCF_000313985.2 Echinops telfairi | reverse complement strand
CCCTCCCTCCCTCCCTCCATCTCTTCCCTGCAGCCTCGTAGGTTGGGTTGCTAACCAAGAGTCTTTGGGCATCACCCCTGACCTCTCTGGCTTCTTTTTGCTTATATTTAAAGTGAGGTGTAAAAGGAGGGATCACAGATACACCAAATGATGCTAATCTTGTACCGTGGCAGACATCCTTAACCAATCACCTATCTCTCCTTGAGCCTGGATCCCACCCCAGAATTGATTCTCAATGCATTGCTGAGTGCAGTCATTATCCGTTGATCAGGTCCCCTGTGGACAGTTAGCCTCCAAGGCCATTCAGACCATGTGGGATTCTCATCTGTGCTGTCACTTGTCCTTGTCCTTACACAGAGGAGGAGCTTGCTGATGTAGAGGAGCACTAGCCACGATAGAGGGATAATGTCTATCATTCAGAATGTTTCAATGGCTACTTTGAAAACAATGAGAGAGAAAAGTGGAGGGGAGGGAGGTGGTAGTGAAATTAAGTTTCAGAGTCTATTTCAGCATATTTAAAATATCCAAGCACATTGTAGAATGACATTTTTAAACATTTATGTTATGTTTGTTATTAAGAGTGCATTGACAGGCGAACACTTACTACTTCCACAGGTTCTGATGCTGGATTTCATGGGATTTTGACATTCATTTGTCTCCTCTTGACTACAGTTTTCTATAGAACTAAAGAAATCACTCATAGTTTACAGCTTTTTTCCCCCATGCCAAGTTTCCGAGTTGCAGTGTCTATCTTACACCGAGAGCACATCTGCAGTTGGGCTAGCTGTATCTGGGGTGGGATCCAGGCTCAAGGAGAGATAGGTGATTGATTAAGGATGTCTGCCGTGGTACAAGATTAGCAGTAGGTGAATGTGGCTTGTGGCTACCATGCTGAACAGCGGCCTGGCTGTGTAGTAACTTAAGAATGAGCAGGGTCAGCCCGGAAGAGGACGTTGTGCTGCTCAAACAATGTGTGGCTACTTTTATGTAGCCTTCCTCCAGCGCTCCTGTTGGAACTAGCCCTACCCTGTGGCTGGCTGTTCAGTGTGTGCCCTCTGAGTTCTTGTGAGCTCTTTGGGGGGATAAAAAACATTTATTTTACAACTCCACAGTGCCTAAGACCCAGGGTTCAGCCCTCTAGTGACCATCTATGAAGGCCGCTAGTGTGGCAGGCCGCTGGCCTTACCAAGATGACACCAGGGTCCCCAGGCCTCGAGTGTGAAGAAGGGTCAGGTGAGGGAGGGGCACCTGAAAATGATGATTAGAGCAGGAAGCTGCAGAAGCGTTGTAAGTAGAGCTCAGAAGGATATTAGACTCCTAACTACCATGAGGAGGGCTACAGGGTCTGAGGGGAGGGCAGGGAGGGAAGGCTTTAGGCAACAGCTATTTAACCACCATCATGCTGATATCTCAAGGTGGCACAGTGGTTAAATCACTTGGCTGCCAACCAAAGGGTCAGTGGCTTGAATCCACCATAGGGGAAAGGCAGGGCACTCTGCTTCCCTAGAGATTACAGCCTTGGAAACCCTGTGGGGCAGTTCTACTCGGTCCTATAGGCTAGTTATGTGCCAGAATTGACTCAGTGCTCTGGGTTTGGTTTTCGGTTCTATGTGGCTATTTCAGTCTTTTATCTTCGGTATCGGCCTTCTCATTGCATCTCTGTTGACTGTCTCGTATCCCGTGTCTTGCGCCAAGCACGCAGCAGGTGGTGGGTGGACATTCGGGAGCCACTCTGTGAGTCCTCCCCGTGTCCTGACTCTCTCTGTCCTCTCAGTGACTGCTCTCTGGCTTTTCCCACAGGGCTGGGCCAGACCCTGTCGAGCACCCCTCAGGCCCAGGCCTTGCCCACGGAAGGTGAGGATGAGGGGGACAAGCTGGAGACCAAGCAGGTGGTCCTCATCGACAGCTCCTACCTGTGCCAGTTCTGCCCCAGCAAGTTCAGCACCTACTTCCAGCTCAAGTCTCACATGACCCAGCATAAAAACGAGCAGGTAGGCAGGTGGCAGCCACCCACAGCCACCCTGTCATGAGCCCTGACCGGTGCTGGGACCTCTGAACGGTGCATAGAAGGGGGCGGTGGGCGGGCCCTGGATGCCATTGTATCCCTCAGGAGGGGTCGGACTTCCTCTCCCTGGATAAGGCCAGCTTGCCGAGCCACTGGGGTGGTAGCCCTAGGGCGAAAGCCTTCGTCCTGAGGGTGGGGTGACGAAGGAAGTGGGAGGTGGGGTGACGAGGCACAGGGAGAACAGTCATTGACACCCTGAGATCTTTTCCTGAGCTGCGATTCACTGTGAGCTCTCTTCTTTGAAAGTGCATGTCTGTAGCTTGTAGTTTGCTCATAAGGCTGTGCAGCCATCACCACATTCCTGCACCGTTCCTATGCCTGAAGCAGCCCCGTGCCCCTCCGCAGCCACTTCTCATGCCTCCCTTTCCCCAGCCCCCGGCCCCCACCGCTCTGCTGTCTGTCTGTGGCTTTGCTCAGCCCCGACATGCAGCACGGGCCCTTCGGTGCCTGCCTCCGTGTCCCTCGTTCAGTGTGCAGCATCTGCGCCGTCGCATGCATCCAAGCGTCAGCCCCACCGCTGGTTTTGCCTTTCACCGTTATTCCTTTTCATGGTGAAGCAATGTTTCATTATCTGGATATACCACATTTTGTTTGTCCTTTCATCGGTTGACAGGCCATTTGGGCTGTTAGGAGTATGTTCCTATAAACACTCCTGTGTTGCGTTTTTGAAATGCCCGGGCAGCGGCTTTTGTGTGAGCACGTTTCCGTCCTCTTGGATGTGTGTCCCTGGGAGCAGCGTTGCTGGGTCATAGGGTCATTCTTCCAGTTTGTTGTTGTTGTTGTTTTTTAAGAACTTTATTGTTGTGCCGGCACCTGGCTTTGGATTCCTATCCAAAGACAGCTGCTGTTTGTATTTTTTAAAATAAATTTCATTGTTAGATTTTCCTCCTGAGAAAAGTGCCAAGTCCCTCCATGTAGAACTGGGAAACTCAGAGAGCTGAGGAGTCAACTCACCATGGACTGGGCATCCTGCTAAATGCTTTACATTTAATACTGAATCCTCAAAACAGCCTCCGAGGTGGGCATCCTCAGTCCATCTGTCCTCCAGATGAGGAAATGGAGGCTTAGAGAGGAGAGCTGACCCAACCCAAGTCTCGCTGCCAATAAGTGGGCGAATCAGAATTTAAAGCCAAGCCCCTTGACTCCAAGCCCCATGCCATTAACTCCCTTGCAATGCTTGTATGTGCTCCTGAGAGAACATGCATCACACACCATCCAGAAACAGACCTGGCCCGGCCGCACCAAGCCCAGGATTTGTTTTTGGAGCATCTGCAGTACAACACACAGAGCTACAGGTCTCATTAGGATCCCGCATGCAGATAACTTTGAATGATGCCACTTTTACTTTCAGGTAGGTTCTTTAAAAAGAAACAACTTTATTCTGAAATGATGATAAATCTGCAGGAGGTTGCCAGCAGTACAGAGATAACCAATACCTCTGGATCAATATATCGATGAATTCTGAAATGAGATTGCTGAGCTAGATGGATGTCTCATTCGTGCCTTACCCAGGCCCACTGCCATCGAGTCAGTTCCAACTCAGAGCAACCCTGCAGAGCAGGGTCGAACTTCCCCCCGGGTTTTTTTCCCCTAAGGCTGAGCCTCTCCACGGAGGCAGTCAGCTACCTCTTTCTCCCACAGATTGGCGGGTGGGTATGAACTGTCAACCTTTTTGTTAGCAGCCAAGAATTTTAACCCCTGCGCCACCGGGGTTCTTTTTACATCTGACAGGGCAATCAAAACTCCAGCCTTTGGGCTTGAACTACCTGACGAGATCCTGTACTTCCGGTCAGCTTTGTCAAAGTTAACATTTAGCTGTACCGAGCTTGGATGTTAATCAGTGACGGAGAGGAGTGTGCCCCAGAGGTGCCCCTCAGGCAGGTTTGCGAGGCAGTGTTCTGAACCGGGGTCTGCGCCGTCAGGAGGCCGGACCAGCAGCTTCACAACCCTGGGACACTTGGAAAGAAGGCACGTTCTCAGGCGACCGTGAAAATGAAAGTTTGGGAGCGGTGCCATCCAATCTGTTGTCCAGGTGCTCCTTAAGTCTGGGTCACTCCGCTAGCATGACGCGGACAGGACAGCGGTCATCTTTCCGCTGTACTTCCCAGTTTGAGAGCACTTTCATAAACATGTTTGCACCACCCAGAAGCCAGGGTCATAGGGCCATCGTGAGTGGCTTTAGAGGAGGACACTCTTTGATCAAAATACCGGGGCAACCAGGGCTCCGGTGGCACAGGACCAGGGATGTGGTGGTCCAGCCGCCATGTCTCAGGTGACTGCCGTCGGGCAGCGGGGTGCAGCCGTGGAAGCAGCTCTCCTCAGGCCCCACCTCTCCTCACCTTCGCTGTATCTTCCTTCAAGGTCTACAAATGCGTGGTCAAGAGCTGTGCCCAGACGTTCCCGAAGCTGGACACCTTCCTGGAACACATCAAGAGCCACCAGGAGGAGCTGAGCTACCGCTGCCACCTGTGTGGCAAGGACTTCCCCTCGCTGTATGACTTGGGGGTGCACCAGTACTCCCACAGCCTCCTGCCGCAGCACAGCCCCAAGAAGGACAGCGCCGTCTACAAGTACGCATCTGCCCCCTGCCCCCCCCCTTTCTCGGTCCCCATGGGCCGCTGGGAGCCCGGTGCCTGTGGCCTTGGTGGTTCTGACTGCTCACACCCGTGAGACACCTCAGAGGGGCACTGGGGCCAGGGCGGGGTGCAGGCTGGGGGCATCTGTTTGGGCCTCTTTAACTTAGCAGGGGTTTATTGAGGAAGGGAAGCCCTTTTTATCCAGAAAAAAAAAAAAGGGAAATCCCTATTTCCTGATTCATAGGAGGAGGAGGGTTTGGTTTTTCTACACTAAAGTTAAAAAATAATGATAATGGAAATTGCAATTTTGGCTAATAATCTCCAAAATTTGCAGGACAGTTGAGACCAAACACTGATGATGCCTTGACTGTAAGGAGCAGGAATAAGCATGGATCAAACACAAGTCATAAACAGAAGATTCGTTTGTTTTATAATCCATGCAGTTTAGATCAGAGTTAAAGTTTATATGCTGAATCATAGCATGAAGAAGGAACGTATCTAGAGTAGATTTTATTGGGGGGTGTCTTATTGGGAATTCGATGAGAGTTAACAGCTCAGCTCAGCATTTGACAACTTCTCAAAGTGGGCTCCTTTTTTTCAGGCAAAATGATAGAGTCACTTAATGCACCGCCCTTTCCCGCAGTCTAGCCTCTTCCCTGGTGGTCCTGAAGAGGGTCCCCTTGGCAGAAATGAAAGGCTTCCTCCGCCACATGCTCTTCATAGGAGATTTGTTTCTTTTGCTTCCATCCCTGTTGAGGCTATTGAAACGTAGGCCGGTTCAGCAGTTTCTGTGGGTGCACTTCAGTGACCCTGAGCCTGGTCGTCAAGCTGTGCCCCCATCCTCTCCTCCCCCATGAACATGAACTTGCTCCCCGTGAGAGTCCGACAGCATCTTTTTGAGGTGCGTGGGGCTGTCACGTGGATCCCCGAGAGCGAGTTCTTAAAGAGAGCATCCCGGCTCAAGGCAGACCGTGTGCACGGGGAAGCTAAGCTATTATTTGGTTTTAAGATGGCTTCAGGGGATAGTTGTCATTTAAGGATGAAAGATGATCTCAAGGCAATCGTTTTAGGGGTTCAGCCAGTCTCCTTGGCTCCAGAGAGTCTGGGTGTCCTTGCCACGTGTTCCTGTTTTTGTCCATACTTGGAAATACTCTTATTGATTTCTTGTGCTGTTGTCGAGAATCCGCGTCTCCTACCAGTTTTTCCATGGCCACTTCGGGGACCTCCCGTGCGTTTCTGAGTAGTTTGAGTGGTGCCACAACCGGTCGCCTTTAATGAGTGTGCCTCTCCCCCCCCCCCCCAGTTAACTAGCCATCAACACACGCCCACTGCCTCCTACGTTCCTAACTACTCTTTCCAGGTCCTGTTAACACTTCACTCCAAATGGGCAGCTCTCCCGAGAGCACCCTGCTCAAGGCACACAGTGTTTGGCGTTAAGCACTGGCTGGTTGCCACATGCGCTTACTCCTCAGACCTTCCCGGCCTCCTCTGCTGCTCCTGCTGCTCCCAGCCCGCTGACTCTCTCTTCCTTGCTTTTTCTTTTGGAAGGGGAGGCGGGGCCCCTTTGCCCGACCTTCCTTTGTCAGTGGTGCTGTCACACATCTCCATGACTTTATAAACGCCTCCATTTTCACCCTGCATTGGCCTGGGTGTCATGTCGGAGCTGCTGGCCCACCAGAGCCCAGAGCCAGGGGATGGGGGTTACAGAAGAGCCAAGTGGGCTGTTTGAGTTCAGTTCATTAGGGAATCTTTTCATGTTCAAATGGCTCTCACTTCCCTGCAGGGATTTGGCCAATGACCTCTACTAGTGGGGACCCTGTGGCACCTGGGTAAGGTTTATAGAGTTCAGAAATAAGTAGGAAGATAGACCCTGTGCTTGGACTGCAGAGGCTGCTCAGTGGGACAAGCTTGTCAACAAGTCCTTACAAGTCCTACTGTGATTAAATGAAATATGGTTGTACAAAGAGGCTTCGATGACATCATGGAAAAATTCTATGATCTTCATCCTACTAAAAAAAATTCATTAATCATTTTATTTGGGAGCTCTGACAGATTTTATAACATTCCATGGTTCAATTAGCTCAAGCAAAATTGTACAATTGCTACCATAATCAGTTTCCAAACATTTTTTTCCTTCTTGAACTCTTTGATATCAGCTTCCCTTTATCCCCTCCCTCCCTCCCCTCAAAGAACCCTTCTTATTCTTATTACTTCGTTCAATTTTCCCACAAACTTTTTGAAACCCCATTGTATATACAAGGTATAGAAATTTGATGATGATGTGCAGAGTAGGGAAGCTGTCTCAGGAACTGTCACCTACGAATTGGGTTCTGAAGGATGAGTAGGAGTTTTCTAGGTAGACAAAGGCTGGGCAGGAATGCATTCCTAGCAGAAGGAACAGCAGGGGCACAGATACACAATGAAATAGTGAGTTGTATAGACTGGCAGTGCAAGGGGCCAAGGGGAGAAAGTAGGCTAGGGCAGAAGAACCTTGTAGCAATCATATGAGCTTTGGCAATTTGGCAAGACATGAAGCAAAGGCAACTTACTCTGGGGGAGGCTGAAATTCCTGGAAATGAAGCCAGAGTAGTGGGGTAGGTGGGCACAAGTGTTTGGTCTTTTTTACTCAGGGACTACTTTTTGCTTTGATCTTTTTAACTTAGGGATTATCTGCATATTCCCTTGGTTGTGTAGCTCTCTCAAGAGAGAAACTAAGCGGCAAGGGGCACCATGCTCTGACTTAGGGAGACTGACCCCTGCAGACCTGGGACAAAAACAACACCAAACCCGCTGCCACTGAGTTGATTCCAACTCACAGTGACCCGATGTCAGATCTCTGAGATCGTAGATCGCTTCAGCTACCCACCAGGGGCTAGCACAGAGCTGAGATGTAAGCCTCTGAGGCCTTACAAGCCTCTAACACTGGTCTTAGAATTTGCGGCCTACGGGTTGAGGGTAGAATGGCATCATCAGTAAGGGCTTTTAACCAGCTTGCTGTGCTCCACTCCTGGCTAGACTGCAAACCTGACAGGCATTAAGTCATCCCGGCCTGTTTCTTCATCTTTGCAATGCAAATAGTAATTGTACCTCCCTGTTAAATGATCAAAAATGGCACACGTAGACATGACGCTTGGCGCCTACTAGGTCCTCAATGAATGTTATTGCTACAATTATGACTATTATTTAGATACGGATTGAAAGTAATAGTGACTTATTTTTCCCCTCCCTCCTCGCTCCCCCCTCCCTTATGAGCCCTTGATAATTTATAAATTCTTATTAAGTCATATCTTGCCCTGTCCGACGTCTCCCTTCACCCACTTTTCTGTTGTCCGTCCCCCAGGGAGGAGGTCACATATAGTTCCTTGTAATCGGTT
>NW_022109491.1:23396954-23406270 GCF_000313985.2 Echinops telfairi | reverse complement strand
CCTCTGCAAGGGGATCTCCAGTGGCCTACTAATGGGCTTTGGATCTCCACTCCACACTCCCCCCATCATTCACTATGGTAAGATTTTTGTTCTGATGAATGGCACAGCATCTTAACGGTTGTTACTAAACTACCTTCCAAACAAATATTTATCTCCTCCCCACTGTGGGATATGTCTGCGAATACACACCACATTCATATTTATCATCATAAGTGAGTCTCCTGTCCGCTCCCACCCTCACCAGCATGCTACAAACACATAATGCTGAGCTGGAAGCATGCACATGCTCTTTCACTCCCCCTCCACCTGGAAGCACGTCGCGTGTGGTTCCGGGGCTGTGCTTGCAAAGCCAAGATCCTCTGGACCTGCCTAACCTGCTGTGACACTGGGGTACAGAGGCAGGGCCTGCCTTTCTGTTTGGGGCGTGAACTGCTCACCTACCTCTGGCATTCCTCATTGGCACATGTTCCCGTGGCGGGGAAGTGGCCTCTCCTTTCATCAGAGTGGGTTGTGGGCATGTTGGATAAAGACATGCAGTTCTTGGGCTGTTTGACACATGTATCTTTGACTCTTGGGACAATCTTCAAAATCCATGTCGGGTGGGCCCATTCGGAGTTTTTACCCCCGCTTTATGGACGAGGGAAGGAGGACCAGGCCTGGTTTCTTGTCTGTGTGAGTCATTCCAATCACAGAGTCTCCCTCGGAACCTGTGTGTATAGGACAGATAGGACCCCGCCTCCAGTGCTCCCTCGCTAGTGGGGGAAATAGATAATAGCCACGTGAGCAAGTCAATGAAGGGAAACCGCTGCAGATCCTAAGTGCTAAGAAGAAAATTGGTGACGACATCAGACAAGGTATTGCCCTAGGGAAATCTGCTTCACGGGACCTCTAGAAAATGTTCAAAAGCAAAGAGGTCACGTGGAGAACTAAGGTACCTAAGCCACTGTGTTTTCGGTTGCCTCCTATGCATGTGAAAGGCAGACAACGAATAAAGAAGAACTGAGATAGTCCAATTATGGTGCTGGGAAGAGCATTTAATACCCCACGGATTGCCAGACAATTGAACGAATTCCTGTTGGAGGAAGTACAACCAGAATGCTCCTTAGAAGCAAGGGTGGCAAAACTTGGTCTCACAAACCTCATCCGTGTCCTCAGGAGGGATGGATCCCTGGAAGAGGACATTGTGCTTGGTCAAGTAGAGGGTGAGTGGGGGAAAGAGAGGAAGAGCCTCAAGGAGATGGATGGACGCAGGGACTGCAGCAGCGGGCTCAAACACGGGACCGGTTGTGAAGGTGGCCCAGCGCCAAGCTTTTCGGTTGTACAGAGGGTTGGCATTGGTTAGACCCAATTTGATGACACCTAACAACAACAGCAAGAAGAACGTAAAACTGGGGGACCCACGGGGAATGACCTGGGCCGGGGCATGGGAGGCAACTTGAGGTGTCCAGGGAAGGAAGGAGGTGACAATTGACTTGCCATAGGAGAAGAGTAAGAAGGAGCCACCCAGGGGGTGAATGTTCCAGGTAACACGAGCAGCAAGTGCAAAGGTCCTGGGGTGAGAGTGAACGTGGTGCGCTTGTGCCGCAGAAGACCAGGGCGGCTGGAGAAAAATGAGTGACATGGGAGTGGCAACAGGAGGTCTGAGAGGTTCGGGAAAGGGCAGGTCACTAGGGTCTTGTAGGCTGAGGTGGGAATTTTACACAAAAGGATTGTCTTGGTCTGATTTTTAAAGTTTCCCTTTGGCTGCCTTCTGGAGAACGGACTATGGGAGTCAGGGTGGAAGCAGGGAGACCAATGAGGAGGCTTCTGCTTATGTCTGAGTGTGGGATAGGGCCGGCTCCAACCAGGAAGCCTGCGATGGCAAGAAAGAAGAATGAATGGATTTGAGAATGCATTAAAGATGGGTTCCTCGCCCCCCCCCCTCTCGGATACTCATTGGGCCACTAACAAGGTCAGCAGTTTAAAACCACCAGCCACCCCTCAGGAGAAAGATGAGGCTTTCTACTCCTGTAAAGAGTTACGGTCTTGGAAACCCACAGGGGCAATTCTGCCATGCCCCATGGGTCGCTGTGAGTTGGAATAAACTTGATGGCAGTGAGTTGGGTTGGTTGGTTTGTCTCGGTCATGCGGTGCTGGGCGATGGCTCGTTCCTGCAAGCCCAATCCCCCACCTGCCCCTCTCTTACCGCTCCTGCTTCTTCCCACCCAGGTGTGTCCAATGCGTCAACAAATACTCCACCCCCGAAGCCCTCGACCACCACCTGCAGACCGCCACTCACAACTTTCCCTGCCCGCACTGCCAAAAGGTGGGTACTGCCACCCTCCTCCCCAAGGCCAGGGTGGTCATAGTGGGAGAGGAGGTGGCGAATGCTGGGTCCTCCCCTCCTTGTCTGCCTCAGTCCAGGCAGGCAGGACGCAGGGACGGAGCACAGACTTTCTCTTTGAAGAGGAGGAGCGATGCCTGGCTGGCCTTTCTTCCCAGACCTGGCTACAGAGAAGGCTACTGCTGGGGCAGGGCAGGCCAGGCCGACCAACCAGGGGCACTGCCAGCGGCTGAACAGCTGCCTCCCAGCTTGCCAACTCCCCACCCTTCAGTGCTAGTAGTTGTTCTTTTCAACCAATCGGGAGCCCTCACTAAAGCCTGGTCCTTAATATCATCAGATACCCAGAGAGTTTGCAAATTTCCAGTGGTCTCAAAACATCATCTTAAAAAAAAAAGTTGCTTAACTCAGGTCTGCAAATGATGACTGGTTGCAGGGACAGAAGTTTCTAGTAATCTATAGATTTCCGCCGTTAAGTCTGGAAGAAACTGAGTCATCACACCTGTGGAGTTTCCTGCCGACAAGTGGATTTTGCTGTTTGCCTCCCCTGGTGTGTTGAACTGACTTCCTTGTTTTACTCCGTTTCTTACAACCTGCCAGTGACAGATTTGTCCAGGGCCACTCGGTTTCACACTTTGGCCTCACTGCAAATGTTTCTGAGGAGAGACCTCAGTTTGGGCCTTTGGAATA
The DNA here is from genome assembly GCF_000313985.2 of Echinops telfairi. Classification (NCBI taxonomy): domain Eukaryota; kingdom Metazoa; phylum Chordata; class Mammalia; order Afrosoricida; family Tenrecidae; genus Echinops; species Echinops telfairi. The sequence goes on along the minus strand of NW_022109491.1, from coordinate 23,403,260 downwards.
TGCAGTCCCAGCAGAAGGCCTCCCAAATTGTGCGAATTGACTGTGCCCACCCCTGATGTAGAGCAGGTGGGCCCGGTGTGTGAAGGTGGACGTGGACCCCATCCGCTCAGTAAATGCAGGATGGCCAAACCACTGAGAAGCAGGGCCCAGCCAAGTTCACTCTCCACCCTAACCAACACAGCCAGTAGTAGTCTCGCCTCACACCTTGGCATTCATCACTGCCAGACGCATATCATTCACAAGCGCAATACGCTACTTACTATAGTTGTGAGTGTAAAGTGCCAGCTAGCAAAATTAGTCGACAAGTAGTGATGCGGTGTAATATATTCCTCACCATACCTCTAGGAGGTCAAAAAAAGAAATCACTGCCATCGAGTTGATTTCTGCAACTGATAGCGACCCTAGGGGGTTGTATTCTTTCCCCCAGTGCACAGAAGGGAAACTGAGGCTCAGAAAGGTCACCCAGCTGGGAAATGGTGGGCTGAGAGCCAGTGGGGTCTGTGTTCACTTTCCTGTCCTAAATGAATAAGAAACTACGAATGGACGCCCTCCCTTGACCTAGGGAAGGGAGAGAATCCGACCCTCCCTTCTGTTTATTCTCTTCCCCTTCATTTCTTAATGATTTCCGACCCCCCCCCTTCTATTTATTCTCTTCCCCTTCGTTTCTTAACGATTTGTTCATGTATTCATTCGCTTCTTTACTCATCGGTCACTTGACTCAGGCCTTGGGCTAGAGAACGAGAGACCCCTCTCTGCCCTCTTGGAGTTCTCTGTGTGAGCAAACAGGTGTAGTCAACAGGGGTCCACACCGGGCCAGAAGGCTGTCAAGTTTGGGTGGTCTTTCGAGGGGCATTTGCGTTTCCTGGCATGGCATCTAGGAGTCAGAGAAGACCTCCCGGAAGCAGGGACACCTGAGTTGGTCTTGACCGTGACTAGGAGGCTCTCAGGCTAAGAAAGAAAGGCCTCGTGAGTCAAAAGCACAGCAGCTCAGAGAAAGCCTGTGGTGAGCAGAGAAGGCCATGAGGTTCTAGAACTTGACCCTGATGGCTGTCACTGAGGACTCTGGCTGCTGGGGGCAGAGAGGATTGTGTTCCGTAGGGACTAGAACCCAGGGGCTCCTTGAACTTGAGATGTCAAGAACATGGAGGTCTGGTGACATGCCTGTAGCTCCTCTCCGCTGCCCCTCGGTCACTCAGGCCTGAATCAGCTGACGCCTCTCTCCTGCCAGGTGTTTCCTTGCGAACGTTACCTGCGGCGGCACCTGCCCACCCACGGCACTGGTGGGCGGTTCAAGTGCCAGGTGTGCAAGAAGTTCTTCCGGCGGGAGCACTACCTCAAGCTACACGCGCACATCCACTCAGGTGGGTGTCCCCGCCTCACCCAACCTCCATCCAGTCTCCTCCCCACATCCCTGCTGGCCCTCGCCCCTTCCCCCTCATGACCTCCTCCCCAGCCCCTTCTCATCCCCTTCCTGGCCCCCCTCCCCGCCAGCTCTCATTCATGAGCCAGGGTTTCCTCCCCACACAAGAACAGAGGGGAGCTCCTGGAGTGGGTAGGGGAATTCTTGGTTCTGCCTCTGTCTTAGTTATCCAGTGTCACTATTACACAAATGCCACAAGTGGTGGCTGTACTTTAGCCAACAGAAATGTAGTCTCTCAGTTTAGGAGACCAGAAGTCCAAATTCCGGGCCCCAGCCACAGGGAAAGGCCTTCTCTGTGGATTCTGGGGGAAGGTCCTTGTCATCAATGTTTCCCTGGGTCTAGGAGTTTCTCAGCTAAGGGACCCCAGGTCCAAAGGATGAGCTCTCATTCCGGCTTATTTCTTGGAGGTAGTGGGTCCATCTGGTCACATATTTAATTTCTTTTATATCTCAAAAGAAAATGACTCAGGTTACAGCCTAATCCTGCAGAGTGCATCCTGCCTGGTTGACCTAACAGCTACTACCTTCCTCCCCCAAGAGGCAGCCTCTTCTAGGGCCATTCTGGGACCCTGGGGGGCACTGTACTCGTTAAGAATTCCTGCCCAAACTCAGAAAAAAGCCCTCTCCTTCGTTCTCTGACACATTTTCTTTTAGTCTTTACATTTCTTTGTACTAATAAAAGCGTTTTTTCCATTGAAAACAGTACTGAAAAAGATCCAAAGCTTAAGAAAACCTCAGCAGTGCAAAAGCGTGTATGACGAGAGCGGACTTCTCCCTCAGGCCACCTGAGTGTCAGTCGTTTCTCCAGTTTCTTTTCACTAAGACCCATCTCACTCACACACACACACACACACACACACACACACACACACCACGCTGCAACACAGTGTCCACCTATACTACAGAATACAGTATATTCAAAGGAAAGCTTCCCGAAATAATGCTGCCTAGCCTTTCCTGCTCAACTTCTGTTTTCCAATTCCAGCTTTTCCAATCACAACTGACAGGCTGTGCCTGGCCGCTGGCCTTGTGCAAAACCTTCCCATCTCCCTCCCCCAAGGTAACTAAAGAAACCACACCCACGGCCATCGAGTCAATTCCAGCTCAGGACAGGGTGGAACTGCCCCTGAGGATTTCTGAGACTGTGACTCTTTACAGGAGTCCAGAGCCTCGTCTTTCTCCCTTGGAGTTGCTGGTGGTTTTGAACAGTGGACCTTGAGGTTTGCAGCCCAATGTAACCACTAAAACACCAGGACTCCAGTCCCAAAGGCAGCAGCTGCCCATGATGACCATCGAGTCCCATGTATGTGAGACGAGAACGTGTCCCATACAGCTCTCCCTGGCTAATATTTTGGAAGCGGGTTGCCAGGGCTTTCTGCAGATGCACATCTGATTGGACTCAAGCCTTCAACCTCCCCATTATCCGCTGAGCCCCATTAACTGCTTGTACCACCCAGGGGCTCCAAACAGCTCTTCACCCAGTGTTGTTTTGTCGGTGGCGTCCCTGCCGGTGCAGATGATTAATGTGCTTAGCTATTCACTGCACGTTTGGAGGAAGAAAGGCCTGGTGGTCTGCTTTCAGAAAATGGGCCTTAAAAACCTGATGGGGCCAGGTCTCCCCTGACACACGGGGAGTTGCCAGGAGACAGTGTAAACTATGGCAGCGGTTGTGCTGTGGTTTGTCTGGGCGACTTGTTTGCTTATTCTTACAGCAGCAAGCACAAAACACACACCGAATCCCATGCCTTGTTTTCTTCACTTACCAAGAAATAATACTTTTGAAGGCGTTTCCCAATAGCACCTTCTTTTTCCTTTATAGCTATCAGTCTTCCTCTGGATGGCTTTACCATATTCATTTAAGCAGTCTCCTGTGGACGGGAGCTCATGTTATTTCTCAGCTGTTAGCTTGCTTGGACACACTGCTGTGTGGGTCTCCTGGAAGCTCTCGGCGTTATCTGTGGCATATGTTCCAAGCAATGGACTATACTAGGTTAAAACGGCTGCCATGGCAAATTTGATAGATAGTACCAAATTGCTCTTGTTATAGCATTAAAAATTATTATTACTCAAAAGGAATATCAGCTTGTTACAAAAATAGAAGGCAGGTCGAAGGAGGTAAAGTAAAATGTTAAATTCTCCTTTCAAATCGAGCTGCTCCCCCACAGTTGGGCATGCGCTCTCCCGCCTCTTTCTCCCTGCATGTTCTGTGTAGCCACAAACACACATGACTAGGGTTTTGGTTTGGGGGTGGGGCAGAGATGGCATTTTCTTCTCACAGAGATGGACCTGCGTCAAGCTGGGTTACAGTTCTCTTTTCCTCCAAGCAATCGGTCCAGGAGATCTTTCCAGATCAGGAAACCCAGGTCAACCTTAGCCTTTATAAGGGCGGCACAGTGTTCCATTGTGCGGACCAGAATTTCCTTGACCACCGCACTGGCGTTTTCCAAAAGCACTCTCTTCGCTCCAGAGGGAACCGAAAGAGGAAACGTTGGCAGGAAGTCAGGATTGCCCAGGAGCAACCCTTTTCCTAAGGACTACTTGGGACCAGAACAGTTTTGTAGGCACCTCCCTTGTTTTTCTGTGGGTCCCCCAGGGACCCCCAGCCTGGACTGGGTGGGAGCTCTGCCGGCTCCTTAGCTCCCTTCTGCTGCCTTTGGGGAGCTTCTCACACAGAGCGACCCTCCAGGACCTGGCAGAACTGCCCCCACAGGCTTTCAAGGCTGCTCATCTTGACAGTAGCAGACACCTCATCTCTCCCCCACTGAGCAGAGGTTAGACTGATGACCATTGGCACGGTGCCACCAGGGCTCCTTCTGCCCCTGCACGGGCCCTCCTCAAGGTCCGGCAGCAGTACACCAGTCTGGATCACCCTGTTGGGCTAGGATCCCAGCTCCCCCACAACCACGAGGTGTCAACTTGGAGCAAATCACGTCATCTCGAGGAGTCTCAGTTTTTTCATCTATAAAATGGGACTCAACAATAGACCTCATTGACTTCATGTTTTTTTAAAATTATGTTAAATTGTACACAACATAAAATGTGCCATGTTCGCCCCTTTTCAGGGGTGCAATTCAGTGGCATTAATCATACCCACATGACTCTGCAGCCGTCACCATCTGTTTCCAAGTCTTTTCACCCCCCAACAGAATTTCTCCATTCATGAAGCAATAACTCCCCGCCCCGGACCCTCTCCCCAGCCCACTAATCCGCTTTCAGTCTGCTCTGGAACATTTGCACAATGGGTGGCACAATGGCTGGCACCAGTCTGTCCTGTTTGTGTCTGGCTGGTCTCACTGAGGGCAATGCTTCCAAGGCCTTCCACGTGGTCACATGTATCAGTGCTCTGTTGTTTTTTATGGCCAAGTGGTCCCTTGAGTGGATGTACCACATTTTGGTTCATGTTGATGGGCATTTGGGTTGTTCCCACCTTTGGGAATATTACTGCTCTGAACGCTAGTGTACAAATTCCACTCGGGTCCCTGCGTTCAAATCACTTAGACAGACAATGGATGGATGATGTCTACCTGGCAGAGAATTCATGACTTAGGTGGTGTGATTCTGTGTTACTTCATGCTTTTGACAAGAGTTCAGCTGCATAAGGCACGATTTCCCTCCTCTCCCCACACCCCACCCCCAGTGGATTTTATTCCAGTAAATGCTATGTCTTCCACCGATTATTCCAGTAAACACCATGCCTCAGGCCCGCCCTTGAAGTCTCTCTTCTCTCACACCCACCACCATCCGTTGGCAAGGGCTATGAAATCCAAACTTTCCAACATAGCCTGGACCCAACCACTCCCCGGCTGCCCCTTTCCTCCACACCCCCACCCCTCCTCCTCTCCCTCACCCAGCCAGGGGAGCTTGTTAAAAACATACACAGATCTTGTCCTTCCTCTGCTCAGATCAGTGGTTCTCAACCTTCCTAATGCTGTGACCCTTTTATACAGTTCCTCATGTTGTGGTGACCCCCCAACCATAAAACTATTTTCGTTGCTACTTCATTACTGCCATTTTGCTGCTGTTATGAACGGGCGACCCCTATGAAAAGGTCATTCTACCCCCAAAGGAGTTGAGACCCACAGGTTGAGAACCACTGGCTTAGACCGTCAGGGGGCTTTTCGTTTTTTCCTAGTTCCTACTTTGGCCTGCTAAGCCCTCCCAGTCTGGGCCCAGGTACCTGGCTGCCCCACCCTTTTTTAAAATTGGGAGTTATACATATATCATTCCAAAGTTCAATCACATCAAGCAGAATTATACAATTGCTACCGCAATCAGTTTCCAAACATTCTTTTCCTTCCTTGACCCCTTGGCATCATCTCCCTTTTAACCCCCCACCATCTGCCCTCCCCTCTTGCCTCTTGGTCCCTCCAATCCCAGCCTCCTGGCTCTAGCCACAGTGAGCGCACTCCAGGCGTATTCCCACCTCAGGGCCTTTGCACCAGTGGTTCCTTCTGTCTGGGACATTCCCCCACCTCCCAACTGTTGGCACAGTGGTAATGAATTTGGGCTGAGATCCGAAAGGTCCACAGTTCGAAACCACCAGCAGCACCAAGGGAGAGAAAGCCAGGCTTTCTGCTCTCATAAACAGTCTCAGAACCCCACAGGGGCGGGTCTGCCCTGTCCTAGAGGGTCACTCTGAGTTGGGTTTGGAGTCTGGCTGCTCTGGGTTGTTTCATCAGACAGCCCTTTCTGGCGGAGGCGGTCCGTCTCTGACGGACACAGTGAAGATGCCCTCTCGTGGCCCGCTCTCTCCTCCCTCCCCTGTGTTTGTCTCCCTCTGCAGGTGAGAAGCCCTACAAATGCTCCGTGTGCGAGTCTGCCTTCAACCGCAAGGACAAACTGAAGAGACACATGTTGATCCATGAGCCATTCAAGAAATACAAATG
>NW_022109491.1:23390442-23396831 GCF_000313985.2 Echinops telfairi | reverse complement strand
TCATTTGAGGACTGAAGGCCTCCTCTCCTTCCATCTTATCCTGGGGCCCGCCTGTCTCATTCCCCAGCCTGTTTCTTGCCCAGCCCTTGGATGGACAAGGCCGCAGAGAGGCTCCCAAGCTTGCTGAGCTCCCCTGACGAGTGGCTTTGGGTTCTAGGTCACACACAGGCTGCAGTAAGGAGTTCAACCGGCCGGACAAGCTGAAGGCCCACATCCTCTCTCATTCCGGTAAGCAGCTTGTTTGTGGGCCTGTCAGGAAGGGTCGGGTGTGGCCCAGGCCCCTGGAGACGGGTCTGCCGAGAGGAGAGTTCTGCTTGGCGTACTCTAGCCAGGAGGCTTGCACGAGCTCCTGTGGACCATGAGTCCTCAGGGAGGGCAGAGGGGAATCAGACAGTCCTCCAGGCTGAGGAGGGTAGACCTGGGAAGACACAACTCACTCCTCTGGTAGAGCTCTGTGGGGAGGGGTGGTCAGATATGGAGTGAGGACGGGCTGCCCAGGCTCAGAACATGACCAGGAAGTTCCTTGGTCCTCCTGTAGGACAGTGCGGGTGCAGGGCAGAGGAGGGGCTCTCCAAGTCTCTGTGGGTCCCAGGGGTTCCACCAGAGCAGGCTGACTGGCTCCCACATGTTACTCTGTCTCCACTGTGGCGCGCTTGCTCCCTGGGTTAGAGGTGCCGTGCTGGGCTCCCCCAGGCACTGGAGGGTACTCACTGAGTCTCTGACCCCCTCCCACCCGCTGCTAGTAGCACTGTCCAAAATATGTCTACGGACATTGCCAGATGACCTTAAGGTGGGGGTGGGGTGGAGTGGGGGTGCACAGATTCAGTGACTTAACAATTGGAACACTGGGAGAGTAAACCGAGGGCTTGAGACAGAGGGTGTGGGTTTGCATCCTGGGGCAGTCACTGTCCTGCCGGGTAGCCTCAGGCAGGTTACTTGCCCTCTCTGAGCCTCCAGGGGATGGGGGACAGGGGCCGAAGGTGCCTGGCCTGACCTCTTGGTAGCTGTGGAGGACAGTGATCCCTTCAATGAGATCTGACCTGGAGCCTGGCCATGCCCCGGAATCACATGGGCAGAGCCTCCCCCACCCTGCCCTCTTGGGGGAGCTTAGCATTTAGTGGGGGAGATGGAAAATAAACAAGGAACAAAGACATAACGGGTGATGGAAATGAATGTGGTGATGGGGCAGAGAATGTAAAGGGGCTGTCCGGGGCTGCTTCCCAAAGGTGCCATGAGAGCCGAGTCCTGAGAGATGAGACCACCGAATCCCACCTGCCTGTAGGACAGAGGACAGCTGCTCCTGTGGGTGTCAGAGGCTAGTTCTTCAAGGGAACAGAGCACCTGGTGGAGCCGAGCCACTGACCGTATGGGCATCGGGACAGTGTAAAATCCACCGCAGCACCAGGCTCCCCGTGGGATTGGAAGAGCCCAGGAAATAGCGTGAAGCCTTGAGACAGGGAAGGATGGGGGCACTTGAGAGTGAAGGACAGGACACAGGGCCTGCACCACAATGAACAGGGTGTGTGTGGGGGGCGGGGGCGAGCAGGGGCAGGGGGAAGGATGGAGAATTGGACCCCATGGGAAGCCCCTGGAGGATTTGAAGCCAGGAGCTCTCTGATCAATTTACATGGACACAGCCCTCTCGGCTGGCCTGGGGGTAGGAAGGCAGCGGACCCCAGAGGAGCCTGCCTCTCTGGCTGTGCTGGAGGGCCACCGTCGGGCTGGTGACGTTATTGACGGCTTGGGAGTTGAGAGTCGTCTTCTAGGCGGTCAGTGCCAGGTCCAGAGCTGGTGTGGCTGGTTGTAGGGAAAGGGGTCCCATGGGACTGGGGAGGGAGCGAGTGCTGGCAGGGCAGGGCGGGAGACTGGATTTTAGTTCAGGGGCACACGCCCCCATTGCGGGTGCCCCGTCAGTGGTCCCCCCCCCACCCCCTCCCAGGCATGAAGCTCCACCAGTGCGCCCTGTGTAGCAAGTCCTTCAGCCGCCGCGCCCACCTCGCCGAGCACCAGCGCGCCCACACTGGCAACTACAAGTTCCGCTGCGCCGGCTGCGCCAAGGGCTTCTCCCGCCACAAGTACCTCAAGGAGCACCGCTGCCGCCTTGGCCCCCCGAAGGACAAGGACCTGCAAGCCCGGAGGCCTGCGCGGAGGAGGGCGAGCGCCCGTGTAGGCGGCAGCGGCGAGTGCAAGATGGACGCGCCCCTGCCTGACCCACTGGGGCTGGGGGAGCTGAAGGACGCAGGAGCTGCGGCAGTGCCCGAGGCCGCGACGGGCAAGCCACCCTTTGCCGAGCCGGATGCCGTGCTGTCCATCGTGGTGGGCGGCGAGCCCGAGCTGGTGGTCCCCGGGCATGCTGAGGGGCTGGGCTCCAACCTGGCCCTGGCAGAGCTGCAGGCGGGGGCCGAGGGCCCTTGTGCCATGCTGGCGGTGCCCGTCTACATCCAGGCCTCTGAGTGATGGGCCTGTGGCTGACCTGATGCTTGGGGTGGGGCCGGCACCTCCGGAGGACACCGGAGATGTCCATTCCGCTGGAAGCAGAAATCCTGGGGGAATATGGATAAGCCCTGGGTTGGCCTGCTGAGAGCCCCACCGCATCGTGGGAAGTGGGGTGGGGCTGCCCATGAGGAGGATGGCGAGAGATGGCCGGAGCCCGAGCAGCTCAGGGTCTGGCTGGTCCAGCCCGGGGGACGGCAGCCAGAGAGAGGAGGTGGACCTTCCCACCCACCCGGCTGCCTGTACGCGTATTGGTCTTTTTAGACGCCCGATGGGGCCGGAGCCCCTATCTTGGGGACCTTTTTAACCCGTGATTCCTCACGGCATCCTCCAGACCCCTGTGGCATGCGCGTTTCGGAGGCACCCAAGTGCAAGCAGCAGCCCCCATCAGACGTCCCACCCCAAGTGTTGCCACTTTTCTCTTGAGTCCTGCGTTCCTCCGGCGTGGACTGGGGCTTCGGAGCCCTACCTCACAGTCTGTCACGGGGATCCAGACTCATGAAATGTGTCAAGGGTTTGGCATGATGCCTGACAACTGGGAAAGCGCTCAATAAATGCGTAGATCACAGTCCCGTGTCCCTGGGGTTCCCGCCCGAGCCCCGGCAGTTTCTCTCCCGGCCCCTGGGTGGCAGCACTGCTCCCCTGCAAAGCTGGGCCTCGACCACCCACCCGCCTGCCCGTCTCTTCTGCTGTGCTTCCAACAGGGTTGCTCCAGAACGGGGTCCAGGGAAATCCAGGGGATGGGGGCTTATGCTCGCTTTGGAAACTCAGGATCAGAGAATTCCCAGAGTCGGAAGTTCCTCTGGAGTATGCCGCAAGATAACCCTAATGCTGGACAAGTCCAGCATTCCCTGCTTGGCAGTGGGATGGCTAAGACCCCCACCCATCCCCACCTCCCACGCCTCCACGTGGAGGAGCAAACCAGGCTCCGTGGATACAGGAAGGGAAACGCCTGCCTTGACGGTGTGACCTCATTGCACCTTTCCCACCCCCCTGAGCCAGCCATCTCTGGCTGGTGGGACACAGCCGCGCTGCCAGGCTCCGGAGCCTGTGAAGGCTGGCCCTCCCTTCGATCTCTGTGCTGGGGCCCAGGGCTGGAACACGGAGCCCAGCCCGACCTTTTGGAGGGTGTGAGGCACTGGTACCCAGCTGATGGGGGTGCGGGCTGTAAGTGGACCTGGCCCTCACAAGGGCCAGAGGAGGTGCTGGTGAGAGGTGGGGAAAGCTCCTCAGAGAAGGTGACATTTGAGCTGGGCCTCCACACACAGTTCTTTCATGGATGGATAAACTGGACAGATAAAAAAAGGTTGCGTTCCACTCAACCCATTCTTGGGGCTGCGACCTGTTAGAGCCAAATCATTAGGTCTTTCTTCGGAGGTGCTTCCTGGCCGACTACAACCGCCAGCCTTTCAGTTTGTAGTCAAGTGTTTAATCAGGGACTCCACCAGACAAACAGGGAGGCATCTCTGGTAGGAAGGAGCAAAGTATAGGCAAAAGCTCTTGAAAGCCCGTCATTTCCCTGGCTGTGATGTTAGCTATAGTCCACGGTCCAGGATGCCCAGGGAGTTGGGGATACAAATGAATGATGATAGTCGCTTCTATTCTTCAAGCTTCTGGTAGGTGGTCTTTTATGTCATATTGCCTCAGCCCTGCCAAAACTCAAAACTTGCTACCATTGAGTTGATGCCAACTGAGCACCCCTATGGGCTAGGGAAGAGCTGCCCCCGTGCACTTCTGAGACCACCTACTAGGGGAGTGAAACGCCTCGTCTTTCCCCTGGTAGGCTGCTGGTGGTCAAGAACTGCCGCTGCTGGTGGTCGAGAACTGCCGCTCCTGAAGTTAGTAGCTCAACTTGTAACCCACTCGCCACCAGGGCTCCCTGCCAGGTGAGTACTTTACTTTTCATGTTTTACCAATAAGATTCCAGAGGCACAGAGCAGCCAAGGGCCTTGCCAGAGCTCACACAGCTAAAAAGTGGCTTCCTCTTGGCCTCCATGTACTTTTCGCCTCTGCGCGGTATTGAAATGTGGGTTGATCCTGAATCAGAGCTTTGGATATTGGGCGAAGGATCCTGGACTTCATTCTCCATAACACAGAGCATTTAAAAATTATAACAAACACATTAAAGGAAATGTTAAAAAAACCCAAACTGTGCCTTGGCTTCCTACCAAACACAAGAGACAAATTCAAGATGGCGGCTTAAGGACCTAAATGTACACCTAAAATAATAAAATTCTTGTAAAAAACCCAGAAAACCTTTATTGTAAATTGGGTGAAGGTTTACAGAGCAAATCAATATTTTTATTCAACAATTCATATACATTTTGTTCATACACATTGCAGTTGTCATTTATTTTCATACCCACAGTATGACATCTCTAATTTCCCTTCCTCTGGTGTTTCCTCCTTCCACTCTTTTCTGACCCCTCTGAGCTTTGTCCTTGGGCTAATGCTGCTCTGTTGATAGCCAATGGTAAATGGTTGATGACTGGAAAGAGTCCTGCCTCCTCGGTGTTGTGGTTTACCTTCTAGAACTGTCTGTTTTGGGGCTGACAATGGAGGCAAGTTCAGTTACACACCTAAAGGGTCGCTAAGGGGCCACAGTTTCCTGGAGTTCCACTAGCCTCTCTCCAACTCGTAAGCCTCGTCTCTTTATGGCTTGACGTTTTGCTTCATATTTCCCCCCACTCTATTCAGGATCTTCCAATGTGATCCCTTTCGGAGCAGCCGGTAGTGGTCGCCGGGCACCATCTGATTCTAGTCTCCGAGTTGTGGAAGCCGAGGTTTGTGCGGCCCATTCGTGCATTGCACTCATCGTAAAACCACAAACTTCTTAGAAAATGCACAGGCTGTGCTGCAGCTGAGTCCAGCTTTCAACAATGAAATATATAATTGTGAAAACACAAACTGCAAACGACAGTAATTAATTAAATAGAACTTCCTAAAATTAAATTTTTTTTGTTTTGCTTATTAAAAGGCTTTATCAGGGCCAGATTTTGAAGTCCAACATTGGTTACGGAGCAACAAGAAAACCAAGCACATGCTGCCCAGTGGCTTCCGCAACTTCTTGGTCCACAACGTCAAGGAGCTGGAAGTGCTGCTGATGCGCAACAAGTCCTACCGTGCAGAGGTCGCTCACAACGTTTCCTCCAAGAATCGCAAAGCCATTGTAGAAAGAGCATCCCAACTGGCCATCAGAGTCACCAACCCCAAAGCCAGGCTGCACAGCAAAGAAAATGGATAGATGGCCCAGAAGAGCTAGATGGTGCCACGCTACCACTGCTGATTACTTGAAAAGGATCACAAAAGGGACCTGAGTAGAGTGCGAGCACAAAGTGGAACAAGACCCCAAACGAAAAACAGACTCGGCTTACTGCCCTGATGGCGACTCGGAATCCCGACGGTGGCCCTTAGCAACTCTCCACTCCCGGAACTGTCCTCTGTCCTCTGACTCAACTTTCAGCCAAAACTATACAGGCTGGCGGGGAAGAGAACATCCGAGAGGTAGACACTCCTCAGAATAACCGGGCACACAAAATCAAAAGGACGGCATTGGCTAGTGGATGAAACCCTTGAAAGCAGGAAGGGACTGGAAAGAAGGATAATAATGGAAAACACAGGGAAGGCGGAAGTGGGAAGAGTGCTGGTGCATCTCGGGGACTGCAATCAATGTGTGAATTGTTGAATGGAAAACCAATTTACTCTAAAACTTTAAATCATAATAAAAAAATTTTGAAAAAAAAAACCATGAAAAGGCAACCTACTGACTAGGCCTATATCCTCAGAAAATTATACTCAGTAAGAATCTAATAACCCACAATGGGACTGACAGTTCCAGGGGGACATGGGAGAGGGGGAGGAGGGGGGAAGGGAAGAAGAGGGGATAACAAACCCAG
>NW_022109491.1:23383658-23389050 GCF_000313985.2 Echinops telfairi | reverse complement strand
AACAGTTGTATGAGCCCCTAATAAAATGTTAAAAAAGAGAAAAAAAATAGAAAGAAAAAAAAAAGAGATGCAGAAAAACAAACAAAAAAGAATCTAATAACCCAGACAGATTTAAAATTTGTATAACTTAACAAAAAACAATCATAAAATGAGCAAAAGACTTTGTCTTAATTTCTAGTGCTGCAGTAAGAATGGCATGGGGTAGAGTCTGACCTCCAACTTCATATGGAGAAAGACGAACTCAAACTTAACATCAGTCCAGGCTGATGCCCTTGAGAGAGGTCTGACACAGCTCCAGTCTCCAAACTCCTACTGATTCTGACACCAACCTGCTGTGCTTCCTCAGACACACTACTTCCCTGGTGGGTTTGATAATTCATTTCAATGGCTAGACTCACTGCCATCCAGTTGATGCCAACTCACAGTGACCCTGTAGGGCAGGGTAGACCAGCTCTATGGGAGTGGAAAGCCCCTTCGGGTGGCTGTTGTTTTTCAACTGCTGACCTTGAGAATTCAGGCCAGACACCTCCAGGGCTCTGTGGCCACACAAAACTCATGAATAGTATTCATAATTATTATGGAGTTTATTAGAAGATGAACATTGTACAATTCAGGATCATAAATGCTCGGGTACCTCCCTCTCTGGTCTTTGGCCTCTTAGTCATGCAGTCCCTTGGTCTCTGTCCTGCTCAGGCAATAATGCAAAGCTTCTTTAGCACTGCCAATAAATGCCCAAAGGGCACTCTACTCTGTCACAAGCCTCGCTTGAATGGTACTTGGCTCTAGCTCTGCATCAGCAAAACACATTCACAGTCATCAAGTCAATTCTGACTCAGCCCCATAGGACTGGAACCACCCCAGTGGGTTTCTGAGACTAGCTATGTACAGTCGTAGAAAGCCTCATCTTTATCCCTTAGATCAGCTGGTGGTTTGCAGCCCTACATACAGTCCATGATGTCACCAGGGTAGCATCCCCAATTAAGTGCACGGAGGCATCCCACTCCCACAAGCAAACCGCCTGCTCTAGGGCACTCAGCCTCATTTGCCAGGAAACCCACCAATCTGTCTCCTGCTCTGGCTGGTGGTTGGGCTGCTGACGCGCCTCTGCCATTTCTTCGTGGTCACAGCTCTGCCTACGGCACTGAGAAGGCTCATCATGCTGGGTCTCAGGGTCCATAAGAGATGCTCTGCTCCCGAGTCTTTATTGACGGCGATGAGGCTCTTGCTTCTGAGATGGCTCATTTAAAACTCACTGGGATGGCAAGACTGACGATTGTCAGGATGCCTATACACCCTGTTTGCTTGGTCCCACCAGTCATTCGGCGGGAGTTACAGAGACTATGGCTAGAAGGACCCTATCAAGTACCTCATTCTGTTCAAACAAAGACCACAAGTAGGCACCTTTAACAAACAATACATTTTTTACTATTTAGGAGACCAGAAGTCTCAATCCAGAGGACCAGCTCCAAGGAAAGGGTTTTCTCTCTCTGCCAGCTCTAGGGAGAACCCTTGGTGCCTTGGTGACCCTTACCCTGCTTAATCTGCCCCTTTTCTATCTCAAGAGATTGACTCAAACACTCCTTACTCCAATACCGCCTCGTTAATGTTCAAAGAAGACTTTTTCCCGGCGGGGTTATTAACGCAGGCGTGGGACTAGGATTAAAAACACATGTTGAGGAGACACAGGTTAATCCATCGCAAGCTTGAGTAGACATTTCACTAAAGAGGACGCTCAAATGGCCCCCAGAGACCCGAGAAGATGCTTCACAAAGATTAGCTAGGAACCGTGGGGGGCAGTGAGTGTGTGGTGGTGAGAGAGGAACAACTCAGAAAAGGAGGGTGAACCTGGTGCTGAACTTGAAGAATGTCATCGCTGTCACTAAACTGCACATGCAGAAAAGGTTGACTTGGTATAAGTTTTGCTGTGTGTAGTCTCCACAACCACAAAAGTAGGAGCGGGTGAAGGTGCTTGATGTTATTAGTCATCCATCCAATCAACCAAAACCTCTCTGCCAGAGTCAATTCCAAGACTTGATAGGGTTTCTGAGGCTGTCAATCTTTATGGGAACAGCCAGCCTCCTATTTCTCCCACGGGTACGAATTGCCTGCACTTAGTCCAATGCTTGTCCACCACCACCACCAGCGAGTCGCCTGTGTAAAGCATAGGCCACACACACAAGCCAGCTTAGAGAAGGGCTTTCTTTGGCTTTCACAATGCTTGAAACAGTGAGCCAACATTTTAAAAACATCTACAGCAATCATAAAAAGTAAGACACAATTCCTTCTATTGGTCAGAGACAAGACAAGGATACCTGCTATCATGGCTGGAGGCATACAGCAACAAGGCAAGAAAAAAATGTCTTAAGTTGTGTTTTCTAGTGAAGCAAAACTAATGAAACACACACACACACACACACACACACACACACACGCAGAGAAAGAGACACAGATAGAGAGGCAATATCACAAGGAAATTACAGTGTTGTGGAGTCTGGCAGGTCCCAAATCCTCAACCAGGTGTTGGACAGGAGGCTTCTCCTGACTCGGTAGGTGCTGACAACCCCCCAAGTGGCGGCTCATGCAACAGGCTGTTGACTCTCAGACCTGTGGAAGCCGATGAATCCCAAATTTGATGATCAGATGCAGGCTAGTAGCTCCCAGAGCTGCAAAACCAAACAAGAAAACAACCAAACGCACTGCTATCAAGCAGATTCCAACTTCTTGTGATCCTGTATCAACCCTATTTGAAGAGCACAGGGCGGTAGAAGGTAGCAAATCCCAGAACTGGCAGGTCAGACCCCAGTCTGATAACTCAAGTCCCAAGAACTGGAGGCCATATAGTGACCAGATGCAGGATCCGGGGCAAGAGAGAGCCTTGTCATCCAAGCCATGTATACTGGATACAACCTTAACAAAACGCCTGTTGGGCATAAGGCAGAGTAAGGCTGGGACTCAGGAAACACCCCACTATTCTTACCTCATTAACATCAAAACGCTAGGACTTATAAAATGGGGCTTGTTACATCAGATCACAAAATGGCGGACCACCACACAATATCAGGATTCATGTCCTAGGCAAGTTGGGCAAAGCACCCCAAACTCACTGCCATCCAGTTGATGCTGACTCATAGTAACCCCCCTCTGGGTTTCTAAGACCATAACTGTTAAGGGAGAAGAAAACCCTGCTTTTCTCCCAAGGAGCAGCTGGTGGTTTGGAACAGCTGACCATGCGGATCGCAACCCAAAGTGTAACCACTCCCGCTAGGGCTCCTGAGCCAAGTTGGCACATACTGTTAACCATCACAAATGGCAAAAATGTAATAAAAGATCAGATGGTACTGGATTCAAGGTCGATGTATAAACGTCTGTTGTGTTCCTCTACTTCAGAAGCAGTTAGGAAATGTAATTGAAAACAGATTTCACGTAAGCATCTGGATTTCCGACTTCTATGGGAAATCAGGTATCTGGCGCAGTGGAACTGCTGTCAGTTGTGCTGTGTGAGGCCAGCGCCTTTGGACGGGCCTAGGCATGTCCAATGGCCAGGCCCCCACTCTTCCCTGCTGTTATCAGTTGCTACTTATCGTCCTTTGATTTAGATCGAGAAATCGTTCTAATTTCCCATGTATTCTGGATAAAAGTGTGTCCTCTCCAAAAATGTGGGCTATATCTTGAGCCAATCTCTATTGAGATATACAAGAGATGACCATAAACACAAACGATCAAGCAGAGCTTGGGGGAGCGCTTGCCAAGCCACGTGAAGAGTACCCAGGGACAGAAGCTCAGAGAAGACCAGGGCCACCCTCCAGAGAGGACGAGAAGGCCTTCCCTTAGAGCTAACACCCCAAATTCAGACTTCTCGTCTCCTAAACTCAGAGAGAACAAATCCCTGTCTGTTGAAGCCCTTCACTTGTGGTCTATCTGCTAAAGCAGCACTAAGACACCGTGTCTCTCAAAAGGGAAACAAGATGGTCAGGGAAGGCCACACGGGTTTTCATGTCCCCAGTCCCCTTAGCCGTCCAATGTGCCATCTAGAGCAGCGTGCTCATGCTTTTTCAGCATGCGAGCTACTTATAAAATGATCACGTCAGAATGATCTGCCAACTACAAAAATGCAAAACCCTTATTTATTACATTTATTCATAAGTGCATTGAGAATTCTTTATATGTACAATGTATGTTTATGTATCTTGCATAACCGCATGAATCCATATTGCACAACACAACACAATTAACTACATACATTTTTTGTCATGACCTGAGTTTATTCCGATGACTTGCACTGAATGGAATGAGCCAAGGATGCATTGTCCGGACAGGAGCTGCTGACAGCCAGCCTCAAGCACACTTCCAAATGACCATCAGTCATGGTGGAACGGTACTTGGACTCAATGATCTTTGTGTGGGAAAAGCCTGACTCACATCAATAAGTAGGCCTGAATAATGCAGTCAAGGAGGTAGCGCATTGTCTCATGTTTGGGTACTTTCCCTCTGCGAGTAAGTTCCAGAACTGTTCCTGCGCTCTGGACTTCAGCTGGATGTCGGCTTGCAGTGTCAAAACCTCTCATTCCGTATGAAAGTGATACGTGTTTGTCTCCTTACTGGGTCCAGCTCCCCCACTCATTTTAATACCCTTTCTTACGTTTCAGAGAAAAAACAACAAGGTCTAAAAATTGGCGATAACTTAGCTTGTCGGTTTTGCTGCACTTAGCGCAGTTGTTTGCGCATGCATTTGACACCTGAGCTTGCATCTGATTGGCCGCGCTGTACATCAATTAAGTAAGGGGATTGATGATAGCTTACGTCTATTTTTTTAAGGCCATGCGATCTACCCACACTGCATTTGCAATGGACTAGTAGATTGCGATCGATGTATTGAGCACCCCTGGTCTAGACGCTGGGCATTTGACTTTTATAATCCTATAAATCCGTTTCCTTTCCTCCCTCCTCCTCAAAGTCATTGAAGCTAGCTGGCTTCTGTTTCTTTATCAACAACTGTGGAAAGTTGAGCCACAGCTTATTTTATTTAATGTTTGCCGTCATACTTATATCCTTTATTCCATATCATTGATTCTTCAAGACCACGTCGGGGGCAAGTGCTCATTTTACATGCTCATTTTACAGATCAGGAACCCCGTTTTAGATGAAGGGGCCCCCCAGGACTCAGTGACAGATATGTGGAGCTCAGACTGAACCCCAGGACTACGAAGATCCAAAGTGCGTGATTTCCCTTGAGTGTGGTCAGGGGCCATCAAGTTGGTTAGGACTATCAGAACAGCTCACTGCCCGGTTCTGGGTCATTCTCACCGTTGTCCTGTTTGAACACATTGTTGCAGCTACTGTGTTCATCCAATCGATGTGTTGAGATCTGTTAATCCAGTCGATGTGTGGATCT
>NW_022109491.1:23381302-23383120 GCF_000313985.2 Echinops telfairi | reverse complement strand
GAGATCTGTTCATCCAGTCGATGTGTGGATCTGTTCATCCAGTCGATGTGTTGAGATCTGTTCATCCAGTCGATGTGTGGATCTGTTCATCCAGTTGATGTGTTGAGATGTTAATCCAGTCGATGTGTAGATCTGTTCACCCAGCCAATGTGTTGAGATCTGTTCTGAGGACACACCTCTTTCTCAATGGTCTTGATGACGGTCTCCCACCCTGAGGGGCTCCTCTCCCAGCACTGTATTAGGCAATGTGCAACTGATATTCATAAGGTTTCCATTAGCTAAGTTTTCATAGGCTTCCTCTTCATAGTCTGTCTTAGTCCGGAAGCACCACTGCAACCTGTCTCCCATGGATGACTCTGCTGGTGTTTGAAATACCAGTGCCACCAATTCCAGCACCGCAGCAACATGCCAGTCACCACAGTACAACAAACTGACAGATGAGTGGTGGTGATTTGCCTTAGGCTCTTTCAAGGGCTGGCCGGTTCTAGCCAGCCAGGATTTTATTTGGAGCCATGTGCCTCTGGCTCCAACCACTACTCTCCTCTCCATCCCCACCAGTCTGGTCTCAGCCCCCACCTTCTTGCGTGGAAGGCTGCACAGCCGTCTCTCCGGTCGGCTTGTTTCCTCTCTTCTCCCAACATGATCTGTTGGCTCATTCTCTTGACAGTAGCCCCAGAGATGTTTCTAGAGCTTCAATCAGCTCATGTACTCAGGGTTGTCAGCTCCTCCTTTCCCCCTCAGCCTCCCCTCCCATGTCCCTAGGTAATTATTAGTACAGTTACTGCCTCTACAGATTTGTGTCTCTTGGATTTCATATATAGAAAATCATATAGAACAACAAGAAGCAACAATGACAGTGATAAAATAAAAGGGAGAAAAGCCTCACATCAAAAAGGAAGCAGAAAATATTAAAGACTGAAACATCGTTAAAATGGATCAAAAACTGACTTCCAGTGCCCCCGTAGGACAGGGTAGAACTGCCCGTTGCGAGTTTCTGAGACGATAACTCTTTATGGGAGTAGAAAGCCCCATCTTTCTCCCTCGGAACAACCGGTGGTTCTGAACGGCTGTCCTTTTGGTTTGCAACCCGACTCCTAGCCACTTTGCCACCAGGGCTCCCATACAGTGGAAGTCAAATGATAAGGTGTCATAGTTTATCTTAACCACCTTTACCATAATTGACTTCACAATGCTCTCTGATAGCAAAGCTGTTCCCATCCTTCTGACTATGATCAGAGGGGATTCACCAGAGGCTTAATCATGTGGAGACGCTGCAAATGGATTTTGGGTTTCCACTGTCATCTATATAGCTTTCTGTAAACTGGGTATGCAGAATTTAAGCTCTGCTACCATTCCCTCTGCCGGATATGAATTTTATTTACAATCCTTGATCACACAGGATGGTATGCTTCTTCCATGTAGACTTAGTTGATACCTCACTCATTTTGTTGGGGGCTCTTACAACTCTTATAACAATCCATATGTCAATTGTATCAAGCATATTTGTATATCTATTGCCATCATTATTTTCTAAGCATTTACTTTCTATTTGAGCCCTTGGTATGGGCTCCTCTTTTTTCCTCCCTCCATCTCTCCCCTCGTGACCCCTTGGTAAATTGTAAATTATTTTTATTTTCATATCTCACACCGACTGCTATCTCCCTTCCCCGGTGATTTCTGTTGTTCCTCTCCCAAGGGGTGTGTGTGGTTATGTGCCAATCATTGTGATCAGTTCCATCTTCCTTCTCCTCTCCCCACCTTCCCCCTACCCTCCTGGTATCACTACTCCCATTTCTGTTCCTGAGGGGTTTATCTGAT
>NW_022109491.1:23376142-23380395 GCF_000313985.2 Echinops telfairi | reverse complement strand
AAATACAGTGAACCCAGGACAGATGAACCCCCCAGGACCAGTGGAGAGAGTGGCGATAGCGGGAGGGTGGAGGGAAGGTGAGGGAGAAAGGGGGAACAGAGGACAAGGTCTACATATGGCCTCCTCCCTGGAGGATGGACAGCGGAGAAGTGGGTGAGAACGTTATAAATCATCACCATGCAGTAATTCCATTGATAGTATCATTAATTTATCCAATGGTGTAGAATTTAAAACATGGCTGAGAAAAGAAAATTATACATGCGTAGGGGGCTTTTCAGACTGAATGCATAAGTTGTTGACATGTACAGGTTAAACGCTTAAGCGATTGGACACTATTTACATGAATGATGAGGGTTGGGGACAGGACACAACTCTCTATTACACTCATTCCCAAAGGCAGAGCCATGCCTGCCAGACTACTATATTTCATCAAAAAGCAAAGAGAACATGAAAATGTTAAATATCTGGTAGTCCCAGCCACCATGCATTGGGTGCCCTCAAAGCAAGAGATCTGAGCCAAAGTCCACTGCCCACCAATTCCGTGGCCTTGAGATAGCGGTCATCTGCTATCCTCACTCTTGGGTGTTTGAGCCTAAGTTCAAGGGAGGATATCAATTCCTTAAATCTGCTACAGGTGAGTTTAAGGTAATGCCTAGCTTGCTTAGCGGGGCTTTCGAATTGGATCTTTCTGGTGTGACCTATGAAGGATGCTGTGTGCCTGGAAAGGACAGAGTCTAAAGGCTTCGTTGTCTCTAGCATAAAGCCTGGGTCACCATGGGTTGGTTAGAAACAAAGTCAAAGATGTCCAATTAGGAACATACTACTGGGTGTATTCTCCCCTTGAGGTCTCTGTAAGTATTGTGAAGCTTTTTGGGGGGTCTTTTAAACATTTTTCCAGGTTGCCCCAGCCACCCAAGTTCTCTTAGAGCGTTCAAGGCTCTCCATGATCTAGCCCCTGCCTATCTTTCCAATCTCTTCTCCCAACATTCTGCTCTTGCCCTCTTGCTGTTGCTACACCACGTAAGCTAGTTCCTGCCACAGGACCTTTGGGCTTGCTGTTTCTTCTATCTGGAATATCCTTCTAGGAAGAAGCCTCTCACATGGTTGGCTCCCTCGTTTCATTTGCTCTTGTCCAAGTCATTCTTTGTAGAGGCCTTCACTGTCTAAGCTGTCTAAAGTGGTCCCTGTCTCCACCCGATCACTCTCTAGTTCCTTACCCTGCTTTATTTTAATTAGTCACCCTTAACAGTATACTAGATATTTTACTCCCTGCTTTAACTAGATACAAAAGGCTCACAGACCTGTAATTAGTTCTACAATGCCTAGAACCATGCCTGGCACACAGTAGGTGCTCAACATTGAATAAATGAATGACATCAGTAAGCTAAGAACACAAGGTCCACTCTCTCTCCTCCTCCTCCCATCCCAGGGAGGTCAAGGTTGAATTCCTCAACATAAGAATCTGCTGTGTAGGGTAAAGCATAGCTGACCTAGAGGCCTAGGAGGCAACTTCTGATATGAAAGGCACCTCCAGTGTTCAAAGGGAGCTGAGATTACTATCTGGGGCAAATGCAAAGGCGGTGGCCTGCAAGTCTCAGCTGACAGAGCAGGTGGCCCAGGAGGACCGGTTGGACCGGTTTTGCCTCCCTGTAGGGAAATGAGGGTGGCGGTGCCCTCTTCCAACAAGGTGAGCCCCCTCGCTTCTGGAGAGACTAAAAAGTGATGTCAGGGAGGTTGGCAAATTCTGACTGTGGGTTGGAGGGGGCTTCCTAATTGTCAAGGCTGGCTAGTGTAGGCCGGGCACAGAACCCTGAGGGAAGGATCTGAGAACCTGTGAAGGGTGGGAAGGGGGAAGAGATGGCCTTCGCTGGAACTAATGGTCAGTTACAGGTCTACCCCATACCCTTTCACTCAGAGTGGACAGCTCATAGGAGCTCTGGCGGGTGGCACAGTGGTTATGCACTGGGCTCTAATACACAAGGGCAGCAGGTCAAAACCCCCAGCCGCTCGACAGGAGAAAGATGGGACTTTCTACTCTTACAAAGAATGACAGTCTCGGAACCCCCCAGAGGCAGTTCTACCCTGCCTTCTAAGGTCACCATGAGTCCGCATGGACTCTGTGGCCGTGAGTTTGATTTTTAAAAAAATCCAGATCATGCAACAAGTTCTGTGCCTCCGAGGGTCACACTCCCTGACTACCACCAAGTCCATTCGGACTCATGGCGACCCTGTAGGACACAGAAGAACTGTCCCCGTGGGTTTCCAAGACTGTCTGCCTTTAGAGGCGTAGAAAGCCTCATCCTTCTCCTGCAGATCGGCTGGTTGTTTTGAACGGCTGACCTTGTGGTCAGCAGCCCAACACGGAACCCACTAGCCTTTCAGAAATAACTGTGACCCCTGAGATTTCACGCCAGAGAAATCCACATCCTGCCCAGGCTGAAGCCCTAGGCAGAGCTTGAACAGACAGTCCCTTCCACGCAGGCTCGAGGCCCACGTCCTTAGACTGTCCTCTGGACTCTGCTGTTGGTGGTGGTGCTAATTGGGTTGGTTCTGACTCCTGTGTACAATGAAACCCTACTGGGTCCGGCGCCATCCTCACCACCGTTGCCAGGTTAGAGCCTGCTGTTGCCGTCACGCGGGCAAATCATGGAGGGTCTCCCACTGTGTGTTGATCTATTTGACTAAATATTGTGTCCTTCTCCAGGGATTGACCCCTCCTGGTCAAGTCTCTCACTTCTAAGGATGCTCTCATGGTACTGCCTTCTAAACAGATCAAGAACCCCACCACTTCTCACCGTCTTCCCTGCTGTCCCCCTGGCTCAGGTCACCATCAGCTTCTTGCTTAAGCTATTGCAATGGCCTCTGATGGTAACGAGAATAAGGCCCCACCTTCCCCAAGATGCCCATGTTCTCATGTGGATTTTACACGAGAGTCAATTAGAGATCTTGAGATGGGGATATGATCCTGGGTTATCTAGGGAGGACCAAGGTAATCAGAGGGTCCTTGTAAGAGGGACACCACAGAGTGGTCAGAGTCAGAGAGAGACTGGTAGCTGCTACACGTCTGGCATTGAAGTTGGAGGAGGGAGCCACGAGCCAAGGAATGCATGCAGTTTCCAAAAGCTAGAAGAGGCAAGGCATTAAATTGGATTGTGGTGATGAACACGCCACTCTTTTTTAATATGCTTAAGCCATTGACTTGTACGGTACATGAATGATATGGTTATAAAACTCTGTGTGTGTGTGTGTGTGTGCAAGGCAAGAGCGTTTACCCAAGACCTTCATAAAGTATGCAGCCCTGCAGACAACTAGTCCAGCGAGACTGAGACCAGGTCAGACGTTTAACGTCAGGAGCCATACGATAAAAAACGTGTGTTGTTTTTAGTGACTGAGTTTGGGGTCCTTTGCCACAGCAGTCATAGGACACGGATCTCCCACTTCACTGCCACTCTCACCACTTAGGTTTATTCTTCGCCTGGCAACCCAAACCCCCAAGCCAACCCTGTGCTGTCAGCTGGATTCAGACTGGTGGCGACTCCACGTGGGAGGGAGGGAACCACTCCATAGGGGTTCCTTGCCTGTCATCCTTCCTGAAGCGGATTGCCAGGCCTCCCTCCCGCAGCATTGCTGGGAGAGAAGGTCATTTTAAAATGGACACATCAGATCTAGGTCCTAGTCCCAAGCCCTCCATTGACTCCTCATGTTTCTCAGAATCAAAGCCCAAGTCCTCTCAAGGTCCCCAGGGTGGGGCATGATTCTCTGGCCACCTCCCTCCCCTCTTTCTTTCCAGCTCCCTCATTCCTTCAGTCTAGCCTCCCTCAAGAACATCAAATGCCCTTCAACAGCAGAGAATGTCTTTGTCTGGGCTGTACCCTCCACTTGGCATAGGTCCCCCAGATACCCAGCGGGCCAGGAGACGTCCCACCATCTCTTTCCAGCCTTTCCATAATAACTCAGGTTGTGTGGACTCAGCTTGACCCGACTTGACCTGGTTAGAGAGAAGGTTATAAACGTGGCTTTCACCACGTACCGTCTTTCACCAAGCACCTTGGTCTGTTCGCGCTTCAGTGGGTCTCAGTTTCCTCCACTGTGCCCAAGGGAGTGGTGCAGCAATGCTTATTTACTGGGGCTGTGAAGGTAGAGATCAGCTGAGATTTTTGTAGGCAACGGGACTCCTGAAAATAAGACAAACTGCACGCATTCTCTCACTGCTGTTCCAGTTAGAGGTGTTTTTAAAATCGTCATGAAACATC
>NW_022109491.1:23370155-23375193 GCF_000313985.2 Echinops telfairi | reverse complement strand
GATAGATTGTGATAAGGGTTGTATGAACCCCCAATAAAATCATTTTTTAAAAAAGAGTGACAGTCTCGGAAACTCACAGGGGCAGTTCCACCCTGTCCTCTGGGGCCCTGTGAGCCGGCATCAGCTCGATGGCAGTGGTGGTGAGTTTGTTTGTTTGGCTGTACCCTCCTGTGACCCCTACAGCAAGCTGACACAGAAGCCTGTGCCCTCTGCCCTGCTCCAGGCAGCACCACTCTTCCGACTCCTGTCACCACAGCTCCACGCTGGTAGTTCGTAGACGTTGTTATCAGTGGCGTCACACCGGCTTTCAGGTCTGGCTTCTTTCACTCTGTGAGTCCCTGAAGTCGCTCGTCCTGATGGCTCCTTCCTCTCTTGTTGCTGTGTGAGTGAGTGTGAGTGAGTGTCCTCAGAGGAGTCCTGCTGGGATCACAGGTAACTGCCCAGCTGCTAAGTGAGAGGTTGGCGGTTCCCATCCACCCAGCGACTGCCGGAGGAAGACCTGTCTGTACAGAGTCCAGCCTTGAAACCCTTCATTGGGACAGTTTTCCTCTGCCACATGCAGTTGCTAAGACTTTTCTGGCACCTGATGACAAGTATCTCCTAGGTTTCTGCTTTATATGTGTACTTGACATTGTAACGTAGTTTTAGGTTCACTGAAAAGTGCGCAGAAGGAATAAAGTTCTCATCTAACCTACTTCCTGTATACAGTTCCTCCTCCTGTTAATAAACCCCAAACCAAACTCACTGCCATCGAGTCAATGCCGGCTCATAGCGACCCTACAGGACAGGGTAGAGCTGCCCTGTGTGCTCCGGAGACGGGGACTGTTTACGTGAGGATAAAGCCCCGTTCCCCCTGGAGAGCAGCAGGTGGTTTCAAACAGTGAACCTTGAAGTTAACAGCCTAACTCACAACCACGACACCACGGGCTTCTCTTTTACTAATTAATGTCTTGCCGTAACTAGGCTGGGCCATTTGTTACAATGGAAAAACCAAACACCATCAATGCTATTTTTAACTGAAGTCCCTAGTTTAGCTAGGATCCACTCTTTACATTGTGTAGTTCTATGGGTTTTGACAAATGCAAAAACTCTCCTGAGGTTTTAATGAGATTCAACTGCTTAGTTGGTCAAGATTGGAAAAGATGGTGCATATGCCCACGAGACTAAGGGAAAACAAGAAGGCGAGGGAAGCCCAGGGTTCCCAGTCTTGCGACAATCTACCATGTGACTCTGCCAGGGCAATTGGGTGCTTGGCCTGCATGCCAGCTACCTTGCTCACACATCACCATTCCTCACCCCACATCCTCAGCAGACATCACAAATGGATCTCAGCACTTTTGGACGATGAGTCCTGCATCCCAGTTCTCAGAATCCTAGTTCTTCTCAACCCAGCACTTCAGATGGCTACCGCCAATGGCTTCGACTTGGTGCTGAAGATGAAATTGGATTTTTTGGTTTTTGTTGCTATCATCCCTCCAAGATGTTTTCCCAGGCTTCCAGAGTTATGACATGAAGAGATCAGTTGTCGTCCCCCACGGAGCTGTTGGGGGTGACCTCCACAACGCCTGCCTTGATCTGAGTCTCCTGTTTTATTTTCAGAAATGTTGGCCAGGTTCTGGAACAAACACGCTGTGACGTAGGATTGACAGGTTTGTGCTGCTGTGAATTCTTCTCAGGTCTGGCGTGTGTCTCACAGTCGAACTGTTCTTCCAACCTGAAAAGCTGAGGGAAACGAACTCCCCCCATCTGCTGGGCATGGTGAGCTGTACTGTGTGTGTAGGCTGGGGCCGTGGCAGCTTAGGCAGCAGCATCCAAGACATGGTTTGTGTCGTCATGGAGATCACCCTTCTCCTCTGTGGGAGGAGCCAAGACTCATGTATGTGAAATAAGAGAACTAGTCCAGTTGTGGTGGTTAGGTGCCATAGAATCCGTACCACCACCCAGAGCAACCTGATGTACAGCGGAACGAACCACTGCCCTGTCCGTCCTCCCAATCCTAGGCTTGAGCCTATTGATTCAGCCGCTGTGTCCATTCATCTTTCTCCTTTTGGCTGGCCCTCCGCTTGACCAAGCACGCTGTAACGTGCTCCAGGGACTGGTCTCTCCTGCCAACATGCCCAGAGTGTGTAAGCCGAAGTCCAGTCAGACACTCACCTATTGGAAACGATTCTCAGGCATCTTGGAGAAGTCATGTTGTCCTTCCTTGGAGAACACTTGGGTCCTCGTTCAGGGCCCGTTGGCCCTCCGCTTTCTCATCAGACTAACAAGGAGAAGCGTAGAAGCAGTAAAATAGAAGTCCAAGTTACTGTAAGTAGCCTCTCTGCTAATGGGTGCAGAATTGAGCCCTGAGAGCAAAGGGCCAGGGAAACACATGAAGTGTGGCCCCCCTTCAGTCAGCTGGATCTGCTTCGTGTGGGCGCAGAGACTCCCACCATTTCTGTAACTTTACAGAGTTCCGGGTCTTATCCTGCTCTGATTTTTACTAGGTATAATTGCAATAAGCAGCACGGGAGCAGATAGGTCGGATCTCCTCTGCTTTCCCTGTGGCCACAAGGCAGGGGTCGGAGGGGCCTCCACACTCCATCTTCCTTGACCTATTCGGACACCCAGCGTTCCTCTCACGGCACTCTGCTTCCACGCTGGGTTCCATCATGGGTTGCAATGGCCACGCAGAACTCCCAGATAGTACTCACAACTAACTCACAGTTAAGGGGCTTTATCAGGGAACTTAAAAGGTTACCACTGGTCGGGATCAGCAAACAATAAGCATACAGTCACTGGTGCACAGCAAGACCTACCTTTCCTCAGCCGGTCAAGTCTCTCTGGTCCCCAGTCTTTCTCTGCACTGGTTTCCTGAAAACTGACCAATCCCTCTGTTAGTGCTACACCCATCTTATTTGCATAGGCCCACCCAACCATTTGGTGGGAGTTCCAGACGTGGGTCTTAACTAACAGCCATTGAGTCAGTACTGACTTAGAGTGACCCTGTAGGACGTGGTAGAAGAGTCATATGAAGAAATTTCAGTTCATCACAATCATCATGATTCAAAAATACTTAGGGATGAAACACACATTATTGTGCACCTACTAGAGGTGGCTCAGGGGTAGAATTCTTGCCTTCCATGCTGCGAGAATCACAGGTTTGATTCCTGGCCCTTGTACCTCATGGGCAGTCACTGCCCCTCTGTCAGTGGCGGCTCAAGTATTGCTATGTGGCTGCTTGATGGCAGTTAACAGTAGTAACCGTGTGCCAGGCTTATTCGAACCTAAGTTTGTTTTTTTCTTGAATCACTTTATTGGGGGCTCGTACAACTCTTATCACAATCCATGGTGTCAAGCACATTTGTACATTAGTTGCCATCATCATTCTCAAAACATTTGCTTTCTACTTGAGCCCTTGGTATCAGCTAACCTGAGTATTTTATGTTCAAAATCTCAGTGAAGCTTAGAGGTGATTCTGTTATTATTACCTTGTACCCCTGCTTACAGCTCTATTCAAGGGAGGCACACAGAGCAGGGCAAGTAACTTGTCCAAGTAAACTGTCAAGGGGGATGAGCCTTTGCAGTCTAGCTCCAGGGCCCAGACTCTTAGACTTTACTAGATTTCAAAGGACCTATTAGATAAACAAAGCACAAAGCAACTACAACAAAAAGACAACCAGATCAAAAATACTGATCTAAAAAAAAAAAAAAAGGTTGATTAGGGAAAAGGAACCTTTCATGAAGCAGGATGTGAAAGCACAGGAGAAGATGCCCACCTCCCAAACTGAACTGTGGTCAAGTTGGTACCAAAGCCTAGCGACCCTGTCGGACAAAGCAGAACTGCTCCATCGGGTTTCCGAGGCTGTAAACTTGCCAGGAGACACACGGCCTCGTGTCCCTCTCTCCCCAAATGGCTGGGGAGTTTGCACCATGTGGTTAGCGGCCCAGTGCTTGGCCCATTGCCTCACCAGGGCACCTCTGTTAGCAGTGCTCTCAGACTCGCCGCCGTTAAAGAGATTCTGACTTACAGGGACCCGGTAGGACAGCGTAGCATGGCCCCTGTGGGTTTCTGAGACGGAACATCTTTACAGGAATAGAAAGCCTCATCTTTCTCCTGTGGAGCAGCTGATGGGCTCAAACTGCCGACCTGGCAGTTATCAGTCCAACGTGTAACCCACTACAACACCAGGGTGCCTCCTTTAGCAATTAGGAAGATACAAATTAAAAAACCTAACGAAATACCATCTACCTACCCTCATTAGAATGGCAATGATTTAAAAAGAAAACAAAAAACGCACACACAAGGAAAATATCTTGTGTTGCAAGATATCTTCAAAAAAAAAAAAGGAAAAGAAAAGATATATTGTGGTTGTGGAGAAGCAGGAACCCTCAGCGGGGTGGGAGGTGGCCTGTGAGGGCTTGCTCATCGGCACAGGGAAACCATTTGCCAGCTGCTCCAAAAGTTGGATGTAGAACTACCTTAAACCCGAACCAACCCACTGCCACTGAGTTGAGCTGCAATCCAGCCAGGCAGAATAGAAGTGCTTCCATGACTTTGAAAGGCTGTAAATATAAAAAACAACAACAACGTAGTTTTATTGGCCTATATTTCACATATGTTTCAATTGAATCATTCTATCATATTAAGAAGAGTTGTGCCATCATCCCCACAATCCATTTCAGAACATTTTCTTTTACTTGTTGTTTGTTCCCCATTTCTCCCACCCTCACCTGCCATGTTCATAGGTAATTATTAATCCAATAACTGTCTATAGATTTACCTATTCTCAATTTAGTGTACAGAAAATCATACAAAACACAAGCAGGAGGAAGAATATAGAATACCCCAACAATGATGACTAGACAAAACATAGGAAAACCTCAATGGAAAAGAAAACAGAAAACATGAAAATGGAAGCAACTTTCTAATTGGTCAAAATGGAGGTCAAATGATAAGGTATTACATTTCGACCTAATTCTTCTGCCATAATCAACTTTACAATGTGTTCTATTCGACAGAACGGCTATTTGCAGCCCTGGACTATCTTTGGAGGGA
>NW_022109491.1:23367510-23369627 GCF_000313985.2 Echinops telfairi | reverse complement strand
TTAGGCTGCCATCATGAATCTAGGGTCCACCCATCTTGTCACATGTATACCCCTAGACCTTCCCATTCCTATAGCACACCCCTAGCTCATCCCTTCCTGTTATGCTTATGCCTATCATAGATCCCCTTCCTACAATTGTACTGCCCCTTCCTGTGACGTGTGATTCTGTAATGATGTCCCCCTAAAGTGATATAATGCTGGGTCAGCAATAAAGAGAAAAGCTCTCGCTGGAGCCCGGGAGGCTCTCCCTGATTCCCGGGGCCCTCTCTGGCTCTCGGGCCAGGGGAGGCACCCTGGTTCTCGGTCCCCGAAGCTTCTCCTGCTCTCGTGGCTGGGTTCCCCCCACGAGGACCATCAAGCGGGGCTTAGATGAGCAATGCTACCATGAATTGTGTCTGACTCCATTTATTCCAATCTCTCCTCTAACTCTCATGCTTTCAATGACTTTATTATAATCCTTACTTATTATCGCTGTACAATTGCGCCTACCAGACCTGTGATGATTTGTGGGGAACCCCTCTCCCCCTTTATCCCCACAGCCTCACTTAGATGGTGGCTTGTTTGAAGACAGACTTTTAAGACCCCAAATGCTATTCTCTCTGATAGCTGGGCACCATCTAGTTTCTTCACCATACTTTGCTATGGTACTCTTATCTCCCTTGATCTCTTCACAAGGGCAAATATTGAGTAGGTTCATGTCATAAGAACTAATTGTTCTTAGATTGGGGCTAGAATTAAGTGCTAGCCCCAATCCATTCATGTATCTATTGTGTCTATGTGTCTCTGGTTCACTGAAAAGGCATCATTATCATTTTATGTTAGAGAACATTATCAATCACTCCCCTGGGGCAGGCTGTAAATCTTTACGGGAGTAGATAGACTCATCTTTCTCCCTCCAAGAGAGAGGCTGAGGTAAGCAGCCCAACAAGTTAACTCAGTACGCCTCCAGGGTTCTTTCAGTACTGCTACTGTTGCTGTTGTTCGGTGCCTTCAGTCCGTTCAGACCCATAGTGGTCACAGGCACAACAGAATGAAACAGCGCACGGTCCTGCACCATCCTCCCAATTGTTCCCATGCTTGAGCCCATCGCTGCACCCACAGTGCCAATCCATCTTGTTGAGAGCCTTCCTCTTTTTCAGTGCCCCTCCACTGTATCAAGCACGATGTCCTTCTCCAGGGACTGGTCTCTCCTGACAAGACGCCCAAAGTCTGTAAGGGGAAGTCTTGCCATCCTTGCCTCTCAGAACTGCCCTGTGACCCAGTACTTCCAGAAGACTTGAAAACAGACATGAGCATACTGTGCACACCCATGTTTATTGCAGTACTACTCATAATAGCTCCCAGATGTAAACAAATGTAATGCCTGTCAACTGATGAATGAATGAAAAAATATGCTGTATAAACATAATGGGGTATTACCCAGCCAGAGGAAGGAGGGAGTCCTGAAGCGTGCTACCACATGGATGAACTTAAGAGTGCATTATGCTGATTGAAACAAGTCAGACACAAGAGCTACTCTGTTATCATTTATATCACATCAGCAATTATAAAGAAACCACAGTAATTCGTGCTCCGTGGGGTCGAGGGAGGTGGAAGTGTTTGGTTTGGGTTTAGATCGAATTTATAATAGCAGAAGTGGGTTAGTTTTGGAAAAAGATAGCAAGAATGGTTGCACCACTTGAGTGCCACTGAAATGCACGTGCTGTTTTGTTGATGAAAGTTCGTTTTATTGTAGGTTTATCGCTATAATAATAACACAGAGAGCACAAGTGAAGCTTATGCAAAAGCAGGGCTGCACTTGGAGCGAGCCAGTCACTGAGTTTCCGCAGCCATAACTGTGAGGATCAAATCCTTGGATCGTAGAATTGCTGTTAATTCTTGTTGTTCATATGCTTTAATTACTGTTAATTAAATTAATTCCTTTGGATTCCTGTTGTTCTTAGGTCTTAATTCCTGTTGTTTTGAATGCGGGTTCTCTTCCTCTCCTGTAACCTCTGCAGAGCGAGCCCCAAGGAGACTACACTTCCCAGCCTACCACTTCACCCTTTGACCCTAGTTAGACCAGAAAGGTGCGCCGCCGAGCGCCTCAAGCCGGAAGACTACAGCCTCCCGGCATG
>NW_022109491.1:23365273-23366345 GCF_000313985.2 Echinops telfairi | reverse complement strand
CGCAAGCCGTCACCCTGTGACTCATCGTCATCCCTCTCAATCAGAAATATGGACTCTTCGCCCTCGGAGCCACCCCCGCTTTGCCGGTCTCCTCCCCCCAGGCTGGGGTTACCATGCACGACTACTTCCTGTTTTATGGCTTTCTGGACAGATGCTTTGGATTTTGCTTAGGTGAATGTGAGAATGCTTTCGTAGGTATAAATCGAACAAATCCTCCTGTGCGCTGAGAGGCATCTAGGAGCCTTTGGGACAAGGATTGCACCTAGCAAGGCTGCTAGGCCCAGCTGTTTCCCTGAGCAGGTTCATTTACCCATCACCCACGTGGGGGCCAGGTCATGGGTTTATTTACATTGCCAGGTCATTAATTTGTTCTTGCACGGAGCAGGTGCTTCCTTGCTCCTAAGAGGAGTCATCCCGAGGGTGCTCCACTGCTGATAGTCAACAAGCTCTGGGACAGTCTTTCTGAGCGTGCATCGTATTCCCAGGGTTGAACAAAAGATAGCCAATCTCTGGTGGGGGCCGGGGAGGACAAGGCCAGAGATAGAAAGAAAAGCAAATAAGGAGACAGTGTCTGGTGACGGTGAGAGCTAAAGAAATAGATGATCTGTCAGGGAGTGGCGTGATGGCATGGGGAGGGGGGCTACTTTGGAGTCATTGGGGAGGCTTCCTTGGTGAAAAGGTCAGTTTTGAGGTGAGTTGTGAGGTCAGCGTCACAAAGAAACACCAGGAACCCCCTCGCCAGGGCAAACAGCCTGTGAGGCGTCCCGGAGGTGGTCGATTTTCAAGAAACAGAAAGAAATCCCTGTATCTGGAATGTAATGATTGAAGGGGGATGTGATATAAAATAAGGGAGAGGGGTAACCTTTGAACTTTCTAATAGACTTTGGAACTTACTCCAAGTGGCTGGAAAGCAATTGGAAGATATTATAATCACTTAGATGTCTTAATCCAGTGGTTCTCAACCTTCCTAATTCCGAGACCCTTTAATACAGTTCCTCATGTTGTGGTGACCCCCCCCCAACCATGAAATTATTTTCGTTGCTACCTCATCACTGTAATTTTGCTACTGTTA
>NW_022109491.1:23363476-23365075 GCF_000313985.2 Echinops telfairi | reverse complement strand
TGTTTTATTCTTAAACTTACTTTGTGACTTGGCTGAAGGCTTACAGACACATCATCAGTTTTACCTTCCTTAATGCGTATATTTGTTATCACCATTCCATCAGGGCACCATCACTTATCCCACTTGCTCCCTGTGTTTCCTGTTGCCATGCCTTCCCTTTTCCTAACCCTCTGAACTTCGTCCTTGGGTCAGTGCTTCCCTTTTGATCCTAAATGATTGCTTATCCTAAGTCGTGACTACCACACTTCTTATTCCCCTTATAGGCCTGTCTACTTGACTGAAAATTGAGCAGGGTGGGGGGTGGTACTCAGTTAAAGGCCTTAGTCTTGGGGCTTCCACTAGGAAGCCTGGTCTCCTTTATGCTTTTGTTCAGCCTTTTTTCTCCCACTCTATCTGGGACGTTCTGATGTGAACCTTTTCAGAGCAGTGGTAGCAGTGGTAGCCGGGCACCATCTAGTTCTTCTGGGCTCAGGGTGGTAGAAGCTGATGTTTGTGTGGTTCTTTGGACTAATCGTTCCCCACGTCTTTGGTTCTCATCCCTCTCCTTTCCTCCAGTCAGGGAGAGCCCAGTCTTGGTTCTCATCCCTCTGCTTTCCTCCAGTCAGGGAGAGCCCAGTCATTGCACGTTAGGTGGCAGCAGCTCACTCGCTTTGAAGCGCCCATTCAGTACTCAGCAAAGTAGGATGTTAACATAGCCTTTGCCAACCTTGCCAACTGACGCCGTTGTCCCCCGAGATTATAATCCTGAGGCTCTGGGCCCAGCACCACAAATAGAGTTTTAAAAGCATTATCTGACTGCTCTTTGCACAGTGGGTGGTGAGGATGGGAGCAGGGAGGTCAGGGAGAAGGCAGTTGCCGTCACCCATTTCTGGCCTGGGCTCTGGAGACTGAGCAGGCTTCTGTTGTGCTGTGTCTAACTGTTTTCTCTGGCGCCTCTCCCTCAGGCCGGAGCCTCTCTTGTTTGTGGTAACGAGAGTCATTTTGGTTTCCCCCAGTCTGCAGGGTGGAAGGCTTTGCCCACTACAGGGTGGAGGAGGAGGGAGAGTGTCAGCTAAGGATGCCTCCTCGCCCATCTAAGAGGGCAGTTCTCCTGTGATCTCTAGGCCTGGGGCGTAGAAAGTGTCTGCCATTTCCCAAGTGATTGAGTTGGCTCTCAAGAGATGTGAAGAAAGGCTGCCAGCAGACTGGAGGACCAAGATGCTCCCAGTTCGTTTTACTAAGCTTTACTGAAAGCCGTCTGTCCTCTTGAATTTGCCTGCAAAAACAGGAGCCACTGCAACCTGCCCTTGTTTCCAGTCCTCTGGAGCAGTGTCCCGGCGCCTTTTGGTAGAGTGGCGCGAGGTACTGCCACCTGCATGTAGCCCTCATTTAGTCACTCGGCGACTTAGCACTGTGCTGGGATCCTGGGAGTCAGCGATGAAAATAGCAGGGGACTTCAAAAGGTGTGTGTAAACATGTCATGAGAAGATCATAGAATTGTCCCATGTAGTTTTTAAAGCTCCCTTATACACTATTTCTACTTTAGGAGCTTAGGAGTGTAGTGTGTGTGTGTGTGTGTGTGTGTGTGTGTGTGAGAGAGAGAGAGAGAGAGAGAGAGAG
>NW_022109491.1:23361209-23362876 GCF_000313985.2 Echinops telfairi | reverse complement strand
TCCCTTCCCTTGATAATTTATCTTTTTTTTTTCCATGTCTCACACCTACTGCTCTCTCCCTTCACCCACGGTTTTGTTGTCTATCCCCCTGGGAAGGGGTTATATGTAGATCATTGTGATAGGTTCCCACTTTCTCCCCCCACCTTCCCCTTCCCCTCCTGGTAAAACTACTCTCATTGTTGGTCCTGAGGTGTTTTTTTAAATTTTTTATCTGTCCTGGATTCCCTGTGTTATGAGCTCTTTTCTGTATTGGTGTCCATGCTCTGGTCTAGCTGGATTTGTAAGGTAGATTTGTTGGGGTCATGATAGTGGGGACAGGGGGGCGGTGAGAGGAAGCATTAAAGAACTAGAGGAAAGATGTATGTTTCATCGGTGCTATGCTGCTGCGCACCCTGACTGGCTCGTCTCTTCCTTATGACCCTTTTGTAAGGGATGTCCAATTGTCTATAGCCAAGGTGGCATAGTGGGTGACAGTTGGGCTGCTAACTGTAAGGCCAACAGTTCAAAACTATCAGCTGCTCTGTCTGTGGGAGAAAGATGGGATATTCTGTTTCTGTAAAGAGTTACAGTCTCTGAATCCCATAGAGGCCTTATCCTGTCCCATAGGGTCACTGAGTCAAAATCGACTCTATGGCAGTGCGTTTGGTTTTGGTTTGAGTATCTCTCTCACAGAATTAAGGTATGTTATGCTGGCAAAGCTAGTGGCACAATATGGTAAGTTATAGATAAATGCTTGCCATTATCAGTATTACTAAGAGCCGCGCAGTTATTCAGATAGAAACCAAGGTCCTAGAGTGGAGACATTGACAGTTGGCAGAGAGGTAATACACGCCAGCACGGCCGAAGGAGAATTGAAAGAGACTTGCTGCTTGGATTTGTGGGAGTGGGCTGGAAGAAGGAAGGGGCAAATTGAGGCTGACTCCCAGATTTAGTTTGGCCAGCCGAGTTGATGGGGAGGCCTTTAGCCAAGCTGGGAAACAGGAAGAGCAGCATCCCTTCAGAATTGTGTATTCCTTTGAAGTTAGTGGGAGAAGGATGAGGCTTTCTACTCCTGGAAAGAGTCACAATCTCAGAAACTCACAGGGGCAATTCTACCCTGTCCCACACGGTTGCTGTGAGTCAGCATTGACTCGATGGCAGGGAGCTTGATTTGAAGGCGATCAAACTCCTTTTCTGTTAGTGAGCCTCACAGCAGACTTGAAAACTGGATGTGATGGTCATGTTCATTGCCAAGGCCCTGGTACCAAGTTCAGTCATGAAGTAAAATGATCTTTGTGCTGTTAGTACCACTGTTCACCGAAGAAAGTGAGGCTCCCGAGGGGTTGGCCCTGAGACCGGTTGTTCTGGTGAGGGCGACATGACATTTGTCACTGCCTGACTCACTGAGTGTGCCCTGCTTGTCTAAGGTGTGGTGCTGTGTTGGGCAGACGCAGTGAGCCAGCCCCGCCCTGCCCAGCTCCATGGAGCGGGCAGCTAGCTGTCATGCCGTCTTTATGGAAAGATGGTAAATTGCCCTTTGACACAGACCTCGGAAGCTTAAGTCCCAGGCAGAGTTGAGTTAGAGGCCTAAAGGAGCATTTGGGT
Organism: Echinops telfairi; assembly: GCF_000313985.2. NCBI lineage: Eukaryota > Metazoa > Chordata > Mammalia > Afrosoricida > Tenrecidae > Echinops > Echinops telfairi. The sequence goes on along the minus strand of NW_022109491.1, from coordinate 23,361,292 downwards.
TGTATGCCTTTTCCTTTGATCATATATTTATCCTCAAGCATGTAGCATGCTCTTACTGTGTCCCTGGCCCCATGCCAGGAGCT
>NW_022109491.1:23351162-23360082 GCF_000313985.2 Echinops telfairi | reverse complement strand
CTTCCTCTTTAATAAAGTTGCTCTAAAGTGTTAGCAGGTTGGAAGACTCCTCAATGAGTTAACTTGATAGTTAACGTGGCCTTTCTGGTCGCCGGACTCAAGATGTCAGGCTCAAAAGCGTAGCATCTTAATGGAGCGTGTGCCCACTGGCGCTCCGGTCACAGAGACCCGGGATGGAAACCGGAAACCCACCCAGGGGGTTTCCCTTGGTGAAGCTTCAGCTTCTCGTTTGAAGAAATGGTTGGCCAGACTGGGTTTGGTTCATGGCTTAAGACAGATGGAGTACCAGAGAGGCCCCATGTGACAGCCCTCCAAACATGCTGGCCCCTTTGATTTGAATGACAAAATCTCTCTTGGCCTCATTTGGCAGGGAGATTAAATAGTTTTAAGTGCCTGCCAAGGCAGGTTTGTAATACGGTTTGAAATTCGAGATAGGTTTTGCTTGGAACTTCGATGGAATGTGAGATGCTGGGAGCTGGCCTGTTCAGCTGAAGGAGAGTTGAAATTGTTCCGAGTGGGATTTGAGCGTGGCGTGCAGGCCTTCAGAACAGTCTGTGTCCTGAGGAAGGAGGCCAGAGCCCAGTGTTCGCGGTAGTCCACGTGGCCTGGTGCTGTACACACCGGGACTCCCAGCTGCTCCCTGAGAGAGAAGTGAGGCTTTCCACTCCCGGAAAGAGTGAAAACCTTGGAAATCCACAGGGACACGCCTGCCCTTCCCTACAGGCCGTTCAGAGTCAGAATCCACTCCACTGTGAGTTTGGTTTTTTGAAGGTCTGAGAGGAGCCAGGGCCACGTGGGGGGAGGGATGGAGCTGTTGGCCACTTGAGGGCATTCCTATGGTTTCTCTTGCCCAGAAATGTTTTTGCCTCATAATGCTCTTTAAAAGAGTTTGAGAGAGGATATTTAAAAGCAGGAGCAACAATTTTAGACCAGGCATGTTAAGGCGATTTGAATATTGTAATAGGAAAGAACGAGGGATGGAGCTGGATCTCGTGCTGGCTCGGTGTTTGAGGTGTGCACACCAAATCGGCAGACCTTTACTGAGTTCTGCCTGCCTGGTGGTGTAGACAAAATTTGAACGCCAGTCTCACCACTCACCAGTGAGATGTTGGCAGTTTTCACTGTCCCCGGCTCACTTTGCCATCTGTAAAGAGAGAGTACTTCTTAAGGTTCTGTGTGCTCCCTTAAAGATTTCCAAAGATTATTTAAAGTTTTGGAACCGATAGGTTGCTCTGAGGAAGAACTGACCCTAGTGTTGTGGGGAGACTCTAGAATATGTTGATAAACTTAAAATGCCTAACAGGGTACCTACCGGCTGGTGTACTGGTTATGAGTTAGACTGCTAACCATAAGGTCAGTAGTTCGAAACCACTAGCCTGTTCTACTTGAGAAAGGTGAGGCTTTCTACTTCCATGAAGAGTTTGTCTTGGAAACCCACACAGTTCTACCCAATCCTGTAGGGTCACTGAGTTGGCATCAATTTGATGAGTTCAGTTTGGGGTTTAGCAGGGTCCCTGGTACATAGGAAGGACATAACTTATTTTCTTGGTTTCCCAGGAATAGGCTTAGGCCCAGGAAGGGGTGTAAGGATGCGTGGGACACTGCCTGTGCCCCCGAGGACTCACAGTTCAGTGAGGAACACACACTTGTGTGCAAGTAACTGACAAAAGGCCAGCCGTGTTAAGTGTACAACTGAAATGTTAGAGGAACATACAGCGAGAAGAGATGGATTCATCTTTGAGGATTGCTGGGTTCCTTGCACCTGCTTCCCATCCAGTGGCCAAATTCCCTTAGTGTTATTCCTGCCAAGCAATCCACCCCTGCCTTCGGAACCCTGCTGCTGACAGCGTGTGTATGGTGCTCGGTGCTCAATGCGTGTGGACAGCACTGACCGTCAGGCCCCCCTTCTTACTGGAGTTGGGGTGTGCTGTCGAGCTGTTCCCCCGCCCGACCCTTACAGGCCAGTGTTGGCTGCTCCTCTAGAAAGTTGGCTGGGACTCTTGGAAAGACTGTTGTGGGAATTGGAGTCAGGTGACCTGGGGCCAGTGCCAGCTCCGATATTAGACACCAGGAGCCATGGTTCTTCTTTTGGGAAAACAGCTTGCTGGTTCTGCTTCTGGAGACCACAGAAAACAGGTCCAGTATCCCTCTGACAGGACACATCCGACAGATAGGCTCCTCTCTCAAGTCTGCACCTCTCTAGGCCAGGCCATCTGTTCTAGCGCCTGTGTTTCGGTGCCTCCTTGTTCACCTCCTCTGTTCGGAGCTCCTCTTCTTTCTCAGGGTGGCTCTCAGGTGTGCAGTGTGCAGAGCAGAGTATTCTAACCCACGACTGTTTAGGAATTGCCTTCATTCTGTGTGCTCTTGGACCTGACAAGCCCTGTATCCCTGAGACAGATTGTCTTTCGAGAAGCAATTACACTTCATCTCTTCCTCTTGTTAGTAAAGGACCAGGCAGCGAGGAGCCCCTAAGGTTTGTTTGTCCCTTCTTAAGGAGTCTTAGCTAAGGCTTGAACAGCTTAAGATCTTCACAAGAGCATCTGGCCAGCCTGGTTGTCCCGCCGCCGATATTTCCAGCGCTCCCTCCTCCACCTTCCTTCCAGGGCAGAGCTGGCTGCAGGGCTTATTGAGGGCTGCAGGAAAGCTGGCCACTTGTTTGGTTCAGGAGGTTAGTAGTTAACGATAGTGGAAAAGGTGCTGGGGGTGGAGGATCCCTGAGCTCACAGCCCATCTCTGGTTTTGTGATTTGGGCTAGACTTTATGTCTCTGACCATTAGCTTCTTTAGTTCTGAAATCAGGAACTAATCTTTACTATACAACTGTGTGTTCACACACAAAGCAGGCTCTGAGGCAGTATCCGGGTAATCATTAGAAAGGCAGGCTCGCAGGTCCCACCCTCCTGAATCTGATTCTGCACTTTCATGTGACTCCCCACGTGGTTGACCTGCGCCTTGACGCCTAAGAGCCACCAGCTTTGTGCCCTGGTGAGGATTCCATGGGAAAGTTGGGTGCTGTTCACATGGCCACACTGATATTTTTTCTGGACACTCAAGGTTGCCGTCTCCATGCTCAGCTTTTTACTCAGAGATTACCCTTCACCCAGCTTGACCACTTCCCAAATCCCCTCACTTACCCCAAACCTGATGGGGCCGCAGGATGAGGAGGGGTCAGTCGAAATCTCTTCACCCCATGGAACAGAACTCGCAGCACGTGTTCTGCTGATGGGATAGCAGTTCTCTGCGTAACAGAGGCACATCATCTGGGTAACGGACGGGCAGGCAGGCGATTGTCAGTGATAAATTTGTCAGGTATGAGTCCAGCTCTTGAGAGAGACCATTGCCTGGTATGGAGTGGGGGTGGGGGTGTAGTTGGTAAAGAAAGAATTTCAACCTAGTGAGACTTGTATAGCATGTCTTTAGAATCCTAGGAATGAATTTCAACTGGGGTGGGATTAGCAAGTGATTTTTAAAAAAATCATGTTTATCCTTTGAAATCTACCCAATGGCAATGTGTTTGTTAGGCTTGGAAGTGTAGAGACTCTCCTTGAATTTTGTGGACTGTTCAAGGGGTTACCGAGCCTCTTAGGGGCCAATGAGGGCCAGCAGGGATCAGACCGAAAGATGGAGTCCTTCTAACTTGTGAACTTGGAAGCAGCTCTGGGTGGCTGGAGGTCAGAGAAGGGCTGCATGGGCACCCATCTGAGTCTAACTCTCCAGCTACAGGCAGCTCTGGGTGGCTAGAGGTTGGAGAGAGTGCTGCTCGGGCAGCTGAGCTGTGGGAAGGTGAGGCTGGACCCATTTTCGGGTGGGATTTGAGTTCCTGATGGTTTTGTCACAGCATTCTTATTTACCCATTGTGCCCCTTGCTTAGTAAAGCAGAGAAGCAATACCGGAAACTCCGTCCCACCTGCCTTGATTCTGTAAAATGATATTTTCTTGGACATTTATATATGTGATATAAATATAAATGATACTTATATATGATAAAATATAAATGAATTTAAAAAATGATATTTATATATTCAAGTTGACAAGAAATTATGTAAATACCACAATGAAGTTTTAATCAGGTTAAAAATGTACCAAAGAACACTGTATTCTTTTCACCCGCAAGAAAAAGTGGGGGTGAAGCACTAGGGTGCTAAAGACACCAGGCCGAGGGCCTGGTCCGATCTGCTGAGGGAAATCTTCTCATCTGTGGCCAGAACAGTTAGTTGACTTTTAGAACCCAGAAGGCCAAGCCTGAGTTCAGTTATTCACCCAACTAGCATTTTCTGCCTTAGGATCCTCTTCCTCTCCAGGGGCCCACACTCTTGGTAAAAACCCAAACCAAATGTACTATATTAAGCCAATTCAGACTCTTTGACCCTATAGGGCAGAGTAAAACTGCCTCCACAGGAGGGTTCCCAAGACTGTAAATCTATAAGGAAGCATACTGCCCATCTCTCTCCAGTAAGGTGACTAGACGTCCAGCTTTTGGTGGGACAGTCCCGATTTTTAACAATTTTTCCCGCATCCCGCGGCATTTTTAAAAAGTCCCAATTTTCGGAAAGAATGCACGACAAGCTAGGGTATACAGTTTTTGGCTGCCATGTGGCTATTTCACCAGGATATGAGTTTTATCCTGCTTTACCAATGTTAAAATCTGGTCACCTTACCTTAGAGCCGCTGGTGGGCTCAGATTGTGGTTAGTAGCTGAGCACTATCCACTCCACCGCCAAGGCTTCTATAGTCTTGGTAGGGCGGTGACTAGGAGTATCTAAATAGGAGTATTTAGATAGGAGTATCTAAAGTCTGAAATCGTACACGCCACTAAATGTTGCACATGCCACTAGATTGAGCTGGGTGGAGGTCAGAGGAAGCAGCAATCCCCTCAGTTCAGGGCTGGGCTGGCAGTGAGATCCTTTGAATAACGATCGGGCAGCTATGGGGTGAGGTGGGAGTTGGTGTTTGACACCACCCCAAATCCAGTTGCACTTAGAATTTACAAAAGGACCTTTGCTTTCACCTAACTGTTGAGTCCAGAGAAATATATTTTAAGACAAAGAAACTAGGGATTTTGAAGCAGATTGGGGTATCCTGGGCGGTTTGGGGGCCTCTGATGTTGACATCTCAGCATGTTTTAAGCTTAGGGCAACATAGATTATTGCATTTAATTTTAAGTGTCTCATTGTAACAGCAATGCAACGCTTGATTCATTATATATGAGTGACACGCTGTGTGCCAAGTTGCTGAAGACAGGCCGCTGCTTCCAAGGAGCTCATAATGTATAGCTGGAGTAATAAGAAAGCAAACAAATACTAAATCCGGGTGCAGTGTAGTCTGTTCTAGAAGCAAGTTCAGAATTCAGAGTACGTAACGTGTGTGTGCTTTGTGTACACACACTTCCTGGAGAGGAGCTCTTGAGTCTGCTGTATTGCATACACCTGTAGTCCCCATTTTATTGCACTTTGTGATCTTATAAGATCTGTTAGTTGTAAAAGCAGAACTGAGACTTGTCACATACGTGTACCTGCCTGCACAAAGTGTGGACAGGAGTTGCTGCCCGGACCAGTGCACCTCAGAGGCGTTTATTTTTGGACTCCCATTCAGCTGATGAATTTGATCATGGTGTCCCAGAGGTCATTAGACGTGGGGACATCGACTGGCAGAGCTCCCCCAAAGCTGCCATTTCAAGCTTGAATTCCCTGGTGGATCAGTCAATCTTTCCCCACCCACGTCCTTCCTTTAGAATCCAGTCCACTGGATTCATGCAGTTGCAGACCGCTTGTCGAGTGTGGAGTTGGAAGATCTGGGTGTTGAACTGTGGTGGGTTTTGGTGGCCTGCGCTGGCCATCTCCAGGGAGGGAGCTAGTATCAGTCTTGTTGTTCCTAGTGGACTGGACTGCTGGGGTTGAGGTTGTAAACAGTCCTCCCCTCCCCCCCCATCAGAAATCCGAGTGTCAGTTTCATTCTTTCACCCTATATGCCACCAAACCCCGCCAGCCCACCCCGCCCGCCCCCAACCCCAAATGGCCTGCAGACAGTCTTCTCATGCTTAGGCTGAGAAGTACTTTTAGGCAGGGTAGGTAAAGGACAGGTTGACTCCCTATCTGTGGGTTGTTGTGCTGTGGTGCCGGCGTGTTCCTGAGATGCTGGAAGCCACGCTACCGGTGTTTCTATCACTGTTGGGTAAGTTGGACTACTAACTACAAGAGCAGTAGTTCAAATCCCCCAGCCTCTCCTTGGGGGAAAGATGAGGCGATCTGTCATCATAAAAGATTTACATCCCTGGTAACCCTGTGTAGGGTCCCTATATGTCCGAGGCAGTGAGATCTAGGAGCTCGGAGAGTGCAGTGGTTACGCACTTGTCCACTAACTAAAAGGTCAGCAGTTTGAACTCACCAGCTACTCCTAGGAAGGAAGATGGGCTTTCCATGAAGACCAGAGCCTTGGAAATCCTGTGGGGCCCTGGGGGCTGCCATGAGCCAGTATTGACTTGAGTCCATTGGGGTTGCTCATTTCCCTCCCCCCCTTCTGAACCCTTGATAATTTATATATTTTCTTTTTCCATGTCTTAACACTGACCACTGTCTTCCTCCACCCATTTTTTCTGTTGTTTGTCCCCCTGGAAGGGGTTTGTAGGTACATCATTGTGATCGGTTCACCCTTTCTCCCCCCACCTTTTCCCCTTCCCCTCCTGGTATAGTTCCTCTCAGTATTGGTCCTGAGGGGATTCCCTGTTTTGCGAGCTCTTATCTGTGCCAGTGTACATGCTCTGGTCTAGCTGAATATGTAAGGTAGAATTGAGGTCGTGATAGTGGAGGGGAGGAAGCATTAAAGAACTAAATGAAAGTTGTATGTTTCAAAAAAACCCAACAAAACTGAAAGAAAGAAAGTTGTATGTTTCATCAGTGCTATACTGCACCCTGACTGGCTCATCTCCTCCTCGTGACCCTTCTGTCAGGGGACGTCCACTTGTCTACAGATGGGCTTTGGGAAATTGGACACACTTTATCAGGAGCATTGTGAGAAAGCCCAGGTTCAGAGCTCTCTGCCTTGGCAATCCTGAGGTGGCTTGTCACTGTGGGTTGCGGTGTCTTTGGGGTCTCACTGGGCAAGGGTTCCAGCTTCTTGAGTGCTCAGCAATGCCATTGGAACCTCATGTTGTAGAACATTCTGTCTCCCATGGTGTGAGCACCTGTCTTTACTCAACCGGAAGGGGAATAATTCACATTTGTATGGGATATGATAGCTTCGAATGCATTTTCACGTACATAATTTTGTTTTAAAATTCAGGGATGCCTTATAGGTAAAGTAGAGCAGGTTGTGATATTAGCTGTATTTTGTAAAAGGTGGAGGCCTGCATTTTGTAAAAGGTGGAGGTAGAGGCCTAAACAAGATATTAGTTTGTCTGGGTAGCACTATTATTTAACGGCTAAGCCGCTAACCTGAAGGTTGGAGGTTCATGCCCACCTAGAGGTGTCTCTGGAGAAAGGCTCGATCTTTCTAAAAGATCTCTTTCTAAAAGGTCAGCCCTGCAACCCTGTGGAGTACAGTTCCCCTCTGATACGCTTGGGGTTGTCATGAGTTAGAATCGACTCAACAGTAACTGGTAGTTTTGGTCTTAGGGGAAAGACTTTAGGTACTAAATCTCATGTCTTCATGCCCTCTGCGCTGCCACCCTGGCTCCTGACCCTCTCAGATTCCCTTGCAGGACTCAGCAGGACTGTGTGTCAGTAGCGGGTGCTAGTCAGATGACTTAGGAGGAAAGGCTGGGGTGGGGGTGGTCCTTAGAGTGACTGGATCATGTTCTACACAGTAGGTAGGACCAGTGCCGAGGAGAAGGCAGAGACGAGACTGTGTTACCTAGAGTGGGGTGAGAGCTGTTATTCCCAGGACTATATCCACCCCTGGAGCACCGTGGTTGAGCACTCAGCTGCTAATGGAAAGAGCAGTGGTTGGAACTCTTCAGCTGCTCTGTGGGAGAAAAGACGTGGCCATCCGCACCGTACCGATTTCACCTGGGACAAGCCGGGGGCCACTCTGCTCTTTGATAGTGGCCTTAGTAGTCGGAATCAGCTGGACGGCATGCTAGAACAATTCATTCATAGTTTGCTAGGGCATCAGCATCATGCATTTCATCATCCCTAGATGTCCATAGTGCTTGCATTTCCTCCACCCACTCTGATTACTGACAGGTCTGCAGGTATTGCTAACTGCCCCTGGGCGCCTCAGCTCTCCAGAGCGCACTGTAATCAGGTTGATACTGATTCATAGGATGGGACTGCTTCTGGGGGTTTCTGAGACTGTAACTCTTTGGGAGCCTCTGTCTCCCGAGGAGCGACTGGTGATTTCAAACTGCTGACCTTCTATGTAGCAGCCCACAGCATAACCCGCTATGCCACCAGGACTCTGCCTGTTAAAACCTTGGCAGGTATAAGCTCTAGAGTTGCAGAGGCTGGCCTTCGGGCTAGGAGGTCACAACAGCAGAGCTGGGAGGGCTGGTGAACTTACGGATCCTACCCTTTTGTCCTGCGGAGGAAACCAAGGTCTAGAGACTGCGGGCAAGGCTTCCCAGCTGTGCTCTCTGGAAGTCTGGTTAGAGCTGGGCTCCCGCCCACCCAGGGCATTTTCCTCAATTCAGAGATTCCCAGTCTTTTCCGATTGGAGGGCCCTTTTCTCATTCTAAAACTGTCAGCGATACCCCTTGAAAAGATAAATAATTACAAAAAGATTAAAATTTTTTCAATGAATTTAGAAATGCTTTTGCATGTTTTTATGCCCTTTCTTAAAACGGAATACCTGCTATTCTGCATCTCTGCATGTCTGATATAAGTGGTAGTAGGTGCTCAGGGACTTCCGGGAAGATGGCGACGGAGTGACACGCACCAGAGGGACTCCGCAGAATCCAGCCCAGGAGAGCTGCTTAGAGGGAACTT
>NW_022109491.1:23344422-23348819 GCF_000313985.2 Echinops telfairi | reverse complement strand
CCATACTGTGGACATAGATGCCAGCCCCCGGTGCAGTTCTCTCAGCAGTTGTGTACACGAGGGCATTTGTGAGCAATGCAGAGACATTTAGCTGGAAACAAACTTTAAGGTTGTAGCGTTAGTTGGTAAATGGTGCATGGATCTAAAGCAGCGATTCTCAACCTGTGGGTCATGATCCCTTTGGGGGTCGAAAGGCCGTTTCACAGGGATCACCTGATTCATAACAGTAGCAAAATTACAGTGATGAAATAGCAATGAAAATAATGTTATGGTTGGGGGGTTACCACACATGAGGAACTGTATTAAAGGATCATGGCATTTGGAAGGTTGAGAACCACTGATCTAAAGGGAATTTAAAATAATGGCCTTCAACTTGAGAATTGGTATTTCTAGAGTCTCTTATCTTGAAATACTCGGTTTCTCTGACAAGAACTGTTCTTTTTGAAGTAAGCTTGCCAGGCCACACAAATTGCCCTGGAATGTGTTTGACTCAGGTTTTCTAGAGCAACTAAACGAGTGATCCTCATAAACGTATAGAAAGAAATGTACATCAAGGAAGCAGCCCAGCTCACTCTAACTCAGGTCCATGGGTCAGAAGCTAGCTGAAGGTCCCTCCAGACCACATGGCTGTTGGCTGATGAAGCTGGAAGCGGAGAGATCACAGGCCAGTGGTTGCAGAGTTCCGTGGATCCAAAGGTTGGCAGGAGCGTGGCAGCTACAGCTCCCAAGGGTAGCAGGCCACATGGGCCACCAGCCCCAGAAGCCCCACACAGGATGCAAGCCGGAGGCAGAAGAGGGTCGAGTGAGGCCCTGTCTCCACAACCTCTCATAAATAGACCCCGCCCTCCCCGAGATATTATTGGGTTGTGTCCTGACTGAGGTTGGACTCCACCCCTACCTCTCACAGGTGTAGCAAGTTGACACAAAGCCTAACCATTACAAAGAGCCAAGTGCTCCAGGTGTATGAACCAGTACTCTTGAGTTGACGTCCCAGGGCAGGGCTGTTTGTGTCTGCCACTTGATGTTAAGAAAAGGAAAACCATTTTTCCAACCAGTTTAGTGAACATTTGAGTGTGCACCGGGAAAGGCCCCGCGTGAAGGGGTTGTATGGGACAGGTGAACAGCTCTCCGAGTTCTTAGCTTCCAGGAACAAAGACAGACCTGACTGTAATATAAAGCGCACTGCCATTGATACTCAGCCCAAAGATGGTTGCGGGCAAGTGGGGGAGTGAATTCCGTCTGGGAGACTGTAGGGTAGGTAGTGCCAGGGAAGGTCGGGGCTCTGAGCTGGGCATGCCAGATTAACTGGATTTAGGGCAAAGGAAGGGGGGTGGGGCCATCACAGGCAGAGGGGATTGTGGGAGCTAAGGTATAAAGAGTGTATGCTGTGTTTGTAACCGAAGATGGGGTGGATTTCTGGGTGGGGGTGAGAGTTGGGCCTACCTGAGGAGGCCCGAGGGCCCAGCTGAGGAATGTGTTGGCCTTAGTGCCTGCGAGGTTGGCAGAGGACAACACACTTTCCGTCTGCAGAGCACAGTTTGCAGGGAGCCTGCAGCACTTCTGGCTTCACTCCAGTGTGGTTTCCTGTTGGTAGGCTTCGTCCTCACTACTTCCGGAGGAAGTGAGGTTGCTAGAGGGGTTGTTTCATCCTAAGGGTAGGATTTGTAGATTGTCACCTTTCTCTGATTCCCCCCTTCTGCTGTGTCTGAAGTCTGGCAGATCCACAGCTCGGCATCTGGTAGGGGATAGAAGAGCACTCTTCTCTACCTTGAAGGGATCTCACAGAGACCCCGTGACAAAGAGGTTACTCATTGGGCTGCTAACTGCCATGTAAACAACCCCAGTTACTCCACGAGAGAAAGATGAAGCGCTCTTCTCCCATAAACAGTTACAGTGTTGGAAACTCACTAGCAGTTCCACCCTGTCCCTATAGGGTCGCTATGAGTCAGGATTGACTCAATGGCAGTGAGTATATAATTTATTTTTATTTTTTGAGGCTGTCTCTGGTTACACACAGATGACCAGCGGGCCCATTCCCTGTTTAAACTCACTGGTTGATTCAACTTTATGTGGCTCTTCGGCTACCTCCTCCCAGCCGCCTGGTTGGCTTACTCCATTAGCTGTTGTGTTAGGATGCAGACAGAAGAGAAACAAATCCAGGGGGACTCGTGTATAAGAAAGAGTTTTATGTAAAAGAGTAATTGTATATTAAAAAAACATCCCAACCCAGTCCAGATCAAGTCCATAAGTCCAATATTAGCCCATATGTCTGATACCAGTCTATAAATTTCTCTTCAGACTCACACAACACATGCAATGACACCATGTGCAGCAAAGTTACAGGCCAGTGGGTGGAAAATCTTGTGGATCCAGTGGTGGTGGAAGCATCTCAGCACTGGCGTGGGTCTCCACGTGCCTTCTCCAGCTCCAAGGCTCTGGCTCCATCAGCTGTAGCTCCATGTGGCTTCTCAACAGGAATGTGTAGCATAGAGTATGTCTGGCCTCCGTTGAGCTATTTATTTTCTTTGCACCTCCAAATGAAGTCATCAAGCTATGACCTGATTGACAGGCTAAACCCTACCCCTTCACTCTTAATAGTCTCAAGTTGACACCAGATAATGTAACTATCACATACTCTTTGGGATTATTTAATCTTCTTTTCTTATTTGATCCAAGGGAGAGCTAGTTACCTGCCCAGGCTGATGTCAAGGACCAGTTTTCCAGGTGCAGCCTGGACTCTTAATTGTTATCCCAGTCACAGCGATCTGAGAACCAATTTCCCCTCTTTTTTGTGTCCCTCCTCCCTGAGTGCCACCTCTGTGGAGCAGGAAGCATGGCCCTAGGCAGAAGAGGCACTGGCTATCCAGGTTCTGGTTCTTTAGACAAGAATTTTCCTCCTCTGGGCCTTTGTTTTCACAACAATGAAAGAAGGTGGAGGAAGGAAAAGCTTCTTTTCTGCTTCAGCTTGCTCTCAGTAGTCCATTGCTCTCTCCCAAGTAGCTCTGTAAATCTCAGCCCGATAGGGTCCATCCCGGCCATCCAGAAGGGATAACCCAGGCTGATATTTGAGGTGAGGTCAAAAGTGACAAGAACTCATTGAAGGTCCAGCTGGATTAGAACCCATGGCTCCTGCTTCTTCCAGTGAGTTCTGCTGCTGCCTCACTGCTTCTTGACAGCCCAGACCCTGGCGGCTGTTCCCGACCCTGCCAGAGTGGTTTTGAAAACAAGCTTAAACTGTTATGTAGAAAGCCAGCCGGCTGGTGAGATGGAACCAACAGTTGCTATTTTAGAGGCTTGTTTTCCTTTGAGTTATAACTGGCTGTCTGTGGTTTGGCAGGCTGGCCCAGCCTGGGTGGGGCAGCACAAACCCTAGCGTCTGTCCCCAGGTATTCCTGATTCGGCCGCAGGCTGAGCGGGGACCGTCTTTTCCTGAGTCACAGTTCCTCCCTGTGAAAGGAGCCATAATCGCTCCTTTTGGCCCCTCTTACAGACTGCTGGGGGAGTCTGTCGAGAGACCGGGGGAAAAGTTGGTCTACAAATGCCAATTTTGAGTGCTGCTTGGTTTTCTATTTTTTTTTTTAATTTAAGCTACAACTTATTGATGGCAAAAAGCGACATGTCTGAAGTGTCCGCTTGATGAATGTTTGCAATTGTACATCACGTGTTAGCACAGTCCAGAGCAAGCTATCACCTGGCCAGCACCCTGTTTGTCTTGGGGATTTTTGTAGCAGCTCTGCGTTTAAGAGAGAGTAAGAGAGTAGTGTTTGTGTACTCTCACCCCAATTAAAAAAAAATTTCCCAAAATGATTAAAAAGATTTTTTAATCCCCCCCACCACCCCCTGCTCTCCTCCCCTTTCCTCTGCCCGCACTCTGCGCGGACCTGGCTGTCCAGGAGAAGTGCTATGGAGCAAGGTCAGCAGATTCACAGGGGACATTGTGTGAGTCTGACTGATGAGGCTGTGGAAGCTGTCCTTACTTGTTGCCCTCAGATATGTATGTTGCTCTTCCATGGATGTCCTCTGATAACAGATCATTCAAGAGAAGTCTCGGAACAATTAGTAGGTCCCCCAGACTAAAGCAAGTGACATGGACTGTCTACTGATGCCCCGAAGCTTATCAAACTACATTCCCAGGAAACAACAGTCTACAGAGATTGGCATTCTGCTTAATTTACCACTATTGTAATGTAACCCTCAGCTAACCAGCTAAATCCCAGTATGTACATGCTTTGTGCTTTCACTTTAACCAGGCTCTTAAACATGTGAAAGTGCTATTGTTCTGTATTTGTTTATACAGTGAACCCTCGTTTATTGCGGTTAATCGGTTCTAGACCCTACCGTGATAAATGAAATTCCGCGAAGTAGGATTCCTTATTTGTAAATCAAATATTTTCGTA
>NW_022109491.1:23318902-23343650 GCF_000313985.2 Echinops telfairi | reverse complement strand
TGGGGAGTGGGTGCTGCGGGGCACCTGCCAAGGCTGCTGGTCGCTAGGGTGGGGGATGGGGTTAGCCACAGTGACTCCAGGAAGTGCCAGGGTCAAGTCTAGGTGATCAGAGTTGGCGAGGGGTGGGGGTGTTCACGGAGAGCTGAGCAGCGCTGCTATCCCTCTCTGTGCTGGGGTCTGCCTGGAAGGGGCAAGACTAGCCCATGACCATGGTGTTAGCAGGCAGCCTCGTTGGGATCCTGTCCCCCAGCCCCGGGAGGGGCCGTGGTGGTGCTGTCGGCTAGTGGTCACAGAGGTTTCCTGGTAGGTGAGGCCTGGAGTCCAGTCCACAGGAGAAGGTCCACCTGAGCCCAGCTGCCATCAACTCCTCTGCTGTCTAGGTCCATGCAGTCTTCCAAAGACGGGGCCCATCTCCCTGGTGACCTGCCCCAGCCCACCCACAGTGTCAAGGCCTAGTTGAAGGTGGCCCACGGGAAAAGGACGCCAGCCCCAGAGCAGCCAGCTTCCCGCAGGTCAGGAGCACTCACCAGGATGTGGCAGCCGGACCCTGGGACTGGCAGGCTACATCCTGGCTGCTGGCTCCTCAGATACCGGAATAGGAAGCACCCAGGATTCTGCTCTCCCTGGTATTATTTCTTAAATAGCAAGGTTTTTAAATGGTCTGTTTTCTCTTAACATTTCCTTCCCCTTCCTAGGTATTTGAGTTGTCAAAAGAGAATTTTACCAGTGTAGATGACCTTTAGGAGAATTCTAAATAAAGGTATTTCTTAAAGCACAGTTGGCTTTCCTAGCTATTTTCTGCCTCCTACCTTCTTGGGGTATTTAAATGCCCATTTGCCAAGAGCAGAGCTGAATATCAAACTTACAAATTCTTTACATCCTTTATTTTAATGAAACAAAGAAATGTGATAGTTTCATGTCATGCCCCCTGATGTCATACATCTTGGTCAGACCACATCTGAATATCACTGAGGCCCTGATCCAACCTCTTATTTCATTGATCTTTCGGGCTCTTCTTCCCAAATAGGAGCTGTTCATCCTTGCTCTTTCTCACTTGGCAAAAAGGCATTTGGAAATGTTTTCAAATTTGTTGATGCAAAATATTTCAGTTTGTATTCTGAAACTGTATTGGTTTCACACTGCAGTTTTCAAATGAAATGTATTTACTCTTCTGTAATTGAAAAATTGTCTGAATTTTTTACTACACTTAAACTGCCCCCCAAATTCAGCATAATTCCTGTCCATGAGCCTGTTCATTGGAACCCTCTTAAGTATTTCCCCTATTGACTGTGATATAGTAATAAACAAACTATTGTAAACAAAAATCTCCCCCCATTATTGTTGGTGGGGCAGTTTAGATTCCTGTTCAATGACTTCTACCCACATTGTTGGGTACGTTGGTTACGTGCTTGGTGACGGGTGCAGATTCTCAGTGTTTGACACACGCAGAGTGCTGCCTCGGCTCACCGCCCACTGGGGCTGTGACTAAGAGCCCACATGGAAAGGGAGAAGTGCTGCAAGAGGAGGCTTGGAGGACAGAGGCTGCCTCTTGCCTGGGGGGAGGAGTGTGGGATGTGTGTATTTACTTAGATAGACACACACTTTTCCTCAGCCCTGCAACTGCCCGTCATCGATCCAGGAAAGGGTCCAGGTGATGGACTCCCGCCCCCTCTAAGCCTGTTCTCTTTATTTGAAGGCCCACAGCTGCCAGATGAAATCTGCTGCTGCAATATTTGCTCTGCCTCCACCTCTCCCCTGGGCAGCAGGAGGGCCCCAGCCAGGCAGCATGGAGGAGAGCACAAGCAAGGGGCTCCATAAGGCCGAGTTCTCTCTTCTCATGGGTCTTGGGACTCAAAAAACCATAGGTCTTCTGGGAGTTCATTTTGGCCTGATAAATTTCCCTGCCTCCTTAGATGGTGAAAACATTTCAGCTAACATTTTATGACCGTCTTCTCGCCATTTTATGTTGTTGTGTCCCATTCAAGAAGACTTTTCATGTGTAAGAAAGTTTGTTTTTTTTTTAATTGCTAAGAAAAGCATACGGCTCAGTGGTTGGTTGGTAGGAGGGAAAGAGGGTCCGACCGTTCAGAGTGGAGGAAGCGAGGCCATCCTTTTCTGTAAAGATTCTTTCTGAGATAGTCAAGATCAGCACCCAAGGTGGTCCAGCATGAAGAGGTGGCACCCTTGGACATCTGAACATGACAGAAGTGCATCCTGGTCTATGTGTAGACAGTAGATAGGACTGGAGGAAGGGTGTGTGGCTCAGCCTGGTCAGATCTTGTAAAAGTCTATGAATTACTGTCTTGGGAGCATGAGGGACTTGATTGGTCATCTGACTCTGTGCCCTACCCCTATTTTACAGGTGAGTCATGAAATTAAGACCTTGATTTCACCCACACTGACTGGCAGCCAAGGTAGAACTAGAACCGGGTCTCATGTCTGCTGCAACAGGAAGACATTCTGGAAGCTTGGCTCAGAGGAAGTGGTAGTGAGGAGGAGCACGAATGGGGTGGGGGTTCATTGGCTGGGTCTTCTAACCCTTGGGCACCAGAGCAAGGTGCTGATGGGGGAAGAGATGGGTGTGGGGAGGCAGGGAAGATTATTATCCCTCAGCAAGATGGTCTGGGATTACTGTGGCCAGGATTAAGGACCTGAGCAGCTGGCAAATCTTCAGTGCTTGTCCTCCATGGCCTTTTGTTTTCTTGTTAACTGCATGGGAGAAAGATGAGGGTTTCTACTCCCGTAAAGATTTACAGTCTTGGAAACGCACAGGGGGCAATTGTACTCTGTCCTGTAGGGTCGCTATTTAGTCAGGATTAACTTGATGGTAGGTTTTTTTTTTGGAGGGGGGAGTTGGCTACTTGCAGCCCTTGGTATTATTTCCTTTGGGAGGAAGCCTGTTTTCTGGTGTTCCTTTCTAAACAGTCAAAATGACAGCCTAGCACTGTTGTGTGTTGTTCAGGGGAACGGATTCCATCTCCCGGTGCTTTGGTTTCTGGTCTTTCTTTGCAGTGTGGGGTGAGGCCTCCTGTTCTTCTCACATGCCTGGTTGTAAGCGACAGCGTCAGTGGAAAAGACAAGATTTTAGGGGACTGACTGTTAGGTCACTTCCCACAGGGGGAGATTGCCCCTCACGACACCCCATCTAGATTCAGATTCAACTAAGCCTCCTTTCCCAGGCCCCATGCAGTATTCCTCATGCCGGGGTTACTTTATGACTCGTCCCATTGAGTCAGCTACAGCTCCTCACAACCCTCCAGGACACATGGACCCTGCGCCAGGGTTTCCAAGGTTGTGATCTTTGTGGGAGTAGATAGCAGGCCTTCACGTCCATGGAGCCCCTGGTGGGCTTGAACCATCATTGACTTTGGGGCTGCAGTTGAGTGCTTAACCATTGTGTCACGAGGGCGCCTTATAGATGAAGGGATGAAACTCAAGGCTCACTCAAGGTCATGCAGACTGTAAATTGAGCCAAGTTGTGGACACAGGTCTGCCTGAAGCCCACCTCATGGGGCCTCGGGCTGTGGCCCACCTCATTCAAGCAGTTGCTGATAAAAGTTCATTCAATCCCGGCATTAGGATTTGACTCCAACCACAAAAAAGAATAATAGGCATGGAGGTGGAAGGAAGGAACCTTCCTAACATGTCTGTTCAAAAGTGGCGATTACCATTGTTACGCTCCTTAGAAGTCGGAGGCTAGAAGACTCAGCTCTTCTCTCATTGACCCTGGGAGGTAGACCAGTGGAGGTCTTGCGATTTCTTAAATTGAATAAAGTCTCATTCGAGCTCGCTTGAAGTTGTGAGGATCTTGGAAAGCCATTGGGGTTTCTAGACCATTGAGATAGTTTTAAAACTTTTTAGCAGGCCAGCTTCAAATAAAAGCGTACTTGGAAGAGCATTGAAGGCAATTTATATCCTGGTTGCTCGGCAGAAAAATGCTCAATTGTTTGGAAAACTTTTAGGATACTTTTACTCAAGCCAGGGGCCCTTGAAAACAGCTGGCAGCGACAGAGTGCCTAGCCAAACCTTAAAAAAAAACCCAAAAACCAAACCCACTACCATTGGGTCGATACTGACACATCGTGACCCTGGTGGGTTTCTGAGATCATAACTATTTATGGGAGTAGATATACCCATCTTTCTCTCAAGGAACGGCTGGTAGTTTTGAACTGCTGATCTTGTGGATCGCAGCCCAACAAGTAACCACTACACCACCAGAGCTCCCTTAGACATTGCGTTCTCCTGTGCATTCACCTGACTTGTGGCCTTGAACACAGTCTATGCCAGGGACTGGGGGCCTTCTCTGTTCCTAGAAGGTTCTCCACACTGTCTGGGGGCTATCTGGTACAGTAGAGTCCTCAGGCTGTGAGGCAGCCGTCAGCAAAGGAACCCACAGGAAAGAGGTCCTTGCCCAGCCTGGGAAGAGGGGCAATCAGGGAAGGTGTCCTGGAGAAGCTGCCTACTGGACAGCCCTGCAAGCTCAGTGGACACTAGCCAGATGAAGAGGGAGAAGAGTGCCAGTTGTCAAAAGACAATTGGAGAAGGGAAACAAATGGTGAGGCCCATCTACACACAACTCTCCCTTCCCCAGCTCACACAGCCCAACCAAAAATGTTCTGAGCAAGCACTCAGCACGATCCTTTTGCCCCCAGGAACACATATCCAGCCCACCCCATAGGGGGACCCTGCCCTGGGTCCTGGTTACCCCAGCTGCTGGGAAGAGCCTTCCTTCTGGGTGGAAGAATGAGGGACCTCTGCTTTGGCTGTGGACCCAGGAGCCCCTGAGAAGAGCGTGGCTAAACTGGCCTTTTGTGTCTAGCCTGATCCAGGTCTAGAGAACGCAAAACTTGCTGTCCTCTAGCCGATTCCATTCCGACTCACAGTTACCCTGTAGGACAGCGTACAACGGCCTCCCAGGGTTTCTGAGACTGCAAATCTTCTTCTTTTTTTTTTTTAAGACTAGTCAAGTGCAGTAGTGAGGGGTGGGTAGACAAATAGGTCGACCAGTAATTGACTGTAAGCAATCGTGAGATCTCACTACCTTTGGACCAGCCAAAACTGCAAATATTTATGGGACTAGAAAGCTTCATTTCTGCCACAGAGCAGCTGGTGGTTTCAAACCGCCAACTTCGTGGTTAGTAGCCAATACCTAATCCACTATGGCACCAGATCCCCTATGGTGGGGGTGGGGCAATATCAAACACTGCCATGGAGTCGAAGCCTACTCATAGTGACCCCCATAGGACAGACTAGAACTGCCCCTGTGGGTTTGTGAGACCAGAACTCTTCACAGGAGTTGAAACCCTGTCTTTCTCATGATCTAGGGAAAGGAGCCTAGAACTGTTGACCCAGTTCCTCAGGCAGGGAGATAGTAGGAAATACAGGCAAATTCCCCCAAAGGCAGGGACATGCTGGCTTTTAAGGAATGTGTGTGTGTGTATGTGTGTGCGCACACTTGTAAACAGAATTGTAACATACTCCCACCTTATCCCTTGACCTATGGACTGGGGATGGGGAATGATACTGAGGAGGAAGTGGCCCTGCCTCTTGAAGTAACTGTGCCCCTCTGCTCTGAAATACTGAGAACCTTGACTGTATCTCCTCACTGCGGACCGGGCCCTGTGACTGGGGTGGTGGTGGGAGGGGGTGTTCCCAGGTGGTTCCTTACTGAGTTAGGGTACTCTTATGTTGTGTCACCCAGACCAAGTGACTTTTGACTGGGAAGGAGTCGTCATTTCTTGGTGGTGATTTAGAGCTGCTCTAGCAGAAACCCACATGTAGTGCCTTTGACAGACATTTATTTGTTCACAGGAGGCCAGAAGTCTGGATTCGGGGTGCGGCCTTTAGGGGGAAGTCTTCCTCGGTGGGCTCAGAGGACAGCCCTTGCTTTGAGCTTCAGCTCCTGGGTGGATCTTCATGTGGCCTGGAATGAATCTTTCCCATGCTTTTTTATCTTTTATAAGAGATTAAGGCAAAATGTACCCTACACCAATGCTGCCTCACTAACACAAAAAAATCCCAAGTGGGATTAAAGCCCCAGGCCTAGAAGTTAGGATTTGGAGTACATATTTTAGAGAGACTCAGTTCGATCTGTAGCACTCTGGACAGGGTGTGCAAACTGGGACCACCCCACTTTAACCGGATGTATGAAGAGGCTTCAAAAGTTCATATGAAATAGAATTAAAGAGAATGGAATTTTTCCACTTACAGTTTGAAATGCGCCCCCACCCCCAGGTGATCACCCCACTGAGAACTTGGAAGAGACAACCCAACACAAAAGGTGAGAAGTGTAGAGTTCATAAGGATCACCCAAACCCAGTGCCACCAAGTCAGTTCTGACTCACAGTGACTCAGTAGGACAGGGTAGAGTTCCTGTGGGGTTCTGAGACTGTGACTCTTCGTGAGAGTAGAAAGCCCCATCTTTCTCCTGAGGAGCAGCTAGTGGCCTTGAACTGCTGACCTTGAAGTTAGCAGCCCACATGGTGGGTTAGCATGTTACTAGCAATGCCACCAGGGCTAGGAGAAAATAGCAATCCTGTGTTACTTCCCTGGAGGCAGGGCGATCTATGTGTAGAGGCTCTTCCTTGTAAAAGTGCTGACTGAACTGGGCGGAGGCGTGGCTCTGGCAGTGAAGGAGAGCAAGGTGGCCGCAGGGTCGGGGGATGGGAATAGAGAGGAAGGAAGGACGGCCTGCCAAAGTTGGTGGGGCCATCAGAGACTCTTCATGAGTCCCCTCAGAGGGCCCTGGCTTTGAGAACGTATTACTCTCATCTTTTTCCCTAGCCCTCTAGTTTGGGGTGAGGGTGGTAGGATCAAGGACCCCTTTGAAATTCAGTAAGTGCTATTTTATTAGAAAATGAGTGGGGGTGGGGGGTGTAGGGAAAAAAGAAGAGCTGATACTAAGGGCTCAATAGAAAGTAAATTTTAGAAAACAATGATGGCACCATAAGTAAAATATGCTTGATACAATTGAAGTATGGATTGTTAGACCTGAGCTGTAAGAGCCCCAGTAAAATGATCTTTTAATAATAAAACATGAAGAAAACGACAGAAAGTGAAGCTATGAGCTTTTCTCTGTTGTGTTAGGGATCCACAAATCTCAGGTGGAGAGGCTCCCTCATATTTCTCAGTTGACCTCATGTCTGAATTGACCAGTTTACTTTTAGTAGCTGTGACAATGCCAGCTCATGCCACTTACGCCGCAGGAAGAGGCGTTGTTGACTCACACCACTGGGAAGGGCAGTGTAGAGCTGGTTTCTCTTTCTGCATCTTGGCCTCTCTCTATTGACTTCCTCAGGAGTCTGAGCCTTGGCTGCAGGCTGCTCAGGGGCCTAGGAGGACCTTCCTCCCTCTACCCCCATTTCTTCTCACTCCACTAGAAAAACCCTAGAGGAGGATTCTGATCGGTTGCCCATGACTGGATTGGTCGCCATAATGTGGGCTGAGAGACGTCACTCTGGCCCAGCTTGAATCATGGCTACCTCACCATATGGTTAGCGAGGTCTGCTCCGTGGGCAATGGCTTGGGGCTTTAGGGGGTTGCTCCTTAGGAAAACAATTGGCCCTGCACTTCTCTCCGCATCCCTGGCTTCCCTCACTGCTCCTGCTCGTCCATTCTCTCTCAGTCCCAGCTGGGTTGGAGACCTGGGTTCTGGTCCCACTCGCACCTTCCGCAGGGCTTCATCCAGCAGGTGTTAACTAGGCATCTACTCTGAGCCTGTGCCTTCCTGGGTCTAAATTTCCCCACCACAGATGTATTTGTCCGGCCAACCACTCTTTATTGAGCTTCACCTACTGTTTACCAAGATAAACAAGACAGTCTCTGCTCCCCAGGCGCTCACATTTCTAGTTACATTAAAGAGAGTATGAAAATGGAGATATGCAGAAGGCTTCCAGGACTGACCTCTTCCCAGAAGAGCACAAGTGCCCCGTCGCTCCACTTGCCCTCCAGCCTGGCTGCCGTTTTGGCAGGGAGGGTGGCTTATCCCTCCAACCTCCCTCATCACGGCTCCCTGATTGTAGAAGGAGAATAGATGGTTTTGTTTTTTCTTCTGATTTGCTTTGCCTTTCTAACAGGTACACATAGTGCACATGCTTTCTGTGACCCCCCATCCTCCTCCCCCAAAGCTGCCCTTCCCCATCCCTCTTTCTTCTCAGTTGCTGGGGTGTTCTCATGCTTGCTCAGGAAGGGGGGCTCTTGTTGGCATAGATTCTGTTGGAAACAGGGATTGAAAAGCTTGTCTGAAAAGAAACATTGCACCCCAGCCTGGGAACGGAAACCAAGGGCAAGCTGTGCCTCCTCGCTGCCCTGGCCAAGAACCTGCTCACCCCCAGTAAGCCTGGAACCTGGGGGGTGAGGGGAGGTGTGCAGAAGTACCCTGGCCAGCGTGGGTGAGACCAGACCATAGTTAAATGTGAATAGTAGAAGTTTGCTATCTTAAATGTAACTGCTTTCCACATCTGGGAGTGGGGAAGAAACGGCTGCTCGCAGCGTCTGAAAGTTGTTTTTGTGTTGGTTTTAGTTAGATCAGCAGCTCTCAGCTTGTGAGTCGCGACCCCTTTGGGGGTTGAATGACTTTCACAGGAGTCACTCGATTCATAACTGTAGCAAAATTACAGTTATGAAGTAGCAACAAAAATAATTCTATGGTTGGGGTCACCACAACATGAGAACTGTATTAAAGGGTTGCGGCATTCGGAAGGTGGAGAACTAATGGGTTAGATAGGCTCATAAATGGTAACAGAGTTTGAAAGGAACCTTTCTCTGCCCCTGCCACCCAGTCTTCTCCCTAATTGTGAGGTACAGAGGTCCCCTCTGCCTTTCCAAACATGTACCTGTAGCTTCTCCCTACAAACTCCCATGAGCCCAACTCAACCCACTGCTGACAAAGCAATTCCCACTCCTGGCAGCCATACAGGACAGAGTAGATCCCCCCATAGGGTTTCCAAGGTTGTAATCTTTACAGAAGCAGACACATCTTTCTCCCTTGGGATGGCTGGTTGGTTCGAACCACTGACCTTTTAGTTGGTTGCTGAGCAGTTAACCACAGTGCCACAAGGAG
The DNA here is from genome assembly GCF_000313985.2 of Echinops telfairi. NCBI lineage: Eukaryota > Metazoa > Chordata > Mammalia > Afrosoricida > Tenrecidae > Echinops > Echinops telfairi. The sequence goes on along the minus strand of NW_022109491.1, from coordinate 23,334,589 downwards.
CTGTGTAGGTGGGTGGGGCTTCAAAAATACACAGAAATGGTAACAGTTAGGTTACTTGGAATCCTGTGCTCTTTGCAGTTTTGCAAGAAGTGATTTACGTAGATTGGACCAGCCCAGAAGTCCCTGAACTTATCCATCTTCATTGATCATATTGATTTATAGAATGTCCATTAAAATTTGAAGTGATAATTTGCATTTTGAACCCAGGACCCTAACAGACCCAATGAAGAAGGGGTTCTACCTCCCCATCCCATCTTCTCTCCCTTGAGGCACTAGTCTCTCTGAATGACATTAGCCTACCTAGCTGCTCATGTCAGAAACTTGGCACTCATTCCCTACACCCTCCTTTCCCTCCTCCCCACTGCATGTTCCAGCAGGTGCTATGGGCCCACAGAGCCTTCCTGGAGCATCTCTAGACCCCCCCTTTGCTGGTCGGCTCCGCAGCTGTCACCTCAAACCAGGCCCTTGAGGTCCAGGCCCTCCTGCATCATTTCAGTAGTTGCTAGTCCTTTCTCCCCACAGCAGCCTGATCCGAAATACAAATCTGATCATGTTCCTGCCCTGTTAGACCTTTCCCATGGCTTCCCACTGACCCTGGGCTCAAGTCTAGCAGCTCCTTAGCAAAGCATGCAAGTCTATTCTTAAGCTTGTCTCTTTTCTAGCCCCATCCCCCATTCTCTCACAGCTCTCTCTTTCTCCTGCTTGGGGTCTGTCCCTCCTGACAGTCTCTTACCATCCTTTAAAAGGTGTGATAATTTTCAAAGATTAGGTAGCCTTGCTCCCCTGTCGTAGCCCATTGTCCATCTTCCTGCTGGTCCCTGCACTCTGTGAGCTCATTTTTATCATTTTTATCTTTGGTCCCTTAAGGAAATGTCATGACAGCCAACAACCCACTCCACAAACAAGTCCATTCCAGCTCATGGCCACCCTATGTAGGGTCTCCCAGACTGTAAATCTTTATGGGAGCAGACAGCTTTATCTTTCTCCCAGAAGTGGCTGGTGAGTTTAAACTGCTGGCCCAACGTACCCGATAGTACCACCAGGGCTCCAATATAGACATCTAGTGTTATAAAATCTCCCCTAAATGCAACATAAACGGCATCACACAAATCTTAATTGTTACGTTTCCATTTAGTTAAAAATATTTAAATTTATTTTTTCTTTGACCCATGCTGCATTATTTAAAATGAAGAGAAAAAACCCAGTTGTTGTCGAGTAGATTCCGACCGATAGCAGTTCAGTGTATGTCAAAGTGGAACAGTGCCCCGTGGGGCTTTTCAGTGGCTAACTTTTCAGAAGTGGATCTCCTGGCCTATCTTCTGAGGTGCGCTGGATGGATTCAAACCACTAAGTTTTGGTTAGCAGCCAAGTGTGTTAACCACTTCTACCACCCAGAAACCCCTGGGGGTATCATAGTCTTAATATTTGGAGATTTTTTCCCCAGAGATCTTTCTGTTTGTCATTTCTAATTTAATTCTATTGTGGGCAGAAATCATATTTCATACAGTAGACCCTGCACAGCTTGGAACCTGTGAAAGGGAGAAGTCTGTCAGAGAAGAACAGCTCGGGCCTTCTCTGCTGATAGAGAGCGGTGGAACAGTGATGACCCCGCGTCAGAGGAAGGACACGTGCAAGACCTGGGGAACGAGGCAGTCCCGGCAAGTTTCCGGGCCTCGCAGATGGCCCCGTGGGGACCGCGTGTGCGCGCGTCTGTTGAGACTTGTGTTGCAGCTGAGAGAGGTCGCTCTTGGGCAAGGCTCCGTGCACACGGAGTAGAGTGAGGGTTCTGCTGGTGGTGGCTGAGCTGTCCCCACGTGGCGTTCCGGCCAGGCTTGTTGATGGCACTGTTCAGTCTTTGGTACTCGCTGCTTCTCCGACTCTTGTTCTATCGTTTGTTGAGAGAAAGATAGCAGTCTGACTTGATTGTGAATGTATCTGTTTCCTTGAAATCCTGTCAGTTTTTGCTTCCTGCATTTTAAAGTTTATTCTTAGGTATTTAAATTCCATTATTCTTATAACCTCCAGATAAGTCGACCCTTTGATTGTTAGGAAATGTCATTCTTTGTCCCCTATAATATTCTTTGTCTTACTAGGATAGCTAATGTAGCTTAAAAAAAAAGTCGTGTAGCCACTTTTCCATCCTTCAATCTGAAGTATGTTCGTTTCTCGCAGCATACATGTAGCTGGTTTTCTTCTTTTTAATCCAATCAGATAATCTCTGCCTTTTAATTGGGGTGCTTAGAAAATTATATTTATTGTGTTTATGGATATGGTTAGATTTAAATTGTTACCTTACTTATAAGCTCTAATACTTTGTTTTGATAACTTAGTGTTTGCATGACAATGTGTCTATCCCCTAACTTATTGCAGTCTTCTCTCTAGTAATATTACCATCTCACTAGCAGTTTCCTCCCGTTCTTGTTTCTTTCTGTTTGTAATGGCATTGTGTTTTTCTTTGACTGCTTCTCAGATTTTCTTTCAATCACTGGTTTTGAGTAATTTTATTAAGGTGTGCTTCGATGTCGTTTTCTTCCTGGTTTTTGTGTCAGGGCCCATTGAGCTTCCTGGATTTGTGGGTTTATTGTTTTTATTAAATTGGACAATTTCAGCCATTTTTTCCTTGAAAGATTTCTTAATATTTACCTCCTCTTCACTTTAAGAACTCCAATTACTTGTTCAGGCAGTCCTTGAATTACTAGCGAGTTACATTCCTAAGTCTGTTTTAAGTTGAATTTGAACATATGTTGAACTAATTAGGCATAGTCATCTGCCTTTAAATTAGAATAATTAGGTATAATTTGTATCGAATGTCAGTCGAATGTTGGCCTTCATGTAGTATATAGTGTACCTGTCTATCCATAAAAAACATTAAAGAGATTCTTCTAGTACACAACACATCTTTAACATAAAGACACAATAATATTAATGTGTGGCTGTATCTGACCAAGTAGCACCCATTTGTTGTTGCAAATCATTGTGTGTACTTTGAAATTTTAGTATGCTTTACAGGGTTGGTTCCTAACTGCAGGTTGTACATAAATCAGATGTTTGTAACCGGGGGGCTTGAATGGATTTCTTCACTCTGTTAATTAAAAAAGTTTTTTTCCTCTGTTCCATTGGAGGTGTTTCTTTTGCTGTCTTAAAGTCTCTGCACCATCTGATGTATGGATAATACCATCTACTATTTTTAATCTCTTGGAGTTCTGTTTTTTGTTTTGAATCTTCATTGTTACTCCATGAATTTTTGAACATATGGGATCTAGTCACAACGCTAGCAATGCCTTTGCTAATTGTAGCAGTTGTGTTCTGCATTAGTTGTAAATGATTGCTTTTGCACCGCTTCTTTTTATGCCAGATGTTGTATATTTTACCTTGTTGGGAGCTGGCTATTTCTGTAAATATCCGTTAGCTTCATTCTACGCACATTTCATTTTCTTGCTGGCAGGCTGCCCCTTGGGGCCTGTTAGGTGTGTTTATTGCGAATCACTGCCATCCAGGCCATTTTGACCATCGTGATCTCATAGGACTGGGTATAGAACTGCCTCCGTGGGTTTCCCAGACTCTAGCTCTGTTGTTTGTTTGTTTGTTTAGAGGGTGCTTGCAGTCTTCCTTTCATGGCTGATGTCCTGACTCTGTGACATAACTAGGTCGCGGCAGAGTAAAAACCAGAAGCCAGCTAGCTCCAGGATCACAGGACCTGGTTGCAGCTCTGTCCAGGCACAAGCCTCACCTGAAGTAGTAGAAAGCGCTTTGCAGAAGCATGCCCATTAACCTCTAGCTGTGTCACTCTGATGTTTGTGACTGCCTGTCGTCTCTCTTTAAATTAACTGCTTGAAGGAAAAGGGTGGTACCAGATAACACTCCACGGAGAATAACGTCAGGTTTCACAAACACAAGTGCTTCAGGGTCATCAGACATGTACGTGGGTAACGTGACCACGGCTGAGACAGTCAGTGGGGCAGCACTGATACCCCAGTGAACTGGAAGAAGAGCATGTGCCCTTCAACACGAGACTGGTGCTGCTGAGCTGCTTAGCCAGGCGAAGTATGGTCTCCGTGATGCCAAAGAAAACCCCAAACCTGGGCTTCCGTGTGAAGTAGGTCCTGTTCAGATGTACAGATGAGGACACGCCTTCAGTGAGATGCAGGACAGTGAAGATACGGCTGTGGGAGGCCCAGGCTCTCCGATTGAGCCTGCAGAGGTGTTTCTTTGAAATTCTGCGGCTGATCCAGGAAAGAACCTTGGCCTTGGATCCCAGGACACAGACTGTGCCCCTCAGTCACCAGAGCAAGCTACTTCCTTCCTGGGACCCCATCGCCTCTATCCTGGCCCCAGGATACCTTCACCACCCAGAGTGCATCCCCGGCTGCCTGCTGTGGCCGGGAAGTGCACCCCCTCCCTTCCTGCTGCCAAGCCATGGGAAGCCATCCAATGCTTTCAAGGGAGCAGGAGGAGACAGCTACAGGCTTCCCCACTGTTCTTTGAGTGACCTGACTCCCCGGGGCCAGTTTCTCTCCCTCCTTATGACACCAGGCTCCCAGCACAGCACAGGCCCACTCCTGAACAGCAGCCAGCCATTCACTCTGTCTCTTCGCTCTCCCTCCAGGTGTAGTCACAGAGGAGGTCCTGGGCACACCACCCCCAAAAACAAGCCCCTAGACCCTTTGATTGTGAAGTTCTGTGAATCCAGTGAAGGCTCACACGGTGGGAGGGGAGTGGACATGTGACAGAAGCTAGGAAAATCCTGCCAAGTTCTTGTTGCTATAGTCCCTGGGCTTTCCAGAGTATAGAGGGAAGGTCATTTTAGGTCCTGGGAAAAGATCTGGAGACAGGATGGCAAGACGGGAATACTGAGCCTCTTAGGCTCAGAGAAATCAGGGCAGTCAGGCTGGAGAGAGCCCCTTTCCCCCCACTATCTCTGCTGTTAGGGGCCCTGAGTTGGAGGTTCCACCCGGAGGAGTTGGGGTCCAGGAAGATACTGGGCAGGCACAAGGCTCGAAGCACAGAGGATATTCATTGTACAGTTCACAGCGGTGCACAACTGTCAACTTAGGGACATAGGGGACCATAAAACGGGTTGGGTTTTACCAATTGAGGTTTTAACAAATTTAAAATTCACAACAGCACCCCCCCACCCCCGCCAGCCCCTTTCAGTCAAAGACATTCACTGCTTGTCCACATAGATTACCAGGTAGGTGAGGGGTGCTGAGAATGCTGAGTGACACCCCCTCGCCCAGATGCCTTTGATGCCAGGCTGAATTAGCTTGTGGGGTGGGGAAGGCACAAGAGGTCCTTAGGTCCCCGCCTTACTTAGGTGGAAGCAGGGCAACTGCCTGCCCAGGAGCTGTTCCTGTAAAAAACAAAAAACAAAAACAAACTCACTGCCATCGAGTCCCTGTTGACTCATGCTGACACCCCACAGGACAGAGTAGTACTGCCCCTGTGGGTTTCCAAGACTATAACTCTTCATGGGAGCTGAAAGCTTCATCTTTCTCCTTGGGGCCAGCAGCCTAAGGCACTCCCCACTAGGGCAGCTTCCACAGGGAGTAAGAACTCGTCCTTTGTAGACAGGCAGCCTGGCTTTAAGCCCAAGCCTAATACTGCCTGACCACAAGACTCGAGCAGGTGATCGCCCCTTTCTCTCAAATGAGGCTAATAATAGTACCTACCTCATAGCGTATAAAGTGGGAAGCCACCAACACAGGGCCCCAGGAAGCCCCCCGGAAATGTTGGCTGTTGGTGTTTAACTTTCTCCCCAGGCTACAGCTGTATTCTCTGTCTTGGAGAGAGACACTGAGTTAAGGGACATGCCTGTGTACATACAGGGAGTTACAGAGATTCCTTAGGGAGCGTGTCAGACACTGGGGAAGGCGGGGGTGGGGGTTAGGGGGAGAGAAAAGGGCAAACTGCCGAGAAAGCTCTGGGTATTTAAACAAAAACAATCTCATCTATCCTTTAGCCATGGGCTCACTCCCACTTCATAGTTGATGAGATACACTCCGGCAGGTGATTCTGACCCAGTCTTCTGTCTCCAGCCAAGCCTCGTGCTCTCTGCCCCAGTGGCGGTGGCCGCTAACCAGGTATGGGTGGGTGGGATTCCTTGTAAAGTTTTTCCCTCTCCCTGTGAAGACAGGCTCTGAGAAATCCTGCAGGCTTGCAACTAGGAACCCTGCCGGCCAGTGGCTGAGCACTTCTTGCTGACCAGATGCCAGCCGGCCTTTATCCACAAGGGGCTTCAGAGGTTGGCTGGAAATGGGAGTCAAAAGAAGGGCATTTCCCTTTGAGCTTTTTGAAGGCTCCCTGGCTGTGTTTCACTTAAATGAGTTGGGTCTTCCTTTCTGAGGGTGAGTGGGGTGGGGTGATTTGTCTGGGTCACTTGATGGTGGGGCTGGCCCTCACCTGCCTCTCCCCTGCCCGCTCTCATCTGCTGCTCAGCTGACTCTGGAGCAGTTTGATGATCGGCTGGGTGTTTAATTGTGGGGCTTCTTTCTTTCTTCTTGCTAAGTGGATAAGGGGCTCCTTTCTTTTGCTCTCCAGTTGTGTTCTGGCAAGTACTGTCCTCCCCGTGAGCTTGCTATGAAGTCAGTGGGGTTTCAGACTCTGCTTTCCCGGTCCCACACAAGGAATTCTTTTATCGGCTCTAAGTGGAGCACATTAGCCCCGTGCCACTGAGAGCAAATGAGAGGCCACAGGAAATACTTCACTGGGAAAGAGGCTGTTCTGCACCTGCTGCCTGCTGCCCCTCTGGCTTGAATTCCTTCCAGTGGGGTGGTGATTTGGGCGGGATGGGAGAACGGTCTCTAGCTCCGCGTGGAAGGTGCGGTTGTGGTTTGTGAGACCAGTGTGTCTAAAGGAGCCTGGCATCTCCACATGGTACCTACCCACCCCTTTATACATCGCAGGACCCTAGCTTCTCACCCTGCGGGCAGGTGCCACAGCACCTCTGGGTGTGCAGGGGGGAGGTACCCGGCAAACAGGCAGAGTCCAGCCGCGGTCTCTTTGTTTTTTCTCTCTCTTCTAGCTGGGGAACCTAGGACAGCTTTGGGGTTCTTTCAGGAGAGTGGGGGGTGGTCCTGGTGGATGGGCTGGGCCACGCTGGGGCCGCGGTGGGTGCCTTTGAACACCTGGTTCTTACTGGTGGTCCCACTTGGGTTTACGGGTCTGGTGATACAGTTGCGCCACATACACGGCTGAAGGGGTGGGACTGTCGTGTCTTCGTCCACTTGTCTCCAGCTCGAGGCTGACCTTCAGCAGGTGTGCTGTCCTGGCTGGCCTTGTGCAATCCTGCTTCCAGCTGCTGCCCCTCAGCCCCGCCCGCCCGGAGTGCTGTCTCCTGAGTGTCCAGAAGGCCACTTCCTTCTCAGGCGAGGCTCTCCGGCAGCAGCCTCGGCTGCAGCTCAGCGCGGTTGCAGCTCCGCAGGCTCCGCAGCCCCTGGCTCAACCTCTCCATTGCGCAGAACGCCGCCAGGGCTGCGACACTGGAACAGATTGTGACGCCCAGCGAGTTAACATTTGGAGCTATCTCCCAAGTCATGTGGTGCAGGGAACCGTTACTAAGAACTGTCTGCATGGTGGTAAACTCTCGTTTTTCCTTGGGAAATTTTTCTTGCTCTCACACACAGAGTGGGTGACATGTGGCCCCCACTGGTCCAGCAAAGGGGCTCGTGAGTGGCTTGAGGGTCTGGTGTGGTTCTTCTGTCTGAAGGTCCCCCTGACCCTCTGGTGTTCCTCCTGTGCGTGCAGCAGGACGTTGGCAAAGCCGGGCACCCTAGTGGTGCGTTGCGTGGCGTGCCCTCTGGAGTGGATCTGTGCTTGTGGGGGGACACACTGAGAGTGAACAAACTCGGCCACTCTTCTCCTTTCCCTCCAAAGAGCCCCTTTTGCTAGATGAACTCACTTGTGAAATCTGGGTTCTGAAAGGACTAGACACCACCCTTCACACCCCTGTTGCTCTCCAGTCGCTTCCAACTCAGAGTGACGCTGCGGGACCGAGTGCCCCATCTGATGAAAGCAGACTGCCACATCTTCTTCCGCGGAGTGGCCGGTGGCTTCAAACCGCTGACCTTGAGATTAATAGCTGAGTGCGTAACCACCACACCACCAGGACACCTAACATTCATTTAGTGAGAGTGTGTGACTGAGCCCCTCTCCTCACCCCAGTGCTCGATCCCGGGCCTTTAATAATGGACGAACACAATTAGGACTGCTTAGGACCTACTCAGATGGCCTAGGGCAGTGGTTCTCAACCTGTGGGTCACGACCCCTTTGGGGATCGAACAACCCTTTCACAGGGGTCACCTGATTCATAACAGAAGCAAAATTAGAGTTATGAAGTAGCAACGAAAATAATGTTATGGTTGGGGGGGGTCACCACAACCTGAGGAACTATATTAAAGGGTTGCAGTGTTAGGAAGGTTGAGAACCACTGTTCTAGTCCCGGTGGGATACTGGGTTACACATTGGGCTGCTAACTGCAAGGTTGGCAGTTCAAAACCACTAGCTGCTCTGTAAGAGAAAAATGAGGCTTTCTACTTTGGTAGAGTGACCGTCTGAACGCCCACAGGGGCTGTTCTACTCTGTCCTCTAGGCTCGCTGTGAGTTGGAATTGACTCAATAGCAGTGAGCTTGTTGTGATGTCCTTACATTGCAAACCATCAGCAACTCTTCAGAGAAGTGGGGCCTGCCTTTGCCCAGGAGAAAGAAACCTCCGATCTAGTTGCCTTGAACTGATGTGTTCTCTGAAAATGGTTTCTCCGTGGGCACGGTTCTGGTTCTGGGGCAACTGCCGGTCTCTGTGCTTCTGAGGGCGTCTACTGTGTCTCGGCTCTGAATAGCTGTTTGGAGGGTCTAAGGAAGCAACTGTCTGGAGACCGATGTTTATTTCAACATGGTTGGAGTTGTTTTTGCTTCAGCTTTCAGAGCCAATAAAGCTGGTTATTAGATTCTGTAATTGCTGCTGTAATTACTCTCTTGGAACCAGCAAAGGCATAATTAAATACGGAGATTCCAAGGACTATTTCCCCCCATCTAAAAGCAACCTTTTAAGCTTCCATTGGCCTAGATTAGAGTGCATGTGTGAGTGGCACAGGGTTCCCTCGCAGGAAAGGGGTTTCTTTGGGCACTTCTTCATTGAATGTTTGGTTTAGGTGAGCTCCTTGGTAACCTACACTTAAAGAAGAGTTTTTGAAATCTAACCATGTGCGGAATGTAAGGCACAACATTAAAGGAGCCCCGGGGGTGCTGTGGGATAAACCCTGGACGGATAAGCCATAAGGTCGGTGGATCAAGTCCACTAGCTGCTCCTTGGGAGAAAGAAGAGGCTTTGTGCTCCTGTAAAGAGTTACAGACTTGGAAGTCCTGGGTAATGTCGTTGAGCATCAGGATGGAGTCGGTGCAGTGGTTTTGTGTAAGGTATGACCTTAGGAACAGTAAGAATTGGTGTAAACATTGAACTTGGCTCTTTGGACTCTGGCAGCCTAGGAAGCAGATGTCAGTGATCTGAAATAAGGTCAGGAAGGGAGGATTCAACAAGCGTCACAACTTGCAAGAAGAGTGGACGTTTGACTTGTTGAATCATGCTGATCCCACCCAGTCTTTTGTGTGTGAGCCCTAAGTTACACTGTAGAAGCCCTGGTGGCGTGGTGCTCATGTGTTGGGCTGCTAACTATAAGTTTAGCAGTTCAAAACCACCGGCCGCTTTCCACAGGAGAAAGACGGGCACTTCCTACTCCTGTAAAGAATTACATTCTTGGAAACTCTGAGACTGGAGGGTGGGAAAAGTGCTTTCCTAGGTTCCTGTTTTATGGGTCAAGTCCTTCTGAATCGATGACAGTGAAAGGGAAATGAATGTAATTCTAAAAATTATAATGTAGCCAATGGTATAAAATGTTTCCATAAACATTTGATCAGGCTCCTTCTATGTTGGCGTACTGGAAAATAAGACAGGCCTATCATCTGAGTGTCTGTTCTCGAGAACGGCCCTAGTGACACTGTGTCTCAGGTGGGGAGGTGCTGAGGGCTGGGGGCTACACTGACGGTGGCTGATCCCTCTCCAGGACCTTGCAGGGCAGTTTGACTTGTTTACAGACTCAGGTCTGCTCTGTCCTGCAGGGTGGGTCATTCAGGAGAGACGATGACCCCTGTGAAAGGAGCAGTGACAGTGAGGTGCGGCCAGTCCACTGGGGCGAAGACTCAAAGCCCAGACATGGTTCATGCCCGCTCTGGGCTCTCTGAACCCCTGCTCTCTCCTCCACGCAGCCGCCCTGCAGGCGCTCAAGCGCAAGAAGAGGTACGAGAAGCAGCTGGCACAGATCGACGGCACGCTGTCCACCATCGAGTTCCAGCGGGAGGCCCTGGAGAATGCCAACACCAACACCGAGGTGCTCAAGAACATGGGCTACGCCGCCAAGGCCATGAAGGCTGCCCACGACAACATGTAAGTGGCCCCCCCACTGGCGGGGGGAGGGGAGGGGACCTGCCTGGGAGGGCCCTGCAGGCCCTGGGATGCCTTATGCCCAGGCCATGGCCTTGGGTGGACCTTCAGGCATATCCAGTCAACACCCCCACCCCCCCACCGAGTTTGTTCCATAGGCATTCTCTTTGTGGAACTCTTTCTAAAGTGGATTCAGAAGCAGAGCTCCAGGAATGAAACTCATTTCCGGGTTATTGTGATGAGCCGAGAGTGTCAGGGCAGAACGGTCCTTAGAAAGTCCTCTCCCCCAGGTCTCTGATGATCAGAGTGGGCAAGCGAACTCCCAGAGAGCTCGGACAGAGGTGGGACTTGAGTCTGCCCAGGACTCTTTCCTGGTGCCGAGTGGAGGCCCCGGGCACTCTGGTTGTTGCCCCTCTTTTGCTCTCTGGCTTTGGCCGTCCCATTGCCAGGATCCTTGCCCTCAGCCGTGCTTCCTCCTCCACGTGGCTGCTGCTCATTTGCGGTGGCCTCAGAAACGAGCTCAGAGGAGCCCTGATGGGGGAATGGGCTTCGTATTGGCCTTCTGATGCCAGGTCAATAGCTTGAACTCACCAGCCACTCCTTCTCCCATGGAGATGTGCAGCCTTGGAGACCCTGCTGAGCAGTTTGCTCTGCCCTGTGGGGACTCTGTGAATCAGATACTCAGCAGCAGAGGGTGGCGTAAGTAATTAAAGAAGAGTTAAAGCCCATGGTCTCGTCCGTCCTGTTTATTAACTTGTAAAGGCAGGGCTTTCTACTCCCACATCGAGTTACAAGTCTTGGACGTCGCAGGAGCAGTTCTAGGATCCTTTCCTGAGTCGGCATTGCCTCCATGGTAGCGGGTTTTGTTTTGTTGTCGGCCCTGACTTTGCTAAGCCTTACTTTAGGGTGCTGGGCTAGGTGATGTCCAAGAGTCTGACCACTGCCTTCATGTTCTGCTTCGGTATTTGAAAATCGGGGCAGAAGGCAGTGATGAAAAAGAGGTACTGTACATACTCGAGTGTAAGCAGACCCGAATATTAGCGGAGGCTCCTAACTTTACCACAAAACTATAATAAAAATGTGCTGGGAAACTTGGTGTATACACGAGTATATACGGTAATCCCTCCCGGGAAGTAACTGTGGGAGTGGGGCTGGGAAGCTGTGGGCCTCTGCCTCGCAGACCTCCCTCATGCAGCCCGATCGCCCATGTGACCCCTGCCCATTGCGTTTAAAGGGACATCGATAAGGTAGATGAGTTGATGCAGGACATTGCTGACCAGCAGGAGCTTGCGGAGGAGATCTCCACAGCGATTTCCAAGCCCGTCGGCTTCGGAGAGGAGTTTGACGAGGTGAGTGGCTGTGCAGGAGCATGCGTAAACTTCCGAGCCTCCTCCCGATGGGCCTGTGGTCTGGGCTCATCGCCACCTCGTACCCTCCAGAGACTGGGACAGGGAGGGGTATGAACCCCCATGCAGTCCGGATTTTGAGGGGTGTTTTCCTCGTTTGGAGCGGATGCTTGTGGGGAGCAAGGACACCTTTATTGAGACCCCTACAAAGGTCAAGAATTAGTTGTAACAAATAGTTACCCTCACCGTTCCATGCCGAACCCTAGAGAGGCAGACAGGGTCTCCCCTCAGACAGTGACCCCCCAGTGACCAGGCTGGGTCTCAGTCACCCACTGGGTTCTGCGCCAGCCGGGCACGACGTGAGTCTCAGGTTTTTAAAATACAGGGACTGCCATGGCGGCCATTATTTCATTCTGCCTTCGTTGGGGTCCACCGGTGATCAGCCCTCTGCCCTGAGCGGGACTTGTGCTTTTGGCTGCGCACCGGGTAGCTGAGAATGCAGCTGGGACCTGCCCTGGGCTCCTAGCACAGGGCTTTCTGTCGTGAGTCTGCAGTCTGGTGGACTAAGCAAGTGAGCTGCCCGTCAGCAGGCCCTCCTGAGTGCTTGCTCTTGCAGCCCCGCTCTGCTCTGAGTCCCGGAAACGGGTGGAAACCACAGTCCCTCCCCTAGATGCTCAGGCCAGGGGCATGCGCATGTCCCCAACCACAGCAGCCGGAACCCAGCCTGGGTCCCCGCTCTCAGGATACCCCAAGCCAGTTGCTCCAGCTTCCTGGGTCTCATGCTCCCGCTTGTAAAACGGGTCGGATCACATCATTGCAAGGCCCTGCCGACAGTTGCTCAGCGGCGTGCTGCCGTCCCCAGTAGATGCGGGTTTAAGCGTGTTGGAGCCACAGAATGTAGCCCTGAAGTTTGCCTCCTGCCCGCTCTCATCTTCCCAGAAGGACATCTGCAGGGGCTGGGCTGCCTGGGCGTGGCTATCACTCTGTGCTTCCTTTCACAGGATGAACTCATGGCAGAATTAGAGGAACTAGAACAGGAGGAACTAGATAAGAATTTGCTGGAAATCAGTGGACCCGAAACAGTCCCCCTACCAAATGTTCCCGTCACCCTCCCATCGAAACAAAGTGAGTACTGTGCGTCCGGCCCGTTCCCCTGCCACCTGCTGGGCGAGCTGGTGGTCAGCTGGCTTCCATTTGAGTCCTGAGTTTGCTTGGGGTTGAGGACTGGGCAGGATCTGATGTGATAGCCATGTAGCTGATGCCACCTGCCCTTAGTCCCTCTCTAGAACAGTTTCTTAACCTCAGCACAAGTGACATTTGGGAAACCAGTAATTCTTTGTTTGAGTGGGGTGGGTGGGGGTTATCTTGTGATGTTTTCGAACATCCTTGGCCTCTACCAACTAGATGCTAGTCACATACTCTTCTTTCCAGAAACTCCAGAAATTGCCAGATTGTGTGTGTGTGTGTGTAAGAGTCCTCCTCAGGATAGCGCTTGTTTGTCCCTTTCTCCAGCATCCTGCCTTGTGCATACCTGCAGAGGCTACAGAGAAAAGGAGGCTTGGTGCTGTGATGTGTTGGCGCCCTTCAGAGACTAGCAAATAGTCAGACATTGTCGAGAGAACAGAACTTCCATCTCCTCCTCCTGTTTCCTCTCACCTTCCACTCAACCTCCCCCTCCCCATCCTCCGTACACATATTCCACATAGAACCATGGTTCTCAACCTTCCTAATGCCACCACCCTTTCATACCGTTCCTTATGTTGTGGTGACCCCCTCCCAACCGTATAATTATTTTCGTTGCTACTTCATCACTGTCATTTTGCTACTGTTATGAATCGGGCGTCCTTCGACCCCCAGGTTGAGAACTGCTGACATAGAACTTCTAGATGAGGTGGAGCTGTGCTTTGGCGTGGAGAGAGAGTCGGTGACCAGGTGGTGGTCACACATCCTCCCATCTGCATAGGGAGGCGACCACTCAAGCAATGCACGGGCAGCTTGGGCTTATGAAGCATGGGGTGGAGTCTGGGGGCTTGTCAGGACGGACTCTCCTGGGGCTCTCCCTTCCCCACAGCCTGAGGTGCCAAGGAGGCGAGGGCTCATGTAAATCTGCCTGCCTTTCTTGGGTAGCTTTCTGGTCATGCGTGGCCCTGATGGAAGTGCAGGCTGCAGGAAAGCAGAGGCTGCTGGGGCCCGGAAGTGCAGCCTGGGCAGGGGCGGGACGGGTTTGTCAAGCACCATGTCGCACAGCCCCGGGCACCCAGCCAGGACATGTTGGAAGCACAGCCGCCAGCCCTCCTGAATGACCCTCTGCTCCTCTCCACAGCCAAGAAGAAGGAAGAGGAAGACGACGACATGAAGGAATTGGAGTCCTGGGCTGGGTCCATGTAACCGGTCCGCCCGGCTAGGCCCAGACAGACTGGTGGCCTGTGGCAGCAGGCAGGCGCATGTGTGTGCGGGGCAGGCAGGACGTGGGGCAGGCAGGTTGCCATCGCTCTGAATTGCTCTCCCACGCCACATCACTGCTCACTCTGCATCGCATGGCCTGCACCCAGCGGGGCGGGTGGGGAGGGGGGTGGGCGGCGGGGTGGGAGGTGCCTGCTGTTTATAATGTTGAATTTCTGTAAAATAAACTGTATTTGCAAATCCAACATTGAGCCTCTGGACTACGCTAACTCCACTGCTGAACCCTCAATGGAAGGGGTTGACGGTAGGCGGTCGAAATGATGGGCAAACGTAGCCTATGACCTTGGAAGCCGGCCGGCCGGTGTCACACACACTCTGTAAGACTTGTGTGGGTTGGCCGGGATGCCGATCTTAAGCCACGGGCTTGTCCTTCCTTCCCTCTAGCTGCGAGGATGCAGCTGAGGTTGGTTTCCTGGTGGTCCGGATTCCGCCCACCGTTCGTGTGCCGGCTCCACGTTCTCCGCTCTGTCCCGGCCGCCCCTCCTGCCACTGACTGATGGAAATGGATGGCTTCCCCTCGGGGTCGGACGCGGTGGTTAGAGCTCGGTCCCCGCTATACGTTTTCTAACATAGGTCGAAGGCCCTTGTTGCTGTTTGTGATAACTGATAGATCACTCATTGGAAACATGTGCGCACATTTATATGCAGATGAAATTATGGTTTGCACTGTCTATTAAATATCTCGATTGATTTTCACCCTTTGCTGTTGTGTTCAGTCAATCTGTCACTGGCCCTTGAGAGCCACGTGGGGCCTTGTGGCGTCTGGAAGCATGGAAGACTCCTGCCTGGCCGACACCCACAACTTGAACCCAAGGGCAGAGCCTGCGTGTCTCACCAGAAATGTCCTTTGGGCCTGGCTTTGTGTGGGACCCTTGGGGGAGTTAGGGGTGAGCTCGTTCTCCGTAGCTCCAGGGGCTTGCTGGGCTTTCTCTCTGTCCCTGGGCCAGGCCAGCAGGAGCCTTCATCTGTTGGAAGCCAGGGTACTACCACTGGAAAAGGCCTACCGTTGCCCTGAGGCCAACAGCCTTCGCCCTGGGGGTGGGGAAGGGCAGAGAAGCTGGGACCCGCGTGTCAGCTGTGCTTCCACTCGCAGTTTGTGGCCCAGCCCCTTCTACCCACTCCAGTTTTCTGTAGTTTTGCACCCTGCGTGGAATCTGATGACTGCTGTGGACAGAAAAGTGGATCTATGCACATTCACCCTTAATCTGCACTGGAGGTGACAGAAGTGAGAGAGACCCCCACGCCTACACTCACTCACTCACTCACTCACTCACTCACTCACAGAGACCCCCACGCCTACACTCACTCACTCACTCACTCACTCACTCACTCACAGAGACCCCCACGCCTACACTCACTCACTCACAGAGATCCCCATAAAGCCTATTCTCACTCACTCACTCATTGAGAGAGACCCCCATGCCTATACTCACTCACTCACTCTCT
>NW_022109491.1:23316595-23318512 GCF_000313985.2 Echinops telfairi | reverse complement strand
CACTCACTCACTCACTCACTCACTCAGAGACCCCCACGCCTACACTCATTCACTCACTCACTCACTCACTCACTTACTGAGACCTCCACACCTACACTCACTCATTCACTCGGAAGAGACTCTCACACCTACACTCACTCATCCACTCGAGAGAGACCCCCACATCTGTACTCACTCACTCACTCATTGAGAGAGACCCCCACACCTACACTCGCTCACTCGCTGCCCTGGGCAAGTTGCCTGCCCTTCCTTCTCATGTTCCTGTATGTCGGCACTGGGCAGGACTACATCATTTTGGAGACCCCGTCTATGGAGACCTGCTTGGGCCCTCGTGTTTCTTGGACCCTTACAGTGGGACTTGGGGATTGTGGCTTGAGAATGCAGAACTTGGGTGAAGCCTACATCCGACTCGTCTCAGCAAGCCACTTCAAGCCGCATCTAGTGGCCGCACTCCCAGCCTCCTGATCTGCCCGCAGTTGATGTAACCCCCTCCTGGGCATCACTTGGCGTGAGAGATTGAGTGGGCCTTCTTCAGCTCTGGTCACCAGGGCCCCAGGCACCACTTACCCCCAGCCTGCGTGAGGGAAACTTCCACTCTTGACAAACCCAGAAACCAGGTATGGGGATTCTTTGAGAAATAGCTGCTAATTCCTATAGGGTATCCCTTATACCATAGGAGCCCTGGTGGCTTGTGGTTACCAGTTGGGCTGTGATCCAAGGTCAGCAGTTCAAAACCAGCTGTTCTCAGAGAGAAAGACAGGGCATTCCGCTCTTGTGAAGAGTTACAGTCCCCGAAACTCAAAGGGGGCAGTTCTCCCTGTTCTGTAGGGTCTCTATGAATCAGCATCAACCCGATGGCAGTGATTGGAGATGCCTTGTACCAGGATCTGTGGACACTATTCAGTAATACCTAGTCCCTTTCCCGTTAGGAGGTTCACAGTGGGGCAGGAGAGAGAAGTTACCATGTCCCGACTACAAGCCTACAGGCAATGGAAGACTCCTCACTGGTCTAAGCCAGAAAGACATTAACTTACTCCTTCCAAATGTCTTCATGAAGTGGTTCCTGAGCACCTACCGTAGTGCCAGCTGCTGAAGGCCTTGATCATAGATGCACCGGTCCAGCTCTCCAACCTCAGGATGTGAAATCTTGCGAGAAGGTGCCTCTGGGTTTGAGGTCACCGCGTCAAGAGCCGGAGCCCTTGCATCTTTCTGCTCTGCCTCCTTCGGGCTTATTGCTTCTGGGCCCTGAGATGGCATCATCATGCAGCACACTGGCTCAGGAAGCAGGAAGATGAACACCAGCCAGCCCCTCTCTCTCCTCTTAACAGAAGGCAACCTTTTCCCAGAAGACTGCACAAACTGCCCCTCAGTCTCCTGGGCCATAGATACCACACAGCCACTTCTTGCTGCAAGGGAATCTGGGAAAGTGGGTACTGGATAAAGGGGTTCTCCCTCCCCTGGACATGGGACTGCCCATTGGCTACCTGGACAAAGTCTGGTTTCAGCAAGGAGGATGCGGGAGGATATGAAGCACACACCAGAGACATCAGACGTGTGGTCGGCTGGTGCATGAAAAACAGACTGGATCATGTCACTTGTTCCTTAAAACCTTTTGATCTACCCCCAACCTTGCCCCTTTGGTGGTTACGGAAACTAACCTCACTACCATTGAGTCAATACCGGCTCAGAGGGACCCTATGAGGCAGGGTAGAACTTTCCCTGTGGATGTACGAGGCTGTAACTTTATGGGAGTAGAAGGCCTCCTCTTTCTCCAGAGGAGCTGCTGGTGATTTCGAACTGCTGACCTGGAGGGTAGCTGCCCAGTGCATAATCACTACACCACCAGGGCTCCTCCAGGAAACTAAAGGTGGTTGGAATTAACCCAAGGAGTGGGGTCAAAATGCCCCCACCCAGACT
>NW_022109491.1:23314146-23316123 GCF_000313985.2 Echinops telfairi | reverse complement strand
CCCCCCCATAACAGTGGTGTCGTACAATATTTGTCCTTTTGTATTGACTAACTTCCCTCAGCACAATCTTTTCCAAATCCACCCATGTTATGAGGGGTTCACAGTTTCGTCGTTTTTCTTTAACGGTGCTTAGTATTCCATGTTTATGTTTATCCATGGTCCCCCCGACGGGCACGGAGGCTGTTTCCAGCCCCTTGCTACTGTGAATAGTGCTGCCATGAACATGGGGATCCACGTATCTGTTGGCACGACGTTTCTCATTTCCATTCAGAGCTCTAGGACTCCTGAGACCGGGGCTCTCACTTCCAAGCCATCTCCTGACAGACGGACCTCGCTTCCTTGAGGGAGTTAGTTCCTTCTCTGCTCCCCACCCGCAGGTCCTACTGCTGATAGGAGGGGGCTTCAGAAAGCATGTGGAAAAATTCCATGATCTTTTCCTTCCATTTTCCCACCCACTTTTGGGAGCCCCCTCGTAAGTGAAGATGCACATCAATTTCCTGTCTCACGGAGGCCCCTCCTTAGCCATTCATTCAGCAATGTAGTGTGAGCCCCTCTGGGCCAGCCAGCTGTCATAAAGCTCACGGCCTGGTAGGAGCATTAGCTAGGTCATCATCATCTTCCTCTGTTTCTGATTGCTGCCAACCAAGCACGGAACCAATTGCTGTCTGGTGGATTCCGACGCCCGGCCATCCCATACGGCAGAGAAGAACTATGTTGGGTTTTCAAGGCCATGACTATTTGTAAGCAGATCGCCAGGGCATTCTTCTGAGGCACCTTTTCATGGGCTTGAGTTAGAAGCTGAATGCTTAACCGTTAGCAATACCCACCCACCCATCCACCCACTGCATCTGAGCTGATTGCAATCAGCAACAGCAGCTGTCATGATGGAGGAGCTGCTCCACAGGGTTTCTGACGCTGTAAATCCACACAGAAGCAGACAGCCTCATCGCTCCTTAGAGCAGCTGCCGTGGTTTGAACCACCGACCTTGCAGTTAGCAGCCCAACGCTTAACCAACACCTAGGGCCTACTAACTCCCCACCCACCCCCACCCACCAGCCCCCGCCGCCTCAAACTTACTGCCATCGAATAGATGCCAACTCATATCGACTCTATAGGACAGGGTAGAACTGCCCCTGTGAGTTTCTGAGACTGTTTGCAGGAGTAGAAAGCTCATCTTTCTCCCGGGTTAGGTAATCAACCAGACAACCGGAGCCTAGAAAGACTTGGTGCAGGAAGTGTAGTCTCAGCAGAGATTTAGAGGCCTGGGCTTTTTAGAGGACTCAAGGGCAAAGGAAGCTCAAGGCGGTGTGTTCAAGAGCCCGGGCAGAAGACCAGAGGCCACCCTGGGTATGTTTGTGGGCCTGAGGGGATGGGGCCAGACACCTGCTTCCCTTGCCTTGCTCCATCCCACCCACTGCCCTCGAGTTGACTCCGACTCACAGGCACCCTATGGAGGCTTTCTGGGGGCTGTATATCTTTACAGGCGCAGCACCGTCTCATTTTTCTCTCCCGGATCAGCTGGTGGATTTGAACTGCTGACCTTACAGTTAACAGATCACCTAATGTACCACCAGGGTTCCTGTTCTGAAAGTTCAATATTCTTCATTGACACTCTAATTTAAACACATCAGTTGCTTCGTGGCCTTTGGGCTGAGGTCAACGGTAGTCCATGCACCACTGACCAGCTGTCACGTGCATGTCAGGTGGTTGACAGTACCATGTCTTGGGCCAGAAGAACCTTAGTCCTCAAGGTGGTTGAACCACTGGCCTTGGTTGGGAGGCCAATGCTTACCCTACAGTGCACCCCGGCTCTTTTTTTTTGCTGCTTTCTGCTCCAAGTAAAGATTTAGATATACAGCCTCAGAGAGTCAAAGGGACAGTTCTAATCTGCCAAAACCCACTGCCCTCAAGTCGAGTCTGACTCAAGGGACCCTATGGAACAGAATAAAGCTGCCCCTTTGGGTTTCCCAGGCTGT
>NW_022109491.1:23311459-23312701 GCF_000313985.2 Echinops telfairi | reverse complement strand
GCTGGTGGTTTTGAACCGCTGGCCTTGCAGTTAGCTGAGCAAGTATCCAGTACAGGAAGGTCTATAAGGTGAGCAGTAACACCGGGAAGGTAAGTGCTCCTTAGAACAATTTGAGATGGATCCAAAGGGCAGGATTTGCCCAGAGGCCAAGTTCCGGTTTGGAGGGATGGCAAGGAGAAGGCAGGAGACTGGAAACAGCGCAAGTGGGAAGAGCGTTGTTCTGTGAAAGCGACTCCCATAAGTGACAGGAGACAACGTGTGCATGAATTATTGAATGGTAGACCAAGTTGCCCAAACACTTCCTTCAAAACAAAACAAAAAGAGCCCCTCCCCAGTGAGAGCCTCGAGAGAGTCATGACCTTTCCCAGATTCCTGCTCCTTCAGCTTTCTCTTCAGGAGGTTGGCCCACCAGGTGCACCCGGGATTGACTGGTTCAGCAGGCAGCTTTCTGCATGGCTTAGAGTTGCTTCTGGGGCCGGGCCGGACCGTGGGGAGCGGGATTCTTTGTCTCATTAGAGTCAGGGACTCACACTTGCCTTTGGGGGTGATCGTGTCTCGGGCAATGCCCTCGGCCCCCATTCTACAGATGAGGAAACAGGCCTAAAGAGAATACTGTTTTTCCAAGGTCTCCGTGTGCCTGTTACAGCAGGGGCAAACTCGAGTCAGATTTCAGACCTTTTATGGGGCACGTTGAGATTTCCCACACTCACCGAGCAGGCGGGTGGGCGCCAGGGGACCTCTTTAAGGAGAGGCCACCTAGGCGCCCTCGGGGCAGCAGATGCTGTTTCCAGGGAGGAGGCTGGACCCAGGCCCTAAAGGGTCCCTTCCTCCCGTTCCTCCCTGCCCCTCCCGCGCCGCCCGCCCAGCAGTCGGGAGCCTGCAGGTGGCGCCATCTCCCAGGGAGTGAGCCGGCACCGCGGGGACAGGCGGGGCTCCTCCAGGGGGTTCTGCGCCCCGTGCAGGGGCCTGGCGTCAGCTGAGGATGCGCCCACCGCCCTCGCCTTTCCACTTGCTGGGGTCCCCTGGGGAAGCTCCGGGATATTGAATCGGACCCCGTGGTTTAATTTGTGCATCAGTGCAGCAGCTGGTGAGTTTGAACTGCTGGCCTCGCCTAACATGTAACCCGCTGGGCCACTCGTGCTCTTTGCATGCCTCGTAGGTGCTCAATAAGTGCTAGTTGATAAAAAGGACCTCACCGATGAAAAGGATGGTTGAATGAGGTTTTCAAACTTTTTTTTTTTT
>NW_022109491.1:23308394-23310264 GCF_000313985.2 Echinops telfairi | reverse complement strand
CGAGGAGTGGCTGGTGGTTTTGAGTTGCTGACTTTGCAGTTAGCAGCCCAATGCCCAGCCGTCTTTCTCCCACGGTGTGACTGGCAAGGCTGAACCTCTGCTGGCAGCTTAATATGTGAGAGAATGGGACTCACAGGTGGGGCCTTGGTCAAGCCACACAGTGAGTGATTCAGATCTGCTGCCCTACCCCGGCCAAGACACCCCAAAAAAGGACACGCAGGCTGACCCTGGTTGGGGCCACCAGCTTCTGACCCCTAGAAGAACCCGAGGCCCTTATCTGGGAGGTCAGAGTGTCTAGGGCCTGGTGTTTAAAACAGATGATCTAGGACGGATCCCGGTTCTGCGGTCTGTGTGACCCAGGTTTCTGTGGCTTTGTCTCTGTGGCCGCCCTGCCCCGTGTCAGCACTGTCCCCAAAGCCCACCTCCCCTGGCAACAAGGCAGGGTGCAGGGAGCAAATGCTACGAGAGGGCGCCCGTGAGAGTGCTCCCAGCATTACTCTGCGGGGCCCATGTCAGAGGACAAGGAAACGGAACCCCGGAGGGCCTCTTTCCCTCCTTTTTCAATAGACTAAGCGGCCTGGTGGTCTTTGAACCAGAGCAGGTCCTTGCCCAGCCCTCCTGGGGAGGAAACTGCTTGGGGATGCAGGCTGATGGGCAGCGTGGGGTTGGTGCTGGTCCTCCCCTGGCCACCAGATGGCACGCTGCCCCTCTAAGGACTGAGCTCCTCCCTCTGTTGTCTGGTTCTCGGTGGGGCCTGCGAGGTCCAAAGCAAAGGTGGGCTTTTGAGGCCCAGCCAGTGTGCCGTGGGGTCGCTCCCTCTCCCTCTGTTTTTTCTTTTTTAAATAAAAGGGGATGTGTGTACGTTAGTTTCCCGAGGCTGCTGTAGCAAATACAAAGGGCATGGCTTAAAACAACAGAGATTGATTGTCTCACATCTGGATCTGCGATCCAGGTGTTGACAGGGTGCTTCCAGCAGAGAAGCTGCGGGAGAATCCATTCATGCCTCGCTCCTCGCTTCTGGTGACTGACAGCGTGTCCTCAATCCTTGGCGACTCTTGGTTTGTAGCTCCGTTGTTCCCATCTCTGCCTCCGCTGGCACACCCTGTCCTCCTCTGTGGATGTCTTCTGTTTTACTAAGGACACTTACTGGGGGTGGGGCCCGCCTGCGTCATCAAGGGACGCTGGTGGCCAGCGGGTTAAGTGCTGGACAGCTGAGGGAAAGGTCGCCAGGGCAAGTCCGCCAGCCACCCGAGGGCTTGAAGATGCGCCTGTCACTTCCCCAAGATTCACAGCCTTAGAAACCACACGGAGGAGTCCTCTCCCTGATGGAGTCGCTGTGAGCCAGTCTACAGGATGGCAGCGGCAGTGGGCGGGGGACCCAGAAGCATCTCATCTCGGAACCCGAATCCGTATCAGCATCTGTAACATCTGTAACGTAATGACCCTAAATCGCGTCTGTGGCCCTTGCACCCACTAACACAGAAACCAACCCTGCCGCCGCCCGCGGCACCCCCGGAGTGGCAAGATTGCACCGAGCTCCCACGAGTGTTCTCCGCTGCCCTCGCGTGCGGAAGCAGGTGGTCGGCTGTGCCTCGGGGTGGCTTTGAACCGCCAACCTTCCCGCCAGGAGTCAAGGGCAAACCGCTGCTTTCCCAGGAGGGGCTAGGTCGTGGGAGGCACAGACGCGCTCGCAGAGATGCACGTGGACGCCGGAGGATTCCGCCGTGCGCGTTAGCCAGAGCGGGCAGCAGTGACCTCGGGAACGTGGCTCCGGGACGGCCTGGGGAGGAGTGCCCGGGTGGCACGGAGCGCCTCTGCCGGGGCCTGGCCGCGGTGGGTGGCCACACTGGCTCTCCCTGGGCTTGAGGGG
>NW_022109491.1:23304744-23307511 GCF_000313985.2 Echinops telfairi | reverse complement strand
CCCACCCCCACTTCCCACGGGGCCAGGCAGGCCCTGTGATGAGGGGAGTGAGCTTCTCCTGGGCTTGCCTCTGACCCTGGCTCATGCTGCAAGGCAAAGGGGTTGCCTTGGGGTCTGCGACGATACCTGCTCTCATAGGTTTCTGAACACCTGCACCCTCAGAAACCACCTCTTTCTTCCCAGCACTGGGTCGAGGTGGGAGCCTTGAAATGACTACAAGCAAGGCGACTTCATCTCACATCCGGGGAGGCAATGGGGAGGGGTGGGGACTGTGGCGAATAGGAGAGAGAACACGTGCCCGTTCCGAGGGGAGCAGCCACTTCGCAGCCCCAGGGACAGTTGTTTCCGGGGATTTCCACTCCAGGGTTGCTGGATAATTTGATTTTTATGAGAGAAGCCAGAGAACTGTATTTTCAAGTGACCAAGCTTGATTTTTTAAAAGAAAACACGGGCTGAAAGCTTTCTTAAAACTCTGCAAGTCAACACTAGCCCGTAGCCACCTTCCGGTCTGGAGCTGAACTCGGCCCAGGGTTAGACTCATCAGACACCTGAGATCCAGGGGGCAGCGTTTCCCCAGGACAACGCTCAGGGGCTGAGGAAAGCACGGGGAATGGAAGCAGGAGACACAGCAGGAAGCGGAGGAGCGGTGGCACGTGGAGGGGATGGCCGTGGATGAGCTGAAACAGCATGTGTCCGAGTGGTCGAGTGTAAAACTACGATGTGCTCTGTAAACGTCACCTGTCACAATAAAAAGTAACAATGGACCACCATGCAGGTCAAACTGAGCTTGGGTACAGGAGGCAGGGAGCCCAGCACCGTCAGCCTGCAGCCCTGCACTCTCATTCCTGGGGGGCCAGTGTCTGCTCTGTGACTTTGGGGAAAGTCGCCAAACAGCCAACAGCTGTGCCTCTTTGTTGGGCCCTGAGCCTTTCCTGAGCCCAGATCCTCTCATCTACCTGCCCCCTGGGCTGCCATCTTGCTGTCAACCGGGCCCAGCACATCCCCAAGGCCAGGTGGCCTCTTCCCCCAGACCTGCGGTGCAGGTCTCAGAGGCCATCCCACACCAGCCCCAGAGACCGGACTGAGTCACCGTTTTCACTTCTCTTCTCCAAGGGCCACATCTAATCAGTTGTCCAGTCCCGCTGACCTTGCCTTGTCTGCGTGACATGTCGCTCTCTGACCCTGCCAGCTGCCAGTGCTTAAGTCCAGATCCTGTCCTGCTCACCCAGGTGACAGTGGCAGCCTCTCTGGGCGCAGCCCAGCCTCTTCCCCACCCAGCGAGGAGGAGGTCTGCTCCAGCCTGGTCCACCCCCTCTCCCCACTGGCTCTCCAAGCACCAAGCTTTGCCTTTGTGTGTGTTGTTCCCTCTTCATGCAATGCTTTTACAGGGCCCACCTCTTCTCCTGGCTACCTTCTCGTCATCCTTTTGAGCTCAGCAAGTTCCCTCCCTGCCCAGGGTTGCTCTCAGGATCCACTGAGACCGTGCCTAACACAGCGCCTGATGCATCGCAGATGCTCAGCCAACGTGAGTCTCCTGGACTGCCCCCCTGTGTAGCAGGAGGACCGTGGGACCCAACTGGGCCCAGAGGGCAGGGGATTAGGCAGTTTGGCCCCAAACAGATGATCTTCTAGCCTCTTCCAGACTTAGACCCAAACCTGAAATACCAAACCACTGCTGATCATCAACTCTGGCTCATAACCACCCGAGAGGGCAGGGTAGGACTGCCCTGTGCGTTTCTGGGACTGGGGCTGTTTACAGGAGTAGAAACCTCTGTCTTTCTCCCTCAGAGTGGCTGGTGAGTTCCATCCGCAGACCTTGTGGGCTGTAACCACTGTGCCACTACGGCCACCCATCTTTCTCCCGAGTGGCTGGTGGTTTCCAACAGCTCCCTTTGGGGGTTAGCAGCCCATCACTCTACCCACAGCACCCCATGGGTTCCTGGGACCCCTCGACTCTCAACCAGCGTCAGTCACAAACTTCACCAGTCCACGGATTTTTCCAATCAGGCTTCTCCCATTAGAAAGACATTTCAATATTTCCATCGGCTAGACATTAGTCACAGAGAATCCGGAGTTTGGCAGCCCGCGTTTCAGAGTGTGGCGTTCTGGGTTGTAAAGATATAATCGGCTCTCATAGGAGATGGGTTCTCCTGCGTGAAAGGAGGGGCTGGGGCGGTGGTGGCGTGATTAGAACTCTAAGTGTCTAAAGTGACTGTCACAAGTCCCCGGAGCCACAATTCAATCAGCGCCTCCAAACGGGAAATTCGAGAGCGAGTCTTAAAAAGATGGTGGATGATGAAAATGAAAAAAGAAAAACATTCAAGATGGAATTGAATTTCAGAGGCATTTGATAGAAATCTTTAAAATGAACAATAACAGGCCCCCAAAGTGCTTCCTCTCCAGCCTGGCTGCAGGGGAGGAGGCTGCCTCCTGGGATTGTGGGAAAGCCTTTCCAGTTGCTCCTCTATTGCATCCTCGTCCCCCTCCTTTCTGAGGGTCTTCTGAGCCCCTGCTGTGTGCCAGCCATCACCCTGGCCACTGTGGATGGACCCGTGGACTAGGTAGAGCGTTCATAACCCTCAGCTGTTGGGCGGCATGAGGCACCCTGTTGGTGGAGTGGGTTACGTGTTGGCCACCAACTGCAAGGCCAACAGTTTGAAACCACCGGTCTCTCTGTGGGAGAAAGATGAGGCGTTCTACTCGGTAAAGAGCTGTAGTCTCGGAAACCCACGGGGGTGGGGCAGTTCTACTCTGTCCTGTAGGGTTG
>NW_022109491.1:23301468-23303647 GCF_000313985.2 Echinops telfairi | reverse complement strand
GCAGAAGGCCTGGGGTGGACTCCCAGGGGCAGGAGCTGAAGGTGATAGGATTGGAGCCCTGGTTCTCCCAGGTCAGGGCCCCTGGGGACTGCGACACTTGGGGGGGCGCCTCTTCACACAAGCAATCCCCTGGCCTGGTATCACCTTCTTCCACCAGGTCTCTCTGACCGCTGTCTCTGCTCACCTCTGGGTCCCACAGCCCCAGGGTTCCTGCGGCCTCCCATGGGCCCTCTGGCTGGCACTGCCTGGGTTGGGCCTCTGGTAAGCAGCAGATGCTCAGTGCACTGCAGGGCGGCTGGGCTTGTTGGAGGAGCCGGGGGCTGAGGGAAGGCTCTGCATCGGCATCAGCATCGTGGGTGAGGGGGCCGGGCCTCTGCCTCTTTAATGTCTCCTTTCTCCTCTTATCCCCACCCCCCACCTGGATCTCACTTTACAAGCAAATAAATATTACATTCTTATCTTCTCGTGGAGCGCTTTCCTCTGGGCAGAGCTCTGAGGAACTGGAGGTGCTGCCAGTCCAGGTTATGGCAAAGGCATTACTTGAGGCTGGGCCAGGCCCTGGTCGGAAGGGACACCCGCAGGTCTTTGCCAACACGGAGTTTTCTTTTCCTTTCTGTTCTCAGATCTGTAATCTCTCTTTCTTTCTTTATCATTTTATCGGGGGCTCATACAACTCTTATCACAATCCATCCATCCATGCATCGTGTCAAGCACATGTGTACATTTGTTGCCCTCATCATGCTCAAAACATTTTCTTTCTACTTGAGCCCTTGGTATCAGCTCCTCATCCCCACAACACCGAGCGTTCTGCCTGCTGCACTGGTGAGATCCTTCTCTGATCTCCTCCAGGAAGCCTTCTTTGGTTTCTCCAGTGGGTTAGTGTTTCCTCTGGTATCTCATTCTGGGTTTCTTATCCCAGAGCCACCCAAATGGGATCGTAGGGGTTGCACATTGGGCTGCTAACCACAAAGTCCGCAGTTCGAAACCACAGCTGCTCCACAGGAGGCAGGCAAGGCTTTCTGCTCCTGTAAAGAGTGACAGTCTCGGAAACCCATGGGGCAGTTCTACCCTGTCCTCTAGGGTCCCCGGGGGTCAGAATGGACTCAATAGCAGTGAGTTGGGGCTTTGGGTTTTGTTTTCTTGAGTGTTTGTGCTGCTCACTAGGGCAGAGCCTCAGCGGGACTCTTGAATGGAGCCAGGCTGCTAAACACGACAGAGGCGATATGCAAAGGGTTCCAGAGGTGGGGGACGGGAGGTGGCAGGTGTGAGTGTTGGGCGTGGGGACTCGGGCAGAGGGATGAAGGAGGGAGAGGTGTGCCAGGGAGAGGACTCAGCTGAGCAAGGGCTTGGAGGCAAGGAATGGCTGGGGGACCAGGGTTGCCAGCAGTTTTCAGCCAGAGCCTTCACCTCTCTGCTTGGCAAGGGGAGGCAGCAGAGGGTGGCCTGGGAGGGTGAGCGCTGGCTGCGGGTGTGGACAAAGATAGCCCTGTGGCCCTGGGGGGCAGTGGGGGGTTGGAATGGGATTGGATTGTATGTTGTGTTTGAAAAGTGCTCTCCTCCCTGGGGACCAGGCAGGGGTGAGTGATGACTGAGGCCTGCACAAGGGTGAGGGGAACAGACCTGGGAAGCAGGGGACACGTGTGAGGGAGGGTCCAGATATGTGGTAGGATGGGTGGCCAGCATGGCACCCACAGCCCTGGCTTGGACAGCTGGGTAACTGGCAGTTACCGGAGTTGGTGAGGGTGGGAGCAGCTGTGGTCTGATTTGGGCTCCTGAGGGGGAGTCAGGGTATCGGGAAGATGCCCATGAGCCCAGAGCAGAGCACCCCTGGCCTGAGGGCCGGGCTTGAGGAGGACGGTGGGTGTGGACAGCAGCAGATGGCCAGGAAGACTTGCTCGGAGGGGAGCCAAGCCCTGGGAGCATAATTTCACAGCTGGTTAAGTACCTGCAGGGAGCTAAGCCCAAAGGTTTCCATTTAAATCTACCCAGAGGTACCTTGGAAGAGAGGCCTGCCCAACTGCTTTATGAAAACCCCATGGAACAGTTGTGCTCTGCACACAGCAGGTTGCCACAAGTCAGACTTGACATGACAGCCGCCACCATAGCAATGACCACCATCCCCATCCCCATGTCCATCACCACTACCACCACCACCACCATCACCACCACCACCACCACC
>NW_022109491.1:23283599-23299760 GCF_000313985.2 Echinops telfairi | reverse complement strand
GGAGGCCGTGCCCAGTACCCCCGCTGGCCCCTCTTGGCCCTGGACTCCTGCGTGCCTCAACTTCTGCTCAAGCATGTGGCCAATCGCCTGTGAGCAGGGGGAGCTGGGGCTGGGGTGGTGCAGCTCATCAATGAGGAGTCTTGTCCTTCATCTTGTCCCCCACATTTTACTCCACCATGTAAAATTTCCCATTAATTCCACAGAATAAAATGTAGTGGCTGTTAATTTTTGATGTCTGGGAAGTAGCCGGCAGAATACCTTATTATGCCTGAAACGATTTTCCACCATTAGGGAACTATAATAAAAAGTTTTCTTTTTTGGTTTGATTTTATTTTTTAATTAGGCAAGAGGGTTTGGGGCGGCTCTGCCAGCAGAGTTGTGGCCAAGCTGCCAGGAACCAGGGAAGTCGTCAAAAAATGCCCCCCAATGCCCCCACGCTTCAAATACTGTTGCCCTGGCCAGTATCCACCACCCCAAGCCAGCCTGGCAGGCCAGGGACTGGCCCAAATCCTAGTACACCAACGTCTTCACGGCTTTTTTGGAAAGGCTGGCGGGTGGTAGCATGGGACTGCCAGAAGCTTCTATCTTGGGCTTTAACTTCAGACAGACCTGGGTTGAAATCATGGATCCTCTTATTTCTTCATGTAAACATGGTAGTGTGCTCGAAGTGCCCCTTTACCATGGTGGTAGTTCATATGTAAATTGTTTCCTGCCCTGCTCACAGCTTCCCCACCCCCCCATCCCGCCCCCCTGCAAGGTGCTGTGGAGTGGACCTCAGGAGCAAGGCCACTCCCTCTCTGAGCCCAGTCCCTCCCCGGGAAGATCTCCAAGGTTGTTGGCAAGATTAGGACAGAAAATGGAGGCCTGGTGGGGTGGTGGGTTAAGCGCTTGGGCTGCTAATGCAAACAGCAGCACTGTGAACCCCACCTCGCTGCTCCCTGGGAGAAAGACGAGGGAGTCTGCTTCAATAAAGATGTGTACACACACACACACACACACACACACACACACACACACACACAGATGCACAGCCTCAGAAACCCGAAACCCTATGTAGGGTGGCTTAGAGCCCTGGTGGCATCAAGGAAGAGGCTTTCTTCTCCTGTAAAGAGTCCGTCTGGAAAACCCACCAGGGCAGCTCGACCCTGTCCTATCGGGTCAGGTCACTATGGGTGGGGATTGGCTCGATGACATTGAGAAGATGGGATCGGCGTCACGGCAGCGGGTGTGGCTTGGCTTTTGCTTTATGAGTCCGGATCGATGGGGAAGGCAGGGGGATTTGGGATTTGGTGCACAGTCAACATTGGGAAAGGATGCCCATGGGGAAGCAGAGTGGGTACAACACGGCATGGCTTTGACAGACTCGGCTTTGACAGACCCCGGGGTCCCAGGGCAGTGGGGTCCTGGTGGGGAGGAGACCTGTGGGGACAGGTCCTATTTTGCCAGCAGCCCCTCTCTCCCAGCAGGATCTCTAGGGAAGTGTTCCTACCTCCCCAGCCTCAGGTCCAGAGGGGCGCCTTCTGAGCCACAGAAAGGGGTCCAGCCTCCCCCGGGAACTTTCTAAGTAGAGAAGGAGGGGGAAGAGTCCTCTCTGGTTGTGCAGGTCAGAAGAGCCTAGAGCTGCTCATGGCCAGGTTCCCTGTGGTAGTTATATCATCTGGTGTCAATTTGGGATTTGAGAGGATTAAGAGTGAAGGGGTGGAGTCTAGTCTGTCAATCTTTGTATAGCCAATGAGGCCTCTGTGTGGGCATGCCTTCTCCTGAGGATTATGGGAATCCCTGAATTTCCTCCTTGGAGGCAGGAGACAGACTTTCTCTCTCTCTCTTGGCCCACTCCCTGCGAGACACTCTACTGACAAGGCTGACTCCCTGCGAGACATCCCTGAGGGGAAGCCACATGGACCTACCCTGATGCAGCTCTGGGTGCTAGAGAAGCCACGTGGAGACCCCTGCCAGCGCTGAGATGCTTACACTGTCACTGTATCCAAAAACTTTCTACCTACTGGCCTGTGATCGTCCTGCATTTATTGTCATGGCATGGGTTTCATGTTTCAGAAGAGGACTTTATAGATTGGCATCAGACATATGGGCTAATATCGGACCTATGGACTTGATCTGGTCTGGGCTGGGATGTTTTCTCAATGTTCAACTACTCTTGTATATAAACCTCTTTCTTATTCACATACGAGGCTTTATGAATTTGTTTCTCTGGTCTACCCAGACTAATACATTCCCCATGGAGAAGCCTTTTGGGGGAAAGAGAGCTCATGGGAAGAGAACATGTGGAGAAGCTGAGTTCAGAAGGAAGGAATGCATTCCTGTTTCCAGTTGTCCTCAGAATCAAACCCCAACTGCTCTTGTGAGCTGGTTAATCCCCCTTGTGGGA
Source organism: Echinops telfairi (assembly GCF_000313985.2). Classification (NCBI taxonomy): domain Eukaryota; kingdom Metazoa; phylum Chordata; class Mammalia; order Afrosoricida; family Tenrecidae; genus Echinops; species Echinops telfairi. The sequence goes on along the minus strand of NW_022109491.1, from coordinate 23,297,374 downwards.
TATGAGTCGAACCCGACCGATGGCAGTGAGTCTGGAGTTTAGTTGGTGGTGGGTGCTGTCAGTGCCTGGCACACTTCCCTTTGGGTGCTGCCACTGAGCCAGGGACTTCCAGTGCCTGCGGGTTTCCTCTGGCGGCCAGGGCCCCACTCTGTCCATGTGGACAGTCAGCCCCTCCCCACACCCCTCCACCAGTGATTTAGGGGAGCTGGTGTACAAATCCCCTAGTTCCTTCACCCTCACCCTATGGGGCAGGGGTGACTCTATACTGACTCCAAGCCCCCCAGGAGGACTTAACATCCCCCTCCGATTGGGTGCCTTCCCTGCTTCCCCCCCACACACCATTCCTTTCTTCAAAACGGTGTGCCTTCAGCTCCTGGTCTCAGGTCTCCTTTTGGGAGAACACAGGTGTAGAAACCCAGCCATTTGACGTTCGTTTTCTCAAGTTCCGCTTTTAATTTCTCTTTGAACAAGGAATACATTCATGTGGCATAAAGCCTAAACCAGAAAAAGATATCAAGAGAAAAGTCCCCATCCTACCCTGTCCCCCAAACAACCAGTGGCCCCTGTCCATCAGGCAACCACTTTGATGAGTATTAATGTCTTGTGTATCCTTTCAAATCTCGTATGCAGATGCACATGGTTATGTATGCATACACACACACACCCCTGCCCTTTCAGGGAGATGTAGCATACTAGGTACACCAGGGAGGCCTTCTACTCCTGGAAAGAGTCAGTCTCAGAAACCCACAGGGGCAGCTCTGCCCTGTCCGGGAGGGTCCCTGTGAGTCCAAATGGACCTGGTGGCCCTGAGTTTGAGTGACAGATGCCACTCTGCACCTGACTGGTCCTCACATCCTGTAGATTCCCGACCAAACAGTACCCTGGCTCATGTTGGTCAAAAACAAAACCTCAGAATTCGTTCTTTTCCCTTAGAATATTTGCTTCCCAGTTTCTGCTGTGCCACTGTTGCTTGTCATCTTCGTTCCAGTATGTTTTGAGAATGATCTTTTATGATAAAAACAGATTTCGCGCTACCAGCCTGATTTACCCAGAGCTCACGGTTGCACCTTGCATTCCACCCCTGTGGGTTTGTGTTCCATCTCATTCACGTGTCTTTTTAAGCAGCTCTTTCAGCGAGGGCCTATGGGTAGTGAATAGACACTCAGTAGCTCATATGTCGGAAAGATTTTTGTGTGGGTTTTCTCGTCAGTGACAGTTCAGCTTGGTTGACAAACACTTTTCACTGTGTTTGGAGATGCTGTTCTGTTCTTTTGGCGTGCTTGCCGTTGGTGATTCCCTACTGCCTTTTTCGGTTTAAGTGTTCCTTGGAAGGGACTCTGTCTTTTACCACCCGGCAGCTTTAGCTATTGCCCCTTACCCTTCATGCGCTGCAATCGCCATTTGACACATTTCAGTGTGGATTTGCTTTCTCCCCATCCCGCTCAAAATGCTGTGTTTTTCTCCTGTGAGAACTTAGATCTTTCTTCCATTGCAGAACAATCCGAGGCATTATCTCTTCTTCCATTGTCTTGTCGTGTTCTCCTGACTCTCTCTGCTGGAGTTCCTACCCGATGTGTGATGAATCACCCCATTCTACCCTTCCTCTGGCCTTTTATGTTCATCTCGCTTTTCCTCTCTTGCTGCTGTATTCTGGGAGATGACCTTGGATTCCGGGTAACAGATTATCCCCGCCCCCCTTCTCGCCCACCCCATATCCAGACTACGGTTAACCACGCCCATGGTGTTTGTTTTGTCTTTACTTGTGCTTGTTTTTCGTTTCAGTTCATCTCAGATGATGTGATTTCCTCTCATGGTCTGTGTCCAGAAACTCCCTTGAAGGCTGTAGCCCAGGGTGACGGGGCAGTCTTTGCCAGGCCTCATGGACGATGATTCAGGTAGTGTGTCAACCAGGCTGGGCCATGGTCTTTAGTCGTTGGCAGTTAAGATGTATTTTGCAGGTATGATGTGTTTTGCAGTGATGGTGTAGTTTGGCAGTTATGCAATGATGTAATAGGGGATGACTATCCCTATGAACAGCCTAGTCATCTGCTATGAGCAGCCCGTCCGTTCAAAGGGAGCTTCCTCAGGGGTGTGGTCTGCATCTAGTATATATAGGCATTCTCTCTCACTAATTATCTATCAATTATCTCTCAATCTACTTTACCCACCTTCTCTTCCCTTCCTTCTCCTCTCTCCTTCCCTGTAACTATCAAAATCTATTTATTTTTTTATATGATAACCCTTTCTCGATGTTTTCTTTTATAACAGTGGTTTCATACAACATGATTCTTCATGTGATTGACTAACTTCACTCGGCATAGTATCTCCCAATCCCTCCAGATCACGGGGCGTCCCACAGTTTCATTAGCATTGGTTGGCGATGTGCTCCACAGAAGGATTGTACCAAAGCTTATTTACCCCTTCCTCCTCCGACAGCCACTAGGGGTGTCCCATCTTCTAGCGATTATGAATAATGTGTGGATAAACATGGGTGTGCATGGATCTGTTCATGTTTTGCTCTCTGTTTCTTTAGGGTATATACTAAGTCGAGCTATTGCTGGGTCATATGGTATTCCTATTTCTAGATAGCTGTTCTGGCAAAAGACTTTTCTGGTTGACCTGAATCCTACATCTAGCTCATTATCATCTGACCTCTGATTCTTTGGGCTTGAGTCAGTGGCCTATTGTATTCCCATTTGATCTTGGGATCTGTTAGCCTGACAGCCGTCTGGCCTGCCTATTTTGGCACCTGCAGCTATCTAAGTCAGGAGAAGCCTCCAGTCTGTGGTCTGATCCACAGACATGAGGCTGGCCGGTGTCTACCGCTGCATGAACCATTTGCTGTAGATAAATCTCTCTAGATAGACAAGAGATAAACTTTCCTGGGTTTTACCTCTTCGAGGAACCCAGCTTAGGACATCTTTCAAAGAAGCAACTGCTTATTTCCAACCTCTGCTTTATATAGGGAGCCTAGTTCCAGCTCCTGGCCGCTCATAAAGTCTGGCATGTCACCTTCTACCCTCATGGACACGTTACAACAAGTCCAAATATGGTTTCCCTGGGCTGGGATGGTGGGGCTGTGAGCTGGTCTGCCCCTCCCAACCCCACCTTCCTGCCATTCTACCTCTGAAGTCTCTCCAGGTGTCCTGTCCTTCCATGGCCAGATCCCAATACCAGGGTGGCCCTTAGTTTCAAGGAAAGTTCGAGGAATCTGTTTTTACCCTCCCACTCTGAAAACGGTGACTCTCATAGTCGGGAAGTAGGTGTGGAGCTCATAGCTTGCAGCATCTGCCAGGCAGAATGTTGTGTGTCCCTTTCAGGTGGGAAAAGAAACAGAAACTTGGAGCCACTCGCTCACGTTGCTGTGATTGGCCCTCACAGAGCCCCGGCTCTAGGTGCTGAGCCCTGTCTGTCTCTCTCTCCCCCTGCTCTGACTTGGAGCCTGGCCCAGGCCTTTCTGCAGGGCTTTCCCACATCACAGTGCACTGGTCTCCTGTGATGGATGACCAGGTGGTCCCATTAAGCACAGACTTCTGTTGGTTTCTCAGAGTCCACAGGGAGAAGCAAGGCTGGGGGCCCAGGGAGCAGGGAAGCTGAAGAGCACCCCATCTGTCCTGCTCCCTCCCCGGCTCTTGCTCAGACAGGCATTTGTCAGCTGTGGCAAGAGGGCAGTGTCAGAAGCTTCATCTCTCAGCAATTAGGGGGCTGCTCTCAGCAAGATGAATGGCTGGCCACCGTAGCAGGAGCAAGAATTTATCAGGGGCTGGCATAGCTGGGCATCAGCGTTGTCCTCTGGCTTCATTGTGACCTGTCTGTCCCCTTTCACCCCTTTTGGATGGTCCCAAGTCTCGACTCTCAGACTCTTGACCTAACTACCTTGGGCAGAGTGAGTAATTTGGGCTCCTGGCCCCTCCTCCCCACTCCCCCATGTCCCATCTGTCTCCAGAATGACCCCCAAACCAAACCAGGCCTATTGTCATCCAGTAGATTCCAACTCCGTGTAGACCTGTTCCCTGGGGTTTTCCTGATCGCCAGCTTTATGGCAGTGGAAGCAGATCTCTAGCACTTTCTTCCTGGCTGTGGCTGGGTAAAAACTATTAACCTCGGGGTCAGTAGTTGAGCACAAACCTGGGAACCTTCAGGAAAGACCCCAGTGGATGGAAATCTGCTGCCTCCTCGCCACCATGCCAGCACCCTGACCGCAGCCCCAGGCCTGTGTGCATACAGCAGGGAGCTAGCATGAACTCTAAACCATCCCGTGGCCTCCCACACCCTGCTGACATGGTCTCTGCCTGCTTGCCCAGCTTTATGCCAGCCACCCTGGCCTCCTGACGCCTCCAAATGTCATGACCCTCTGTCTAGCTACTTCCTCTCCTGGGAACGTCTTCTCCCCAGACCTGCTGATCAGGAGAGAGAGCAGGAACATCAGCGGAGGAGGCTGAGTTTCTCCAGGCCCCAGAAGGGCCCGGGGCAGTAGTGAGTCCCTCTGGTCTGCCGGACACTATGTGGGCACAGTACAAACATTGCATGCCCTGTGAGGTGGTGGCTCTGCGAGGAGAGAAGGGGCAGAGGTAAACTGTTCCCCTTCCTCTGGCTCCCAACACGGGCGCCATGGTATTTTGTATACAGACCCTCGTCATAGTACTGATTGCTAACTGAGTTTGTTGAGGCAGCTAGTGTGAGCCATGGCCCTGAACTTGGGAGCCAGATGTTCTTCTTGGTTCAAGGCCTGGCCCTGTTGTCGACTAGCTATGTGACCTTGGGCAAGTCACGGCACCTCGCGGGGCCTAGTTCCCTCATCTGTAAAACGAACTCTTAATCGTAGTTCCTTGTTTGGGTTGATGTGAAGGAAGAAATGGGCTGATCCAACTAGGGGGCTTAGAGTGGGCCTGGCACGTAGTAGGTGTTCCATGCATATCAGCTCTTACTAAGTATTTCTATTTTATTGTGACTTTCTGGCCTGAGCCTGCTCCTCCTTCAGAGATGCACCAGGTGCCTCCAAGTTCCTTCAGGCACAATTTGGGGGGGAGGGGTTGAGTTAGTTAATTGTGCCAGCCTGGCCGATCATCACATGTGGTGCTGGTTGAAAGGCGGAGGGATAAATGGGTGGTGAAGCCTCACCTTTCTAGTTCTCGGGTCTCTTGTTTTGTGATGGTTGTATAGGGTGCAGCTGCCTTAGCAGTTCCCTGCTTCAGCTTGCAAGATTGACTTCCTCCAAGACATCCCCAAGGAGAAGCTGCATGGATCTATCCCGATGCAGCCCTGGGTGCTGGAGCAGCCGTGTGGAGACCCTTGCCAGTGCTGAGATGCTTACACATTCACGGACTCAGCTTTCCTCCTGCAGTCAGCATCATTGCCTCTGTTTTGTGAGGTGGAGGACTTTGTGGACTGGTGTTGGGTTAAAGGGTTAATGTTGGACTTGTGGGCTTGGGCAGCATTGGGTTGGGATGTTTTCGTGATGCACCTTTTCTTTACATAAAACTCTCTCTTATACGTGAGTCGCCGTGGATTTGTTTCTCCAAAGTACCTAGACTAATACAGGGGTGGTCTTTGCAACTCTCTCTGGTCACGGGGAAAACGATCTTTAAAAGAGGCATAAATAATGAGCAATAGGGAGATTTCAAAGCAAATAAGTTTATGTCTTGCATGGGGCAATTCCGCGACACGAGACCTCTTGAAAGCATTAGAGAGCAAAGATATCTTCCCTTTGAGGACTAAGGCGTGCCTGACCCAGCCAGGTGCTCTCTTTCTTTTGCTCACGTGTGCCTCTTTTAGTGGAAGTTGTGTACGAGCCTGTGTCAGTCCTGCCTCTTCTCAAGTGATTCTTCCTGACATTTGCCCTTTTCCTTTCCTGCTCGGTGAGATTTGGCTTTCCATCCGGGGAGGGGATCTTTCTGTGGTCTCTGTCCAGTTTGAGGCTCGTGAGACCCACCTTGCTGGGGGTGATCTCGCTTGCACCTGCTCACGGCCGACGGCATATTTCTTCCCGGAAACCTGGACCCCTCCGCCAGTCTGCTGACCTCTGCAGTGCCCTCCCTCAACCTGAACCTCGTCCTCCTTGCGACGGGAGTGGATCGGACATTGTAATTCCGTCACCATTCCTTGGAAAGAGAGGAAGACATCGTCTTGCTGCGAATGTGAGAAGGTGCTTGAAATGCCTTTTCCGGCTTTGGCTCCGGTCCGAAGTTCCAAAAGGGATGGGACTTCATTTTGCCAGCTGCTCCTTCAGCGATGGCCCCCAAAGAGAGCAAGCCACGGCGTTCTCGGTCGCCCATGTGCGTGGGGAAGCTGGCCGGGAAGAAGGAAGACGGTGCTGGTGAAGACTGCGTGTTGAACGTGCCCAGACTGCCGGGAGAAGGATGGCCAGAAAGCTCCTCAGAAGCCAGGATGGCAAGACTTCCTCTGGGGAGACCAGTCCCCCGGAATGGACATCCTGCCTGGTCAAGAAGAGGGCGGGAGGATTTGGAAGTGGATGCTCTGGCCTCGGCCTTGCTGCTCTGTCTGGTGTGGTGCACGGTCCCCATCAGGGGTCAGTATACTGCAGCTCGCCAGCCACCGGCAGCTTTCTGGGAACATATGTGTGGCTCTGAAGGACCACGGGAACAAAAGGACCACGGTTTCATGGCTCACACTCTCACAAGGATAGTACTCAGCGAAGGGTGGCTTCATCTGCTTGTCCAAGTCTACTGAGGATGCTCGCATCACTTGTCACTTGTTGGGAGGGACAGGATGGGCTCTTCGTCCCCTGAGTTTGCGGGCCTGCTCTCGATCACGTGAGTGCGGAGCGGGTGGTTTTCTTCTTCTCCACTGCTGCCATCGGCCATGTCTGTGGACTCTCGCGTCACTGTCCCGTCTCAAGACCTCAGGTGGATCCCAGGGGCTGCTGGTCACTTGGGAATAGGCAAGAGGCCAGTCCAGTTGGGTCTGATTTAAACCCGCCCCCCCCATCTGAGTCATTGCTGGTGTCCTCCCCTCAATCTCGGCCTCGAACAGGGCACGACAGGAGAGCAAGGACAGGGCCCGGAGGCTCGGTCACCTCCCCTGTGTTCTCGATCTTCAGGGGTGGGGCTAGGGCTGGAGGCGGGGGGAAAGGGCCTCTCACCCAAGAGCCCTCTGTTGGACAGGGCCATGTCTACAGGCTGAACGGAAGCTAGAAGAAACACGGGGTATTTTTAACACATGCCCATATATGCTTTGACTGTAGTGGAAGTGACCCCGCAGGACTTCTGAGATGGGGTCCGGAAAGACCACATGGCTCCTATTTTGCTCCCTGGCTTCTTGTTTACCCTGGACTTCTGCGCTGCCGTGGAAGAAGTTCAGTTCCCCTGAGACCTCCGGCTGTGAGGAAGCCCTGACCCCTCAGAGAGGCTGCTTGTAAGTGCTCCGGTGGAAAGGCCCAGCTGAGGGCCCGGCCAACAGCCCAGCACTGGACTCCAGAGGATGGGCGATGGCCCTGATGCGTCCCGGCTCCCAAGTCTTTTTAGTGGAGGCCACAGGGATGGAGGAGCGGAGCCCAGCCCGGCCTACAAGGCCTTGCCTGAGGCCCTGCTCCACAGAATCTGAGTCTAGCAACTAGTCCCTGTATGGCAATAGGAGCCCCTGCTTGATGCCAACAGTCAAGGAGCTCAGGGGGCTGGTTCGAGCCCACCCAGGGGCACCTGGAAGGAGAGCCTGCACCCCACATCAGAGAAAGCACCCCCGGCAGGCTGGGCAGTGGAACCACGAGTCAGAATCCATCTGACAGCACCCGGGAGGCCTGTCCGTTTCTGGGTGGTTTGCTACAGGGGGTCTGCGTTTCACGGCGCTGCCCTGGGTCGTGCTCTGCAAATAGTGTCTTTTCTACACTGAAGGCTGGTGGCAGCTCTGTGCGGAGCCTGTCGGCGCCATCTTTCCAACCGCGTGTGCGCTCGGCGTCACATTTCAGTCATTCTACATCAGCTTCAAGACAGAATTTCACTTATTTGTCATTAGAAATAAATATTTCACCATATAGAAGTAGATATTGTTTTTGTGATTAATCACTATGCTTTCATGATGTTCAGTTTGTAACAATGAAAATACATCCTGCATATCAGATATGTACATGATGATTCAGAACAGTAGCAGAATTATAGGTATGAGGTAGGTAGCAACAAAAATAGTTTTATGGTTGGGGGTTCCCACCATATGAGGAACTGTATTGAAGGGTTGCGGCATTAGGAAGGTTGAGAACCACTGGATTGAAGGATAGTATAAACCTAACTTCTGTGTGCATTGGGAACCCCCCCCCGCCCCCCGCTAAATTGTGGTGTGTGTGTGTGTGCATGTGTGTGTGTGAATGACTCATTTCATTGCACGGCCGTTATTGGGATGGGCTGGAACCAGACGTGCAATATCTCTGAAGGAAGCCTGTAGCACGGGACAGTGATTCATCACCCCAGGCTGTGTATTCATTCCCTGGGTGCCTGCTCTGGGCCTTGTCCTGGGGTAGATATGGAGCATGTTGACTAAGGAGCTAATCGGCCTCCATCCTCCCAGGGCTCCCAGGCTACTGGGGAAGGCAGATGCTGTCACTGCAGAGAAATGAGGGCTGTGATGGGGGAGCAAGGGGACAGGGGGGTTCAGAGCTGGGGGCCCCGGCACATTTTGTAGGGAGGGCAAGAGAAGCTTCCCAGGGGAGGCACTTCCTAAGCTGAGACCTGAGCAGTGAAGAGTAAAAGGCAGAGGAGAGACTGTCTGCCATGAGAGCAGTGTCGGTTGGGTGGCCACTGGGCCCGAGGGGTGGCACTCTGCGGGGAACTTCCTGAGGGTTGAAAAGAAGGCGAGGATGTGCGTGGCAAACGATGAGGCTGGGTTCTTCCATCACCATCCAAAGGGAGCCCAATGAACACCTTCATCTTACAGACGAGGAAACTGGGATCAAGGAGGCTCACCTCGATGACTTGCCCAAGACTCACCGTGTGTGATAGAGCTGGCACTCAAAGCCAACCTGGCACTAAAGCAGCACAAGTTTCTTCACCCCTTCTGAGAGAGGTTGTGGGGGAGGGCCTCGGAGATTGGCAGTCCCTTGTGTTTTACTTTAATTCTCCCCATCAAGCGGAGGGGGAGGTCGGATGGGAGGTAGCAGAAGCAGCTGAGAGCTGGAAAGGGCTGCCAAGGGGTGAGGGTGGGCTTTGCCACTGCCTTCAAGGCTCCATGTCAACTTTAGCCAAACTGGGGCCGGCACGAGTCTCAGCTGTTCTTGTTGATGCATCTTACCTTGGAGGCGAAATCTGCTCCTAATCAAATTGGACTCCTTATTCCTGGCCATCAGGAAACCCAGGGGGATCAATAACGATAACAGAGACATTCAGAGAAGCGCATTGCCTCTCCAGAAAAATGGAGAAGTTTGTTCCAACTCATCCTGGGCCCAGCCAAGGCCAGGTGTGCGGGCAAATGGACGTGATGGCTTTGCTTGTTTAACTGTGCTGGCACCTCGAGCAGCCGTTTCAGACTCGCGGATGCTAGCCTGGGGAGCAGGGGACAGTAAAAACCGATATGCCGAAATTGCTCTGTGGGGTCTCACTGTCATCATTAAGGACAGCTGTCATCAAGTATGTGATGGGGTCATTAACTAGTCGTTGTCGGAGGATATAGGCTAGGAACCGTTTATTTCCGTGGCCTGGAGGGAGAGCTACAGGAACTGGGGGAAATCCTGGGAACTTGGTTACAAATCCCTTGTTCATCCATCGGTAAACTCTTTTGGAACGTGTTTTGTTCTTTTGGCGGATTCAAAGTAGGTCAGTGCTATGGGAGCCCACCCTCTGATCTATGGCTTTAGAGGCTCAAGTTTAGACCCCTGGGTTCATCTCATGTAATAAATGAGATCATGTGGGCGAGGCAATCCACAGTGCTGTGTGGAGAAGGATTTTGCCGTTCGGATGCATTTGTATTTGTCTAGAGTCCTTTGGACGTGAGCGCCTGGGTGATAAGATCCCAGGATCACTGGCCCATCACCAATATCATTCTATTATTTTGAAAGGTGGCTGGATGTCATTTTGGCTGGGAGTGAGATCCTGAGTCGCAGGCGGTGTACTCTCTTGAGTGGGTGAACTCTTAGGCTGGCTTCTCTAGAGATGCAAAGACAATCAAGCTCACCTATTATATGTAGATGCACAGGACATGGCTCACACAGTTGTAGAGGTGGACGAGTTCCAAGTCTGTGGGTCCAATGTCATGAGGAGGCTTCTTCCGAATCTTGTAGCTGCAGAGACTGATGAACCCAAGACTGGCAGGTCACACTACAGGCTTCCGGTTGCACAGGCTAATGTATCCAAAGCCGGCCGGTTAGATGACAGGCTGCTGGCTCCCAGGATCAGCAAGTAAGACAGCAGGCTGCTGGCTCAAGTCCAAAGAACCAGAGATTGGATGACAAGCCAGCTGCAGGGTCCAGATCCATCAGAAAGCAAGCAAGCTTTTCAACAGAATCTACTTATATTAGGAGCAGGCCACACCCTGGAGGAGATTTCATCATGGGGGATGACATGTTTTAACTGCCGAAGCACTGAGAATCCCGGTTCGGCCAAGTTGGTGCAAACCCTTACCCATCTCAGTGAAAAGGGGGCAGAGTGAGAGTCAATGGCTCAGAGATGTGCTCACGCTACCCATGGCCGTGGCAGGTTCTGGACACACATGGGTCATATGTTCATGCATTATAGCTAGTCATGCTCTGGGGAACTTTACTTTAGATTGTGGGGGCAGGGGTCTCTCAATAGCTGGACCTTACCTTTCCCGAGAACCTACTGCAAGGGGGTTTCAAAAGTATGTGTGGGGGGTGGGGGGGTGGGGGGGGGAAGGAATCAAAAGGTAATGGCATTTCCCCATGTACCATCGACGCCCCTTCCCATGTTTCAGACACTGTCCTAAGCACCTCCGAGACATCTAAGCGCCTTCCATTGTTGTTGTTGTTGAGACGATACACAGCAAAATGTATATGCCCAATTCAGCCGGTTCTACATGCACGGCTCAGAGACACCCAATCCATTCTTGGAGAGGCATACCCCTTCTCACCCTCCTTTTCTCAGTTCTTCCTCTCCTGTTAGCATTTCACATTCAACGCCCCCTAAGGTTTAATTTCTTCTCTACCCAATCTCACGTGGGAAGCCCCATGATTATTCCTTTCACTCAACAAATGAGGAGACCAGAGGCTTGGAGAGGTCAAGGGACTTGCCCAAAGCTATATAGCTGGAGGGCAGCAGGGCCCGGGTTTCTGCTCTTGACAGATGTAGCTGGGCTGGGATCGGAGGCACAGTAAGTCCAGAGGCTTAAATATGTAGTCAGCTGGAGACATCACACCAACTTCAAAGCCTTCCTGGAAAAGAAATGTCTGATACTTAATTGTAACCTCCTTCCTGATGTGGACTTCAACATCTCCATTACCCACCCAAGCCCACGACAAACAAGACCCACTGCCATCAAATGGATTCCAACTCATTCAACCTCAGAACAGAGGAGAACTGCCTCATAGGGGTTCCAAGGTTACAAATCTTCACATTCTCTGTGCCGGCGCATGGAACAGCCATCGAACTGCCCAGTGTCCGCCCTGGGAGTCGGGAAAGCCGGCTGCCACATCTTTATCCTGCAGTGGCACAGAAGGCAGCTTAGAATTGTCAACTTTTTGATAAGCGGTTGAGCTCCTAAATCTGACTTCTGTCATAGAACAGTGGTGTGAGCTTGGACCAATGGCTTGACTGCTCTGTTCTTGAACTGTAAGGTGGAAGTCGCATCTACCTGTACTGGACACTGGCTGTCTGAGGGCCAGAACTTCTCCTTTCTCCTGGGGTCTGCTCCCTCAGTCTTCTAGGAATCACTCTTACTTTCTGGTCCAACTCTGCAGCTTGAGCAGGTGGCTGAGATTGGATCATTCTTCCTCACTGGCCATAGTTGATTGACCCAAATATTGACAGCCCTTAAGTCAAGTTGGGCCAATTAAAAAACAAAACAAAAATCCCCAATTCGGGGCCATTGAGTTGGTTCTGACTCATAGCGACCCAAGAGGAAGAGGTAGAACTTTCGCTCTGATTTCCAAGACTGTAACTTTACTGGAACAGAAAGCCCTACACCAGTGATCAACCTTCCCAATGCCAAGGCCCTTTGATACAGTTCCTCATGTGGGGGTGACCCCCAACCATAACATTATCTTCCTTGCTACTTCATCCCTGTCATTTTGCTACTGTTATGAATTGGGTGACCCCCAAAGGGGTCGAGACCCACAGGTTGAGAACCTCTGCACTACACCATCCGGGCTCCTGGTTGGGCCAGTGATGGTCCTTTAATCCGTCACTGAGCCGATCAGCTCCTGTCCCTGGTCTGAGGGCAGGGACTATCGGGGATCATGGTGGTTCTGTGAGGTGTGTGTGGTGGGGGGGGGTGGAGAAGGACAGCTGATGCACTGGGAAGCAGACAAAAGAGACAGGGGGGAGGGAGTTAAAGTGCCTTTTAGTCCCAGCCACTAAGTGTTGCCAAGACACAATTGTGTCTCTCCCTGGACCAAGAGGCCTGCTGTTCTCTTCATCTTGGGATTCCACGAACCATCCACCTTTTCTGTCTTCAACCAGTGCGACTGGGCACCCGTTGCTTGTCTTGCATAAGGTGACCAGATTTTAACATTGGCAAAGCGGGACACCATTGATAAAACTTATAGCCTGGCAAAATAGCCACATGGCAGCTGAAAACCGTATATACCCTAGCTTGTTGTGCATTCTTTCCAAAAATCGGGACTTTTTAAAAATGCCGCGGGACACGGGAAATATTGTTAAAAATCGGGACTTTCCTGCCAAAAGCAGGACATCTGGTCACCTTACTCTTAGATGATCCACTCACAGTGAGGCTCAGGGGAGGTAAAGTCCCAGGGACCAGGGAATAGGGAAGTGCTGGGGAAACTGAATGGTCAGCAGTTCAAAACCACTGCACCTCCGTGGGAGAAAGACTGGCTTCCTACTCCAGTAAACAGTTACAGTCTCAGAAACCCACGGGGGTTCGCTAGGCGTCAGCATTGAAGCAATGGCAGTGAGTTTGTTTTTTGTTGTTGTTTGGGTAAACTGGAGGGCGGTGTACCTGTCTGCTGGAAACTTCTTAAGTCCCAGTGTGTAAGGGATGAGGCTGTATTCCCCCTGCTGTGCAGGCCTGGATTTCACACGAGAAGACTCTGCCGAGGGAAGCTGACACCAGACTGGGCAGTGCTGCCCAGCCTGACAGCCTTTAGTGGGAGCACTGGGAATGATGGAGGTGGAAATCATTCTGCTGGCTGCCTCCCCAAGCCCTGTGGACATCCAGGACGTGCTTGACGCACAAAGCAGAGTGTCACTCCCAGGGACTGTCTAATAAGCTCTCTAGGTGCCAGCCATTCTCAGGCAAGCATTGTAACATGGGTCTTCTTCTTACACCCCATGGCATTGGGGAAAATAAAATGAGGTGAAAACACCCAGATGGAACATGGCAGGAATGGGAACAGCCGGCCTGCAAACCTGTCTTGTCTCCAGCAGCCTGTGGGGGGTTTACCTAGACAGAGGGCCGAGGAGGACAAGGCCTTGATTTTATTGCAGAGTGAGACTTTAAGAGCCTGATTTGCCATCTGACACCAGGAACTGGCAACTCCAGAAGTTGGACCTTGAAGGGGAGGAGATTTTCCCGGTGCCCCGGCATCTAAAGTCACCGTGTCATCAGCCGTGCATCTCTGCTTCTCCCTCACAATCAGGCTCATTGCCAGCTCCACGTTTGTTCCCACCCTGGTGCCTGCACTTGGGGCACCCCCCCCC
>NW_022109491.1:23276740-23278269 GCF_000313985.2 Echinops telfairi | reverse complement strand
AAATATGTACAATGTCCTTTTATAGTGTGTTAAAGCTTGTTCTTAACTTTTTACAAAGAACCCTTTCTATAATGGCCATGTAACTCCCTTCTCTAAAGGTCATTTATGAAACAGAAGAGGAGGGAACACCTAGGACTTAGGTGCCCCCGGAGGACAGAGACCCCAAACCCATTCCCACGGAGTCAATTCCAATGCCCAGCGACGCTGCCCTGCAGGGTCAAACCGCTCTGGAGGGCTTCCCAACTGTCAGTCTTTAGGCCAACAGACTGCCTCTTCTTTCTTCCCTGGAGTGACTGGTGGGTTCCAACTCCCAGCCTTCAGGCCAACAGCTTGCTCACTGCTTCACTCGCTGTGCCACCAGTGGGCCTTGGATTGAGGTCAGAACAGAAGAACCTGCTGAGAAAAGAAACGTGAGAGCTATCCAGAGGGAAGATGATGCCCACGTAGAATCACCGCTCTGTGCTCCCGTGGCTAGATCAGAAAATCAAGAGCGTGTGGGCGCTAGCTGGAGATCCGGAGCAGAGCTCTTATCTTTCCTTGGCTGTGGATATCAAGCCAAGTCAGTGTCTGAGGGCGTCCTCAGCCGATGGCAGCAAGGTGGTCAAACTGCCCACCCTCACATCCCCTTCCAACCCCAAACATCAGAATTAGAGCCCTGAGAGTATGGGAAGGGGGGTAGGAGGGAGAGCTGATCGCATCGATGACTGTATAACCCCCACTCCAGGGGAGTGAACAACAGAATTTATGTGAATGGATATACCGGATGGTATAAAATATAGCAGATAAATAAATAAGCAAGTAAATAAATAAATAAGGGTTCCTGGGGGGTAGGGCAGGGGAGGGAGGGGATAAAGAGGAGCTGATATCAAGGAGTTCAGGAAGAAAGAAAATGTTTTGAAACTGACGGTGGTAGCAATTGTACAATACTGCTTGATGTGATTGAACTACAAAATGCAGAGACTCCAGGAGTGGACGTCTAAAAGCATCCCCCGCACCTCAGATTTTCTTCTACCCAGCCCGGTGTCAAGGGCACAGGTACTGGAAGGCTCGTCTGAGCCAAACTTCTCTGCCAGCTTGCCCCACAGACCTAACCAAGATTCCAGTGTCTCAGGCTGGGAATTTCCTTTATTCTCCTCCTCCTTCAGACACCTGACCAGAAGTCATTCCATTTCTGCTTACAAGCCCCTAGCCCTGGGCAGCTCCCTTCCTCCGAGGCAGTCGGCTCTGTCACAGGACAGCTCTCTGTTGTGAAGTTCTCCCTTGCTTCCAGCTGTCTTCTGCTTCCTCTTGGCTCCCTACCCCTAGCCCTTGTCTGCGCCCCAGGATCATCCTGACATGGCTCATTTCCATATCCCCATCCCCACAAGGATAAGTTGTGCCTCTTAAGACAGCAAATGCTGTCTCTTCTTTAAAAGAAGAAACAAATGCCTCCTTCTCTCTCTCTAAGGAAGTTTTTCCTTTTGTAAATGGAAAAATAACTCACGAGTGTTGTAGACGATTGGGGAAATGTACAGCAAAGGGAAAAGACC
>NW_022109491.1:23269478-23276640 GCF_000313985.2 Echinops telfairi | reverse complement strand
TTTGTGAGAACTCTGTTTATCAAAGATTTATTTTGCTAACTATTATCTCAATTTGTTACTTTCTTACATAGCTTTGGCGTTGTTACCCGCATTCCCCGCTGCCCTGGAAGTGGCTTCACACTCACGAGTCAGATCTATCAATCTTTTTTCATTGGGGCTTTTGTTCTTCCCTACTGCTTCTGAATTTTTCCCCCTTACCTGATGAATATTCATGTCTACTTTCTTTTAGATTTTAAATGCTTGACTACTTCTACCTCACGGTCCTCTCTCTCGAGTTGCCTCTCGTGGGGGAGGAGCTCGATGGATCTTTTGGTCTCTTTTCGTTCCCATTCCCCTTACAAACAGTGCACAGTAAACTGTGATATAGGAAATGGCCCGGGATAGTCCCACCTCCTTTCACCAGAGCCCTGGTAGCATAGTGGGTTACGCATTGCGCTGCTCACCTCAGGGCCAGCAGTTAGAAACCACCAGCTGCTTCATGGGGGAAAGACGAGGCTTTCTAGTCCCATAAAGAGCTCCAGTCTCGGAAACCACAGGGGCGGTGCTCCCTTGCTGTACAGAGTTGCCCTGATTGGGATTGACTTGATAGCCGGAGCTTGCCCCCTGTCACCCACGCAGTGAACTACAGATCTTTTATGTCCCTCTAACAGTCTGGAGACCACAAGAGGGGAAATGCACTGAAACAATGACAAGCCTATGAGATTTTGTTCAGCCTTTCCTATTACAGCCCGAGAAGAGCCTGACTGCCGTTCCCACTGCCCACACGAGAACATGTCGCTCATGATGCCACAGCTAGTCTGAATCAGAATCAGGGGCCTGATTGTCTGCCTTCAGAAGTGATCTCCAGTTAAATGAGCTCTGTGTTCCCTTTACAAAGGAATGCCTGACATCCGCTGGTGAATATCTGGTGATCAGTCTCCAGCGCCTAGCCACTTAGTGCATCCAGGAAAACCAGCGATTCTAACTCATAGCGACCCCGCTATAGCAGCAGGTCTCAACTTGAGGGTTGCGACCCATTTAGGGGTCGGACGACCCTTTCACAGGGGCCGCCCGATTCATCACAGTAGCAAAATGACAGTGATGAAGTAGCAACGAAAATAATGTTATGGTTGGGGGTCCCCACCACAGGAGGAGCTGTATGAGAGGGTCGTGGTGTCAGGAAGGTGGAGAACCACTGGTCTCTAGGGTTTCTGAGACTGTAAATATTTACAGGAACAGACAGCCTCAACTTTCTCCTTTGGGGTGACTGGTGGCTTTGAAGCAGGGACCTTTGGGTTAGACCCCACAACACAGCCAGGTCGCGGGGAAAATGCCTGTCATATCAGTTTGTGATTTCGTTTTTCTTAAAGTGAACAGAATCCTATATTTTGCCTGAAAGTATTTTGGGGAGCTCCAGTCCCAGGGGAGCCCAAAAGACTGGCATTGTGAAGGCATGCAGAGGGGCCGGGGAAGATGGGCTCGGCTTTGGAAATCCCCTGGAGCAGCTCTGCTGGACACACTCCGGGTCACCGTGAGGCGGAATCCAAGGCCACTAGCAACAGCATCCACTTCCCTGGCTTCTGGAAAACCCAAACCCACTGCCATCTTGTCGATTCCAATTCTTACCAACTCTATAAGACAGAGTGGAATGCTCCCTGGGGTTTCCGAGAATGTCAATCTTGATTTATTCATAGAAATCATTTTAGCGGTGACTCTTACAGCTCTTGTAACAATCCATACATCAATTGTATCAAGTACAAACGTACATATGTTGCCATCATCATTTTCAAAACATTTTCTTTCTACTTGAGCCTTTGGTAACAGCTCCTCATTTTTCCCTCCCTCTCCCACCCTCCCACACTTGTGACTCCTTGATAAATTATTATTTTCGTATCTTATACTGTCCGCTGTCTCCTCTCACCTGCATTTCTGTTGTTTGACCCCCCTCGGGGGTGGGGTGAGGTGGGGTGCAGTTTATACATTGATCATTACAATTGGTTCACCCTTTTCCCCCCTTCTCCTCCCACCTTCTCCCTACCCTCATGGTATCTCTACTCCCATTACTGTTCCTGAGGGGTTTATCTGTCCTGGATCCCCTGTGTCAAGAGCTCTGATCTCTATCAGTGAACATGCTCCGGTCTAGCTGGATTTGTAAGGTGGAACTGGGGTCATGATAGTGGGGGTGGGTGGTGAAGCATTAAAGAATTAGAGGAATGTTGTGTGTTTTGTCGGTGCTATACTGCACCCTGGCTGGCTTGTCCTTTCCTTGTGTCCCTTCTGTGAGGGGATGTCCAATTGTCTACAGATGGGCTTGGGGCCTCTACTCTGACCTCTCTACTTGTTCGCATTGAGACTGTAAATCTTGGCTGGAGCACTCAGTGCATCTTCCTGCATAGCACAGAGCCCTGGGCCTCTGACTGCTGACCTGGGGTTAGTGTAAGGTCACCAGACATCCCGCTTTTAGAGGGACAGACCCAATTTTTAACAATTTTTCCCACGTCCCGCGGCGTTTTAAAAAAAGTCCCGATTTTTGGAAAGAATGCACGACAAGCTAGGGTATACGGTTTTTGGCTGCCATGTGGCTATTTTGCCAGGATATGAGTTTTATCAATGGTGTCCTGCTTTACCAATGTTAAAATCTGGCCACCTTAGGTTAGTGGTCCAATGCGGCACCTCCACCTCCTCCGGGCTCTTGAGGATGAAAGAATGGGCTGTCATCTTTTTATTTTGGTCTGTTTTGCTTGGTTTTTGCAAGAGCCAGAGACCCACCCCATAGTTAAACTGAAGGGATGTCCTTTGGGTGGGAGACAAAGGTTTTCTGGGTCTCTGGACAAATGACGGCCCCACCTTTTGGCACCCCAGGAAATCCCTGTCCCCATTTCTCTGCAGCTGGCTTTGTCTGCTGGCTCAGTCACGTCATAAGACCCCCACATGATTCCTCAGACCCTGCGTCTGCACCCTAGAAGCCCCCAAAACACAGATTTTGAGCTGTTTCACTGACCAGACTTGAAGGAGCAGCTGCTCTCCAGGATTTTACAGCTCAAATACCCGCTTCCTCTGAGAAAGCTTTGAAACACGTATTGGCTGTTGATCAACCAATGAGTTCCTTGGCTTTGGTCAGGTGACTATCTTTGTTCAATTGACTGTGGGGATGGCAGTTTGAGCTTGCAAGACTCGAAGAACTCCCCTACGGAAAGACTGGAGTTGAGGCAAATGGATGGACATGGCTACCCCATGAGAGGTAGACCAATTCTGTTTCGCTGTCCAGCTGAGTTTATGAAGTCCATATTAAAGGACCCAATCAGAAGTGTCAATGTTTCATTTTACCAAGAAAGATCTCATTCAAGAAACAGGATGCACGTGCACGCGCGCGTGTGCACACACACACATGACCACCATTTGGTGCTATCACCATTTTAAACGTGACAAGGCACTCACTGTAAGGTCAGAATAAAGGGCAGCCTTTATTCTGAACAGACAATTGGCCTTCTAACCGACATGGACCTGTGTGTGGCCCAGTCCACAGAGCAGTCTTGGGCATTCGTGGCCGACCAGAAAGTCATCCTGCCCCTGTGGGCACCTGCTCTTCCCCAGGTTACCCTGTACGCAGGGAAATCATAGGATGTGGTCCCAGGCAAAAAAATTGCCTTTTGCATTTGGGGGCTGTGTTAGTCTGGGTAGACAGAGAAACAAATCCATGGACACACATATGTGTATAAGAAAGAGATTTATATACAAGAGCAATTGAACATTGAGAAAACATCCCAGCCCAGTCCAGATCAAGTCCATAAGTCCAATATTAGCCCATATGTCCAATACCAATCTATAAATTCCTCTTTAGACTCACGAAACACATGCAATGGAACAAAATGCAGGACAATCACAAGCCAGTGGGTAGAAAGTCTTTGGGTCCAGTGGCGTTGTAAGCATCTCAGTGCTGGCAGGGGTCTCTCTGTGGCTTCTCTGGCTTCCGAGGTCTGGTTGCATCCATGTGGCTTGTCTTATGCAATGTCTCCCAGGAAGTGGCAGAGAGAGGAAGTCCCAGATTTCCCAGAATGCTCAGGAGAAGGTCACGCCCACACAGAAGTCTCATTGGCTATCTCCAGATTAACAGCCTAGACTCCACCCCTACACTCTTAATCCTTAAATTGACACCAGATTAGGTGACTGCCACAGGGGCAGAGAGAGATTTATTGTCACGCTAATTCTCTGCCCCATCCCTCTGAAATCTCATCTGGTTGAAGGTCAGCACTGCGATGGGGCGACCTCTGGGCTTCTGAGACCCCCGGCTTCTTTCCTGAAAATGCCTTAGACCCTCTCCCCTCATTCCCACCTCAATCCTTTGGATCCAGCCACTGAGAAAACTTCTTGCTCTGGTATCCTGGTCCCAAGCAGGGGCAACTCTTGCCCACCTTTTGGGAGCAAATATCTGGTGGATGCTATGCAGCTCCTGAGTGGCCACTGATGGCCCTGCCCTCAATTCCTTCAGATCCTTTGACCACATGTGGGTACCTATCCCCAGCCTCTGGGCGCTTTCTTCACACAGCTCACTCAGGGAAGCTTTCTTCACAGGAGCACCCTGGGGCTACGGGCGCTACTTGCAGGCATAGCAGAGACCTACACCTGCCTGGCAGCCTTTGTTCTCCATGGTGGCATTTGGCCCAAATACCTGCTCAGTGGTGTTGGTGGAGGAGTCTGAGGACACAGCTCTCTTGCCTCCTGGCACCAGCTCTGAGGTCTCATGTATGTTCCCTGGCTCCCTAGGGATCTGTTTAAGGTGGAGATAGTACTTGGGATGGCACCTTTGCCTTGTGTTTTTCCCTCCTTGACTTCCATCCAGAGCCCCTTCTCCTCAGAGCGCTTCCTTAATAAACCACCATTTGCCTTAGGATCTGCTTCTAAGACAGTCCCGCATGAAAGGGACCCACAGACTCTCCTGTCCACAGACGGAGCTGGGTGGGAGTGAGCCAACCTTCCCCCAGTCAGGCTCAGGAGGGCTCGAACCTCCTTCTCCCCACAACTCAACGCAGCTTCAACTTTTTCTGAGTGTCTTTATGCTTCCACAGAGAAAGTATAACTCAATTTACTTATAGTTTACATATTAAAAAAACACCGCGTACAGTAAGGTTCATTCTTTGTTGGTGTGCAGACCTGAGTTTTGTCAAAATGCAAAGTCAGGAACCACCACGATGATCAAGATAGAACAGAAGAGTCCCGTTCACTCCGCCCCCAAATTCACGCACGCCCCTTGGTAGTCAAACCCACTCTTCACTTTTGGCCACCACTGGAACTGTTAGTCTTCCTCCCCATAGTTCTACCTTTACCTTCCCTAGAAGATCACATCAATGGGACAACTTGGTGTCTTGCTTTCTCCACTTAACAGTTGAGATGCATCCAGGTTGTGGCAGTTACATTATCTCGTGTCAACTTGAGGCTATTAAGAGAGAAGGGGTGGAGCCTACCCTGTCAATCAGTTCACAGCCTGACGCCTCCTTGTGGGTGTGGTCTTCTCATGAGGATTCTGGGAATTTCCTCTCTTTCTACCTGGAGGCAGACCACACACTCTCTCCTTCATCTTCCTGTTGACAAGCCACATGGAGCCACGCTGATAGTAGCTAGAGCCCTGGAGATGCTTCCACCACCATTGGATTCACATGACCCACCGGCATCTGAGCTTCCTGCATTCAGGGTGATTGAGAGTGGGTACATGAGTCTGTACAGGAATATATGGACTAGTATCAGACAGAAGGGCTAATATCAGACTTATGGACTTGATCTGGACTGGGCTGGGATGTTTTCTCAATATCCAACTGCTCTTTGATATAAAGCTCTTTCTCCCACATATGTAAGTGTCCTTGGATTTGTTTCTCTAGTCAACTCAGCTGAACACACAGGTCATTGCAGGTACAGTACATCCTTGCTCCTCTTCATTGCTGAGTGGTATTCCATTTTGCGGCTGCAGTACCGTTTAGCAGTTCCTCCGCTGATGTGCCTTTGGATGATGTCCAGTCTTTCGTGATTTCAAATAGAGTTGCTACAGTATTTGCACACCCGTGTTTTGTTTAACCTAGGTTTTCATTCATTTGGGTTAGTATTGGGCAGTGTGATAAGTGTAGCAAGTACTAATGTGTTTTCCTGAGTGACCGTACCTTTAAACAATTCGATTGCACTGTGTTTCGGGTGAAGGTTTATACAGCAGTTCTGATTCCCATTCAGCCACTTCCACACAAGTTGTCTGGTGACATTGCTCACACACATTTGTTACAAAGACATGTTCTGGTTATTCCCTTTCTGTTCATCTAGCTTCCCTGCCACCATCCACTCTCATCTTTGGTTTGAAGTAATTGTTGGCCAGTTGACCATAACATCTTATATTTCCACCAGCAATAGCCGAGAGTCTCTGATACTCTGGCACTCACAGCAGCAGTTGGCATCGCCAGGTGTTGGTTTGATTTTGTTTTCCCATCCTAAGAGGTGTGTGGCTTCAATTAAAAAAAAAGTCAACTGGGCCATGTCAATACTCTGCTTAAACCTTGAATGGCTTATATCACAGATGGGATTATTTCCAAACCCTTACTGGTAAACAGAGACCTTGTTGATCAGTTCCTGACAGTCCCTCTTAAGCACAGTGATGGTTAAGGTTGTCTGTTAAGTTGGCTGGGCCATGCTTTTCTGGCTTGGCAGTTATTTAATGATGTAATTATCTTCCATGATGTGGATTGATGTGATCAACCCTGATCTGCTGTAAGGGGACTGGGGGGGAGGCACCACTTTTAATCTGGTCAGAGCCCTGATCCAAAATGTAAAGGGAGTGTCTTTGGTGGTGTAGCTTGCATCAAATATAAATGGACTTACTGGCAAAGTTCTTTAGCACTTTTGCTCACTCTGGATCCTGCATCCAGTTCTTACCTGACCTCCAGTTCTAGGTCCTGAAGCCATCAGCCTGCTATGTGCCTGGCACCTTGGGATTCATTAGCTTCTACAGAATATGAAGCAGCAGCCTTACCTGTTGATCTTGGGTTCATCAGCCCCTGCAGCTACATGAGTCAACAGAAGCTTCCAGCTTGACAGCTGACCTATTTACTTGGGCCTTGTCAACTTCCACAAGGATGTTACTTTGGGGACTAAGGTGTTCCTGACACAAGCCATGACATTTTTAATCGCCTCATATGCATATGAAAGT
>NW_022109491.1:23262945-23268219 GCF_000313985.2 Echinops telfairi | reverse complement strand
GCAAATGACTCAGGACTGGACAGTCTTTCCTTCTATTGCACACAGGGTCGCTCTGAGCTCAAAGCCACCCAACAATAACAATGACAATTGTGTGAGATAGATCTTTATTCACAGATACGTACGTGCATATGGATTTATGCTGAGAAATATATATTTACACTGTGTAATACAAATATGCGTACACCGCTGGTTTGGGTTTTCTGGAGAACTCAGCCTGAGACACCCTCTCGCCTCTTCTACCGTCGCCCTCTCTGACCATTCTGGTCTTGCTGCTGCTCCTCAGACGCACCAAGATGCTCTCACCTCGGGGCCTTGTTCTTGCTGTCGCCCCCTCACCCCCACCCCCGTCCTACCCCATCCACCATCATCCGTCAGACTCTTGCCTTAGATTCCTACATGGGCAGCCCCTTCTTACATTCAGGTATCAGGCCAAAAGCCACCTCCCCAGAAGAGCCTTTTCTGGCCTCTCCCCCTAACATTGCCCAGACCTCCTGTCCCGTCCTCAAGCACTTCTCCATTGCTTACCTTGTGTTACCTTACAGTGCCTTGTTTTCTCTTCTTTTGTTTCTCACGGCTATTTAAAACTATTTAGTTATTTATTTTAAATGTATTTTTATTAACATTCTTTTCTTCTCATATTTATTTTAAAATCTGGTCTTACAAGAAAGCTCATGCTTCTTCCTCAATAGCTTTTTACAAATGTATACATGTGGCCACTTCCCTTATCAGGACCTAGACTGATTCCAACCCTAGAGAAAGCTCCCTCATCCGGTGTGCCCCCCACCTGTCCACTGCCATCCAGTCAGGCCTTAGAGCAGCCAAGGACAGGGTGAAAGTGCTCCTTAGGATTTCCATGACTGTAAATCTTCATGTGATCAGAGAGCCTCATCTTTCTCCTGTGGAACAGCTGGTGGGTTTGAACTGCCTACCTTTTACTCAGCAACCTGGTGCGTATCCACAGTGCCTCCAGAGTGATTTCTTCCCACCAAAACAATATTCTGACTTCTCTCACGATAGATTCCTTGTGTCTGTTTTTGAAGGACACACAGATGAAATCAGTCAGCCTGCACTCCCCAGCCCAGCTTCTGTCCTTCATCGGGAGATGCATCCTTGTTGCTGCATGTATCAGATGTTCGCTCATTTTTATTGCTATATAATATTCCACTTGGGGCTCTGGTGGCGTAGTGGGTCACACATAGGGCTGTTAACTGTAAGGCCAGCACCTCAAAACCACCAGCCACTCCAGAGGGGAAAGGTGAGGCGTCCTACTCCCATAAAGAGGGACAGTCTCGTAAGCCAGGGAGCAGTTCCACCCTGTCTTATAGGGTCACAGTGGGTCAGAATCACCCCGGGGGCAATGAGTTAGTTTGCTCAGAATGTTTCAGTAGACCACAATGTATTCATCTGTTGTTCAGGAGACGCACCTTGGGGCTCTTCCTGACTTGTAGCTATTAAATAATTCTGTGATGGATTTTTGTATGCCTATCTTTAGGTGGTGAGGTACATGCCTCTTCCTTGGGTACATTCCTGGAAGCGGCATTGCTAGAGCCTAGGCTAGGCATGTGTTTACCATCTGTTTATTCTTTTATTTCCTTATGTTTCTCTCTCTCTCTCTCTGTCTCTCGGGTCTGGGTGGTCAGCTATTAACCAACATGTTGTAAGCTGAGAAGCATCGAGCACAGGTCTACGCTGACATTCATGGGGCCACCATGAGTCAAGACCAGCACCTGGTGCAAGCGCGTGCGCTTTCTTTCTCTGGATCATAAGTGCCGTGGAGGTAAGAGACACGTCGGTCTCAGCACAGTACCTGACGCATAGAGGCGCTCACGACCTACTGGGCGAACGGCAGAGCGGACTTGAGCAGCTTCGAGGGCGGAGTCAGGGCCAAGGAGCCAGGGCTGGCTCCAGACCCTCTTGGTTTCCATCCCCGGGCCGTTGGCTTGTTCTGCGGGCTAAGACGCAGGGGCCCAGCTGGCTCAGAAGGAGATGGAGCCGCAGGTGCCGTATTTGTTTCAGCCTCCTGTTATTCTTTGAAGAAAAAACGGTCCCCTCTCCTTCTCTTGGCCTGCATTGTCACAGCTTGAACTATTCTTTTGATTAGGAGAACATTTCCCATTAAGTGTGCATCTCCAGCTCTCCCCGCCCACCCCCCTTGGTATTTATGAGCTCATAACTCCCAAATCTGTCACAATCACGGTGGCAAAAGTGTATCTGAATGTAATGAAATAATTCGATGAGACATGTGGCAGGGAGACAGTCAGAAGCCTTACAAACCCTCCCCAGGGGAAGGGGGTAGATAAATCAGCACCTCCCTTAATTAAGTAAAACATTTTAAGGGATTAAAAAACAACAACAACAACCCAAACCCAACAAATTAATTACCACTTCATGGCACCCTCCCAGTCGATTACCCAAACGGTTCACGTTCCATAAACCTCGCCTGAATTTAGAACTAATTATCGCTCTTGTGGTTTGTTTATACTTCCTGACATGGCAAAGATCTGTCTTGAAAGTGGGTGGCAGGAGTTGGGTTTTCCTCCAAGTTCAAGATGATGTAGGTTGTCATACAGAGCAAGGATGAAATGCTTTGTTTTTTTCCTCCCCCACAGAAAACTCAGAGCGTGTGGAATGAAGCGCCTGAGAGGTAGGGGAGCAGGGGTCTTGGGAAATTTCTGGGGGGAGTGGGGAGCAGCTCGCTGTGGGGTACAGGATGTGGAGGGGCTTGGCTTGGCTTGGTGTGTCGCCTTGGACAGCAACAGGGGGTCCCTGGTTCCTACTTGTGCTGGGTGAGTATCTTTTGGGCGGCTGCCATCACCTCAATACCCCACTACTGACACCCAGTCCAGTCCATTTCAGTTCACGGTGACACCCCCACCCCACCCCCACCCCCCGTGTGTCAGAGCAGCATGGTGCTCCCTCGGGTTTTCAGTGGCTGAGTTCTGGAAGTAGATCACCAGGCCTTTCGTTCAAGGTGCTGATGGTTGGACGGATTTACACCTCTAAGCGCTTAGTGGCCAGCGCTTAACTGTTTGCACTACTTAGGGACTCTGGTCCCAATCCGAGGTGAGAACCTCATCCCCTCGGAGCCTGGCGAGGGTTCCACAGGGCCGAGGTCCTTCCTAACTCTCCTTCCTGCTGGCTCTGGCTTCGCCCTTGCCCTATGGACCTGGTCCATATTGACTTTGGGTCCACACAGATCTCTGTGTCCAGGATAACTGAAGACTAACACCGCTCTTATTTTCCCATCCCAGAATGATCGAGCCCCATCCTGACCTCTCTCATGTGGCCTATGATTAATCCGTCTGCCCGGTGAAGCAGACATCCTGGGCCTGCTCTTGGATGTGGGTGGCACCAAGCACAATTGGCCTTGTGTAGCCTTTTCTCAAAGAGGAAGATGCCCAAGGAGATAAACGGACACCGTGGCTATTACAGAGGCTCAAGCATGGGAATGATTGTGAGGCTGGCACAGCACCAGGCAGTGTTTCCTTCTGTGGGAGCTAAGCTCACTGTAAATTGGAACCGACTCAAGGGCACCTGATTACAACAAGCCCTCTGAGAAAGTGAGCCTTCTTCTCAACCCAGAGCCAAGGGCCTGATCCTGTGGGTGGGAAGCTCTAAATTAGAGCCAATTAGTTCCTCTTGTGTCTTCTCTTGGCCCCGCATTCAATCAGTGTCGAGTCACTCTGAATTTGGTGAAAGATATGGATCCCCAGACAGTAATAAAAAACCAATTCTTTACTTTTTTTTTTTTAAACCAAGGCCTGAGTTACACGGTAAAATGCACAAATTATAAAGGCACAACTCCATGGATCTTTACTTTGCATAGACCTACGTAGTAATCCCCACCCAGGCCACGACATGGCTCAGTTCCAGCTACCCAGGGTTCTTCCCAGTCAGTGCCCCCCAGAGAGAACTATTCTCCTGACTCTGCCACCATCGATTATTCCTGTCTGCCCTTGAACTGCATATCAATGCAATTACTCAGTATTTCATTTTGTGTGTGTCTGGTTTCTTTCACTTGTCTGCTATGTCTATGAGAATCATTCTTGGTGCATCTAGTAATTCTTGAATGCTCTCTTTATAAATAAAAAAATTAGAGAGTGATTCCTGGTTGTTGGTATCTAGTTTGACAGTTTACTGTTCTATTTATTTTTAATCAAATTACCAAGATATTTATGGGCTTGTTTCTGTCATTACAGGATACAGGGGGAAAATGGGATAATTGACCTCTTGAGATTACTCAAGTGCATTTAAGTTCCAAATGGAACAGAAATTAGTTTGATTAGGAGGAAGTCTGAGTTTTGACCACACCCCTCCCGGGTTGAAAATCTCCTCCTTTTTAATTCTCATCTCCTGAGTTTCTAGAGAGGTCGGGTATATTTTCTTATGATCATTTCCTCCCTCACCTGATTATATACATGCATATGCACATAGACACACATTTAAAGGTTTTATTGTGGTTTGGGTGAAAGTTTACAGAGTACAGTAGTTTTCCATTCATTAATTTATACCCATTTTGTTTCTTCGACATTAGCTGCAATCTCTCAAGGCAACCACACACTTCCCACTTCCTCCCTGGATTCCTGTTTCCATTGCCGCAGCTTCCAGCCCCTTCCTGCCTTCTGAACGCTGCCCTGGAGTATCTGCTGTTCTTTGGCCTTGCCTCATTGGGTGTTCTGAGAAACATGTTCCTTCTGGGTGGTTTTGTCCACTTCACAGGCCTGTCTATTGTTTGGCTGAAAGGTGATCTCCAGCATGGGTTCAGTTTGGGTTTGAAGGTGTCTAAGGGCTAAAGAAGATACGCTGGTAGCATCCTAGATTAACCACAGGTCAGCAGGTCAACTCTACCAGCTGCTCCATGGGAGAAAGACGAGACTTTCTGCTCCCATAAAGATTTACAGCTTGGAAACTGTGGTAGTTATATAATCTGTTGTCAATTTGAAGATTAAGAGTGAAGGGGTGGAGTCTAGCTTGTCAATCATTGTAGGGCCAATGAGGCCACTGTGTGGGTAGGGCTTTCGGAGGATTTGGGGAGCTCCCGTTTTCCTCCTTGGAGGTGGGAGACACTCTCTCACTCTGCTCACTCCCTGAGAGACCTCATCCCTGTGGAGAAGACACATGGAGAGAGGCTGATGGAGCCAGACCTCTGGAGCTGGAGAAGCCACGTGAGACCCCTGCCAATGTTGAGATGCTTATGCTGCTACTGGATCCACAGGATTTCTCACCCACTGGCCCATGATCTTCCTGCATTCAATAGCATTGCATGTGTTTTGC
>NW_022109491.1:23245736-23261829 GCF_000313985.2 Echinops telfairi | reverse complement strand
GATTTACCTACTGTGGCTCTTCTTTTGATCTTTTGACTGCTACTTTCATGAGCATTCATTGTGGATCCGAGCAAGACCAAGTCCTTGACAGCTTCGACTTTTTCTCTCTTTATCATGATGGTATCCACTGGTCCAGTTATGAGGATTTTGAGTCAATCCCATCTGAATTTCGAGAACATCTCAAGAACAGATTTGACACATTGAACACTAATGACAGGAGACCTGATGACTTTCAGGAGGACACCAAGACTATCGGACATGAAAAAAGGTCATTAAAAAGACAGAAAAGAAAGAAAAGATCAAAGTGGATGTCAGAAGAATCTCAGACACTTGCTTTTAATCATAGACTAGTTAAGGCAAATCGAAGAAAGGATGAAGTCAAAGAGCTGAACAGAAGTTTTCAAAATGCGGCTGGAGAAGACACATCCAATGATTACAATGAAGTGCGCCAAGACCTAGCATCAGAGAACCGACAGGGAAGAGCATGCTCAGCATATGTGAAACGAAAAGAGCTCAAGAAAACATTCAAGCCTCGAGTTGAAATACTGAAAAATTCTATGGACAAAATATTGAATGATGCAGGAAGCATCCAAAGAAGATGGAAAGAATGCACAGAGTCACTGAACGACAAAGAACGAGTTGCCATTCCACCATTTCAGGAAGTAGCATATGAGCAAGAACTAATGGTGTGGCTAAAAGAAATTCAAGCTGCACTGAAGGGATTGGCCAAGAACAAAGCTTCAGGAATCGATGGAAGAGCAATTGAAATGTTTCAACAAACTGATGAAGCACTGGAAACACTCATCTATGCCAGGAAATTTGGAAGGCAGCTACGTGGCCAACTGACTAGAAGAGATGCATATTTGTATACATTCCAAAGAAAGATGACAAACTATAGTGTGAATGCTCAAACTATAGAACAATATCACTGATGTCACATGCCAGTAAATTTTTGCTTAAGATCATCCAAAAACAGTTGCAGCAGTACGTTGACAGGGAGTTGTCGGAGGTCCAGGCTGGATTCAGAAGAGGTCAGGGAACAAGGGACATCATCCCTGATGTCAGATGGATCTTGGCTGAAAGCACAGAATACCAGAAAGAGATTTATTTGTGTTTTATTGACTATGCCAAGGCTATTGACTCTGTGGATCATAACAAACTCTGGGTACCTTTGAGAAGAATGGGAATTCCAGAACACATCATTGTGCTCATGAAGAACTTGAACCTGGATCCAGAGGCAGTTGTGCTAACACAAGGACATGCTGCATGGTTTAAAATCAGGAACGGTGCCTGTCACACTTGTTTGTTCTCACCATACTTTTCAATCTGTATGTTCAGCAAATCATCAGAGAAGCTGTCTTGTATGAAGAAGAATATGGTATCAAGATTGGAGGAAGGCTTGCTTCTTAACAATCTTCATTATGTAGATCTTCAATCTTCAAAATGGAGGATACACAACATTTCTTGCTGAAAATTGGGGATAGAAGCACTTACTGATGAAGATCAAGGATTGCAGCCTTCAGTGTGGATCGCAACTCAATATAAAGATCAAACTCCTCACAACTGGACCAATAGATAGCATCATAATAAATGGAGAAAAGATCAAGGCTGTCAAGGACTTTGTCATGCTTGGGTCCACCGTGGATGATCAAGAGATCAAAACAAGAGCTGCAGTAGGTAAATCTGATGCACAAAATCTCTTCGGAGGATTAAAAGCAAGGATGTCACTTTGAGGACTAAGGTGCACCTGACCTAAGCCATGGTATTTTCCACTGCCTCATATACATGTGAAAGTTGCACATTGACTTAAAGAACACCGAAGAAGAATCAATGCATTTGAATTAGGGTGCTGGAGAAGAATATTGAACATAGCATGGTCTGCTGAAAGGACGAACCCATCTGTCTTGGAAGAAGGACGGCCACAGTGCTCCTTAGAGGCAAGGATGGTAAGGCTGTCTTACATACTTTGGACATGTCGGCAGGGAAGAGTAGTCCCCGGAGGAGGATATCGGGTCAGGTAGGGTCGAGGGGCAGCAAAGGACAGCAAGGCCCTCGGCCAGATGGACTGTTACCATGGCGGCAGCAATGGGTTCGGGCATAAGAACAGTTGTGAGGATGGTGCAGGACAGGGCCGTGTTTTGTCCTGTTCAATTTCTGTCTGAACAGTCCGATTGTTTTTATGATTTAAAATTGTGTTCGACATTTTCCTCCATCTCTGTCCAGGGCCTCCTATTGTAATTCTCATCAGAACGGTCTGCCGTAGTAACTGGGCACCACCTCGTTCTTCTGGTCTCAGGTTAATGGAGGCTGTGGTCCGGTGGTCCCTGAGTCCTTTGGACACATTGTTCTCTCGGAACGTGTTCTTCATTCTTCTCTGCTCCATATCAGAAGCATCTGTGTTTTTCTGAGGGACTCTCTGGAAGGCTGAGAAGGTCCTGTGCAGGGGAGTGGGGTGACTTGGATACTCTCTTGGAGTTGTTCCCAAAAGGTCCACTTGCCTTTGGACCCAGGGGTAACACCTGCTCACAGACTGTGGGGAGAATCAGGCTCCACCCTCTCTCAGGGGGATGTGGCTGGACTCATGTTTGTATTGACCGTTCCCATGGAGGCCTCAGCTCAGGCCCCCACTTCCAGCCCTGAGCATTACTTAGCAATGGATTTCAAGGTCCCCTCTGGAGGCTCTGATGCAGTAGGAATTTGATCTTTTAAAGCTCCCCAGGTGTGTCCAGGAAGTGGTCTGAAGTTTGAGGTCTGCAGTCAGCGGATCTGACTTCTAGTTCTGCTTGTTATCACTGTGTCTATGGGCAGGGGCTTTCTTTCTCCTGGTTTAATGTCCTCATCTATCCCACAAGGAGGGGAGCTCTGGTGGCATAGTGGTTACTCATTGGGCTGCTCACTGCAGGGGCAGCAGTTTGAGACCCCCAGCTGCCCTGAGGGAGAAAGACGGGGCTCTCTCCTCCGGTGAAGCGTTAGAGTCTCAGAAATTCATGGAGCAGTTCTACCTTGTCCTGTAAGGTCACTGGGGGTCAGCATGGATGTGATGGCTGCGAGTTGTTGTTTTTGTTTTGTTACAACGTGGGTGTTCATAGTGTCGCAGGGAGAATAAGCTGTATGACTGCACTGATACTTGTAAAGCACTTACAAGAGGGCCTGTCACAAAATAAGCACTCAGGAAGAGCTGTTTGCCACCACAACCGCCACCATCACCATTGCCAATCACACTAGCAGGAAGGCTTTACCAAGTCTTCCGCTTCACATGTGGAGGAACTGAGGACCAGGGAGGTGTGGACTTATCCAAGGTCACATTGGGAGTCACAGGGGGTGTTGGGGCCTGAAATCTGGTGGTGTTTCGGTCCAGGCTGTGTTCTCCCGGCCGACATAGCCGGCTGGCCCTCCTGCCTGATGCGCCAGTCCCATGCTGTATGTAGGGAGCTGTGCTGGCCGGCACCTGCCGAGCCAGAGCTAAAGAAAGTTTGCTCGACAGCAAATGTTGGCATTTGCCTTCCACTCGCCACAGCACCCGCCTCACCCTCAAATCAACACAGTCCTCTTTCCTTCCTTTTCTGGTGGTAGAGAGAGCTGGGGGGTGGGGGTGGGGGGCGCGGAAATCTGAGATGGGAGTCACCGCCTCTGGATTCCTCAGGACCTATCCTGCAACCACTTCCAAATTCCACCTTCGAATCTCTCTTGCACTCAGTCCTCTGCCACAGCCAAGGTCAGGCCATCTGTATCTTGTGCCTGGACAATTGCACAGCTCCTCTGGGTCTCCTGCTGCCCTCTGTCCCCTCCCCTCTATTGCAGACACCACACTGATGCGGAGAGAGACTGTTCTGAATCACAGACTGACTCAGGATATGCCCTTGCTGAATACCTTCCCAGAATCCTCGTTGCTTTCAGGGTGAGCCTGGGCCCCAGGGCCTCTGTACCGTCACTGCACCTCCTTCCTAGCTGTGCCTTCGGCTCCTTTCCCTCATCACGGCTGACCCTGGCTGCTTTCTCCAGCTGGAATATCCTTCCCTTCTGTTTATCAGCCTTTTGAAATTCCACTCATCCTTCGAGAACCAGCTCAAAGATGCCTTCCTCTATGAAAGCTTCTCTTGCGCCCTGTCCTCCAGGCAGAAGTGATGTCCCGTGTGTGCCCCAACACGTTTCACACCCACCCTCACCACCTTACCTTATCAGCAGGATGGACGCAGTCACCCAAACGATGGTGGCTTCTGGAGCCAATAGCACAGTAACGACAAACGACTGGCTGAGTGTTGTGCCCAGCAAGTGACAAACATTAGCATCTCATTTCATCCTCATGGTAACCCTTTAGCATTCCCATTTTACCGACCGGGAAACTGAGGCTGGCAGCATGGTCAAGATCGCATCGTTAGTAGCTGTGGAACCGGGACTTAAACCTTCTTAACGCCAGAGGAAAGTTTTTACCCAACTCAGCTCAGATCCACACCTGAAACACGGCATTGCCCAATCCCTTGCCTCCCCAGGGAGGTGAGGGTCCTCCCGGCACTGCGCCTGCTCCAGGGCCTGATACACACAGGGTGCTCATTCTGTAAGCGTTCTGTACACCCGCGAGGAAGCCACTGTCCGTGCTAGTGAATCTAATTCCACTCCTTCTATTTCCCCTCCAGGAATTGGCAGATCGGCAATCGCAAAAGAAACAGCGCCAGCCGATCAATAAATAATAATGTTGAAGAATTTAAAATAAGAATCTGGATTATTAAAGTTACAAATCTTTGGTCTTTATACCTTTAATAAAACATGCATCTATTAATAATAGATACTGGTTCTGGCCTGCTTATGCTGAAAAGGGAGGGAAAAAATGACCAGTCGAAAGATGCTAATATTTTCTCTCCTTCCTCAGCCCGATTGCCAGAATGCTACTTCCTGACTAATTACTCATCATGTGAAAAGGCTTAAAATGCTAACAGCACGACGGGGAAATTGAAGATGGGATGTCCGGCCTCGTGGGTCCTCAGTGAGAGATTGTTTCTTCTTGAGACAGTCTTTCTCCTCTTCTGGGATGGACCTGCTTTGCGTTGACTCCAATCCTCGCCACAAGTTCGGTTTTGCTTGCCAACCTCTTCCCTGGGCCCCTTTCCCTTTCTTTTCTCCTCCCCTTCCCTTCCCTTCTAGCCCCTTCCCTTCCCTCCTCTCCCTTCCCCAGGTCTTCTCCCCTGCTCATTTCTCTCCACCCTTTTCTTCCACCCCCTCCTCTCTCCTCTTCTCATGTTCATGCCTTCTCCCTGGTGGCACTCACTACCTACTTCTATGACCCCCATCATGGAGCCCCGATGGCTAACTGCAAGGTTAGCAGTTCAAAATCACCAACCACTCCTTGGGAGAAAGATGAGGCTTTTTACTCCCACAGTAAAGAGTCTCAGAAACCCACAGGGGGCAGTCCTACCCTGCCCTATAGGGTTGCTGGGAGTCACCTTGATGGCCTTGAGTTTGGGTTTTTGTTTTGTCTTGTTTTGGTATGGTGCCAGCACTCCCTCTCATGAGGTGGCGTTAACCCGAGGAGGAGGTCAGGGGAGTAACCAGGAAGAGTCTGTGTGGAGTCTCACAGGCCGTGTAAACACGGTTAGCCCAAGCCTGATGGAGGCACCCCAGGAGTTCGAGGATGGCTTGGTATGACCAGTGATTGGAAAGAGTTTTTTTGGGATGGTGCAACTGAGATAGACTGGAGGTCCCTTAGAAAGAAGAGCAGGAGCCTTGGTGGGCAGGGGCTTAGGACACGGGGAGGGACAACCCAGAAGAGTAGGGTGAAGATGGGTGCCCAGCTGGAAGCGTGCCATCAACGTCGCTGAATTGTACATGTGGAAATTGTTAAGTCGGTGTAAGCCCTGCTGGGCATATTCTCAACCACAACATCATAACCCTGGACGCCTCGGGGAAGCCCCTGGACCAACAGTGTAGGCGCCCAATCACGAGGTCCACCGATAGCTAGGCTGTATTGATCCGCCGCCAACCATGTTTTTGTAATGGTTTTCTTTGTCTTTCTTAAAACTCTGCTTCTCGGCATCCCTGGGACACTGTGACGCCCTCAGGAGACTAGCAGCCCGCCTCCGGATGATATGTCTCCGCACTTCTCTTGTCCTTGTCTGTTTAAGACTTAACTATTCTCTTTGAAAACAACCACCAACATGAAACAAACGGAGTTTTAGAAATCGGCTGGAGGGTGGCACGGGGAGAAGAAGGGAACACGGTTCGCAGGGTTTTCTTAGAACCCAGGCACGAGCACTGCTGGTTTGGGGTGGGCTGGAAGCAGAAGAGATGAAAGGAGCTTTGGTGACGCGGGTTCCGCCACGAACTACCCAGCAGCTCTGTGGGCCAAAGAGGTCACCATCTGCCTCCATAAAGAAGCAAAGCAAAACAGAACAAGAAAAGAGATGATTGTGTTCATCAAGCGCATTTCCTTCCACTGCGAGGTGTCCTTTGGCGCACTCTCGTCTGTTCACCTCGAGTCACTGCAGCCACATGCAGGGAATGGACATTTCTCACAGCCTTTGCTCTGTCTGAAGCCTCGGGTTGTCGTTATTGAGGGGCTTCTTCTTCCCTGACCATCTGCTTGACCAAGCATGACGTCCTCCTCAAGAGACAGGTCCTTCTGATCACGAGACCCCATCACACTCCCTTCTAAAAATAGCCTGGTTGTCCTTCTTCTAAGACAAATCTGTTCTTTCTTCTAGCAATCCCTGGCATATTTAATATTCTTGCAATCACCATAATTCAAAGAACTCGGCTCTTCTTTGCTCTTCCTTATTTGATGTCCAGTGTTTCATGTGTATATGAGGCAGTTGAAAATACCATGGCTTGGGTCAGCTGCCCCTTCATCCTCTAGGTGATAGCTTTGCATTTTAATACGTAAAGAGAAGGTTTGCAGATGATTGGACCAAGGCAATACATCATTTGATTTCCCAACTGCTGTTTCCATGAAGGTTGATGGTGGATCCAAGCAAAATGAAATCTTCGAAAACGTCCATCTCTTCTCGGTTTATTATGACGTTGCTTATGGATCCCTCCGTGAGGTTTTGGCTTCTTTGTGCTGAGGTGCGATCCATGCTGAGGCTGCAGTCTTTGTTCTTCATCAGGAAGTGCTTCGGTCTTCTTCGACTTTGGCAAACAAGGTTCCATCACCTACACGTTGTAGGTTTCTAATGAGTCTTCCGGCAATACAAATGTCACGTTCATCTATGGACAGTCCAGCTTCTTGGATTATTTGTTCAGCATACAGGTTGCATAAGCATGGCAAAGAGATATAACCCCGAATCAGCACATTTTTCCTGGTTTCCATGTAGTGTTCCTTTGTCCTGTTCCCGCAACGGCCTCGTGGTCTGTCCGCAGGTTTCACACGAGCATGATGACAAGTTCTGAAATTCCCGTTCTTCTCCATGTGATCCATACGTTGTTGAGATCCACAGAGTCTAATACTTTTGCTTAGTCAATAAAACACAAACAAACAACTCGCTGGTGTCCTCTGTTTCCAACCAAGATCCATCTGACATCAGCAGTGGTATCCCTCCGTGCCATGTCCTCTTCGGAATCCGACTCGAATGTCCAGCAGTTCCCTGTTGATGCACTGCTGCAACCATTTAAAATGTATCTTTAGCATAATTTCCCTCGCATGTGATATTAACGATGTTGTTTCATACTTTTCACCATCTGTTGGATCGCCTCTCTTTGAAATAGGCGCTTACATGGATCTCTTCCAGTCGGTTGGCCAGGTAGCTAGCTGCCTTCCAAATTCCCGGCATCGATGAGCGAGCACTTCCAGCAGTGTATCCGTTGGAAATCTCTCAGTTGGCATTCTGTCTATTCCTGGAGCCTTGTTGTCGCTGATCCTAATGGGATTTGTTCCTCTGGGAGGCTGGGCCTTGTCTTCTGGAGAAGCCACAGCAGCCAGGGGCCACTTGGTGGATGCAGAGTGGTAGTAACCCATGATGACCACCACAGGGTACACAAGCCAGTGTCTATATCCACGCAGGCCAAATATAAAGAGGCACAGGGTTAAAGATAAACCTCGAAGGACAGTATAACAGTCCGTGCTGCAGATTGGCACAGGCGCTGGGAAGGAGTGACTAACGCAGCCAGGGGAGCTGGGGAAGCGGAGATGTACTGACTTTGGGGCAATGAATTGGGATTCCCAAATTGAAAAAGAAGGCGAATGATAGCTTATGCACAGGAAATAGCAGGTGCAACTTCTCATAGGTACTTTTACTGAAAACGAAACAAAACAAATCTATCTTTCACACTCCTCTCTCTCTCTCTCACTCTCTCACATAAGCACACACACACACACACACATATACAACCTTACATTTGCAAACACATCATGTAACTGTTAGAACTCTTGCCTGCAAGTAATAGAAAACGAACCTCAAAACGGCATCAGCAGGTAAAGCATTGTTGGCTCATATCACTGAAAAGTCCAACGGTACTTTTAAGACATGGTTGAGGCTCAAGTAATGATCCCCTAACCCGGTCTCGGCCCGTCATCTGGCTCCGCCTTCCTCAATGCTGGTTTCGCACATACCCGCCACATGGAGCCCGAATCACCTTGGGCCTGCCAATCGCCTTGGACCTCGATCATCCCAACAGAAATGAACTGAGAACCTCTCTTGCCATTATGCCTCGTGGGTTTTGATTGGGTAGGTGATTGGCCCTACAGAAATCACAGTGGTTAGGAAATTGAGATGCTCCTATTAGCGAAAGCTGAGACATATGTCCACCCCTAAGGCCAGGGGTAGATTCCATCCCAATTAAAGCACAGGGACTGAGAATGAAGTGGGCAGTAGTCTCCCAAAGGAACAACTTATAACTGAAAATGAATGGTTTTGGAAGCTATGAATGTTCAATCCACTGAGTGGGATGCTGACGATCTTTTGAGATACTAGATTCCGACCTGTTGTAGGGGCACTTAGGTGCTGATGACTGACTAGCTCTCACAGGGAGGCAGAAAGGGAGAAGCTGAGACATGTAGCTAGCCCAGGGACTTAGAGGTGGTCCACACTTCTCTTTGGAAGATAGACCAGGAGAGGGTGAGGGACTTGCTTGGGGTCACTCGAGGTTCAGACAGGTCTGGGACTCAAACTCCAGTGACGTGAAGGCCAGATTCATCGTTAGTCTGTGGGGGCTGGCAGCTGCCCCATTCATTAGCTCCCTGACATCTCCTTGTTTCCTTGCATATTTTCACAAGGTTGTTAATTACCAGCCATGAAGCTCAGCAAACATTTTGATAGGCTTTAAAAGCTCATGAAAACAACATTACATTTTAAGGCACGGTTTTCTAATGAATCTAATTAACTGTCAGCCACACAGCCTGCTGGTTTCCAGACAAGGAGGATCATGGCTCTCAGCTTCCAATACAGCCCCAGTGGACAGGGCATGAAAACCTAGCCAAGCTAGAAAGCTCGCTAACATGTCACCCTAGGAGGAGGCTCTCAGCAGCAGTGGCTTGATGCTCTGCATTGTGCTGACTTATTTTCCCCAGATAATCTAGCTCCAGGGCAAAGGCACAATGCTTTAGAGATGTCCCAGCCCTCCAAGTACATAGTTGATTGGCCACCTCAGCTCAGGATCATCCCAGAAGGTCAAGAAAGGACACATCTCGGAGTGCCTTCTCCAATGATGTCTCCCTTTCAAAGGTGTGTCTTTACGCACAGCCCTGGTCACGTGACCCTCTCTTCCTCCCACCCCCACCCCATCCCACCCCATCCCCGACCCCCAAGAGCTGATTTGGCCAAAATGGACAACTGATCTGACCTGGTCACCTCTGAAGTGTAGCTTGACTCACATGATGAGCTGGGTCAACCAGAGGCAGTTCTGGAGAGGGAGAAACAGAACCAGGGGAGGACAGGCCCTAGTGATGAAAGTTCATGATTCACATGGCAATCGGGCTGGAGCAAGGGAACAGCCAGGCCAGTGCTCCACGCATCTCCCATCAGCCATCAGCTCTGCACTCGGAAGTCAGTTTACTCGACTCGTAGACGCTTGGGAACTGGCACCTTCTACCCCACGTATTTGATTTTTCCCAGCTGTCTGCTGTTGAGACGTGTGCACCTTCAAGCAGGGAGAGCCAGAGTGGCAGAAGTACTGCCCCTTCACCATTCACTGCCCCTGGGTGGAAGAGCTCTGACTTAGTGGTTATGCACTGGGCCACAATCCGCAAGGTCAGCAGTTTGGAACTCTCAGCTGCTCTTTGAAGAAAGACGGTCATTCGACTCCTGTAAAGAGTGACAGTCTCAGAAACCCACAGGGACCGTGCAACCCTGTCCTATAGGGTCGCTGTGGGTCGGCTGTGGGCAGTGAGTTTATTATGTTCCGTACTGTTTGTGGAACGTCCTGGTGGGATTGAGCTCCTGTTGCCCACAGCAGTAACGGGCTTGATCTCCCAATCTTTGTGGAATCTCTTTCCTTCTCTGTTTTAAGTCTCACTTTCCTGCCCACATTTTCTGGGATCCAACCCTTTGCACTTGTTTCAAAGCCTGCTTCTGGGGAAACCCAAACCAAGCTACCTGGCAAAGGGATCAGAAAGCAGGACGCTGGCCAAAGAGGAGGGGAGGGAGCAGGTCTACAAAGATGTAGACTCCAAGAGAGGGAGGGGGCGCCTTGGCTCCTGGGACCCCCTGCCTTTGGGTCCTTGGGAGCACCGCTCTGCAGTTCTCCCTGTTGGCGTTCTGTGGAGTCTTATCAAGTGGGGGGCTGGGTGCTCTGGACCATAAAGAACAGTGTAGGCACGTCCTTTTCCAGGCACGTCCGAGTCTCTTGAGTTCTTCAGAACCTTTTGAGGTGGGGCCCGCTGATGTACCAGTGAGTTGAACCCACCGGCCTCTTTGAGAGAGAATGATGACTCCCATAATCTCAAAAATCCAAAATCTCAAAAACCAAAAAGAGCAGTCTTGTTCTGTCCTATAAACTTGCTGTGCTTCAGGATGGACCCAGTGGCAGTGCATTTGTTTGGTTTGTTGCTTTTGTTTATTTTTGAAGGGGGATGTTGTTACTTCTGCTCTAGGGGAAAGGTGGGACCAAGGAAATTCAGTGACTTCATGAGGATGCCCCTCAACATAAACCCTTTCTTGGTTTCGTGCACAGAAACTGGGAAGGAGTTGGGCAGATAGGCATTGGGGCTAGGAGTCGCACGAGAGATTCGGAATTGAGGCCTCATATCCTTTTCTTTGGAGGTAAAACCTGATCACGACCTGTCTGCATGAGTGGGATGAGTCCAGATGAGGTCTCAAAGCAAGGACCCTCCGGGGAAATGACTACTGATGCAGAGGAACGGTGCTGTACGGGTGACCAGCCTACAAAAACACCAGCGGACATCCAGGTGAGTGTGGTCTTTGGTCCAGCACCTTCTGGAAAGGATGCCAGAAAGGAGGCTGGTTGTGGGAGCATGAGTCTTTTTCAGAGGAAGGACCCGATCTAGTCAAATAACACTTGCCATGGTTTCTTATTTTCTGACCTTGACCTTGGACAGATTGTTTGACTGTTCTCTGCAGGGCTGGGTGTCAGGTCCAAGGCATAAAATTAGACCCTAAAAGATAGGACTCAGGGGTCAGTAGGTAGGGTGATGGGGGGCAGACTGGGAACCAGAGTGTCCTGTGGGTCAAAGTGAACTGCTTTGGGAATGGGTTACTTCTGGTGGCCCGAAGCTTAGCAGGTCTGAACAGAATGATCTTTTCAAGAGCATCCAAACCCTGTCCCTAAGCCGCATGACACCTGCCTGATGAATTTCAATTGATACCCTAAACATTGCTCCCTCCCTTCTAGTCACTCCCCTTCAAGAATGAAATGAACTTGTCTAGGTTAGAATGTTTTATTCAAGCCCAGTGCTGGTGGTATCACCAAGGAAGTAAATCCTAAACTAATAGAAGTGGAGTATAATGTAAAATAGCAATTAATCTTTGTCGCGGAGAGTAAGAGAAATTAACAAACCTCTGCGCAAATATTTATTAGCAGAGCCGGCTAGACGGATATCCTTATTATATAATTGGAGGGCCAATTACAACTCGACATTTGTCCTTAAGTTTACTGCTGCTAGGGGCTGAGGGGCCCAGAGCCAACCATGGAGGTGGGAGATGAGACCTGTGGTTTCCTACACAGGTCAGCATGGAGATCAAGTCTCTCTTTCTGCTGAAATTAGATGATGGAGGTTCAGCCTGACACGACCCTCACTAATTCTCCTTTGTGACACATGTCGGGGGAATCCAGTCTCCTACTCCATCCTGAATCTCACTTTTGAACCTCACCCTTGACCAACTCTGGTCATTGAACCAGCTTCCTGTTCTCTTCTTCTCCCCATTCTTTTCAACAACCCTGGAAGTTCTTGATTGGTCTGAATCATTGTCCCTACAAATGCGGAGCTAATCCCACAGGCATCACCCAAGCACCTGCCCACTCCTCCTCCCCCATACCTAGATACAGGCGCCTATAAGGCCGGGTACTTGTGAGACTGTCTTTCTCAATTTTGAGCAAACCAAAGGTGATCATCAAGAATTCCCTCCATCCTGAGATACAAATGCTGCTCTCCCGTCAGGGGGCAGTTTCTAAATCTGGACTAAATCCTTCATTTTCTCTCTACCCCCAATAGTTTTATTGAGCTATAATTCACATATTAAACACTTCTATAGTTCAGTCATATTTAAAAAGAATTGTTTATATACCACAATCTGTTCCAGAACATTCCCCCGCACCTTGCTTCTGTATTCAACCTCCCCCTGCACGTATCCCTGATAAACCATTACCCTAGTGATTGTCAGTTATTATCACCCTCCCTGTGCTCCATATGTTGGAAAACAAACAACCCCAAACAGCAATTATTTAAAAAAAAAAGAAAAGACTAACAACAATATTAAAATAAACCATAAAAAAACGCCT
Organism: Echinops telfairi; assembly: GCF_000313985.2. Lineage (NCBI taxonomy): Eukaryota > Metazoa > Chordata > Mammalia > Afrosoricida > Tenrecidae > Echinops > Echinops telfairi. Next base: position 23,248,947 of record NW_022109491.1, on the reverse strand, counting down.
CTGTTGAGAAAAAAGCAGGAAATATAAAAAACCGAGAACAAATTCAAAATAAGTCAAATCACCAGGTACCACATTTTAATCTAATCACATCTGCCAGAATCAAGTTGACAACAGTCCCTGTCTGAGCGCTAGGTCCTTCCTGTCCCTGGACTGTGGTCAGAGGGGTCTGCCAGAGGCTTCTTCCACGTGGGGACCCTCAGATGCATGTGGGGCTCCCATTCCGTCGTCTCTGGCCTTCTGCAAATTGAGCATTCACTAACTCCCTCGCTTTCAAGCTCCCTCTACGTCACCACCGTGATTTCCTTTTCTAGGGATTGGTCTTTCCTGAGGATCTGCCCAAAGAAAATTCTGTAATTGAATATGCATTAAAAATTCAAAAATAATGAGTTAAGCATTTGATTCATGTTCTTCATCACTCCTTCCAAATAATGAGCTCAACCCTCTCATCTTGGAGGCTTCAAGGGAGTTGAGATGTTCCTACCAGATGGGCCCTATTCTGAGCCAGGCTCTGGGTCATGGCAGTGCCATTGAGCAGAGGAGGGAACCAGAATGTATGGCACACCTCCTGCCTGGCATGCCCCATGCGGCCCCAGGGCAGATAGGATGTCACTGAAGCATCACAGCCACTGCAAGGGGTGAGTATGAGTGTCCCTGTCTTATAGATAAGGAATGCGAGACTCAGAAAGGTCAAATAAGTAACTTAAGATCGCACAGCATCCAACTGGAAGAATTTGAATCCGGGTCTGTCTTATTCCTAAGGCCAGGCCTTCTTGGTGCGAGGGGGCATAAAGAAAGTAGACTTCCTCGTGGGCTTTCAAAGCACAGAGATGTTCAGAGATTCTGCTGTCATCGGTCTGGGTTGGAGCCTGGGCTCTGTTTGTTGGTTTAAAGAGATGATTCTATGCTCGGCTGGGGTTGTAGACCATTGCCTTAATAGGAGGCTAGCTTATCAGCTGCCAGGGGGTGACCCCGCAGTTCTGCCCCACGTCACAGTCCTTTTGGACAATGGCTTTGGGAGAAGTAAATGTTTGTTGACTCTCACAGCCAGTATCTAAATTTTGCTTTGCATGTTCTATGGTTTTTTTCATTAGAGAAGGTGCAACGTGTTCTTTGAGGCAAAAAAAAATCGCTAGTCAAAATTAGCCAGCGTAGTCATGACTTCACGGATGTTTAAGTCGGTGCCTCAGAATGGGCTCCATGGCGGTGAGGTCAGTTTTGGGTTCAAGCCGATGGTTCGCAGATCTCAGGTGTGCAAGACCCACCTTCATGCTTGCCACATGGCTGAGATGCTGATAGGGACTTTGAGCCTCTCAGGGGTGTGGAAAAAACAAATGTCTGTTCTTCAAAGTCGCGCCCTTGCAGTGTGCATGTTACAGAGCACCGGAGGACCCCTTGGTGCTCCCCCCTCCCCATCACCACCCTCCACGGAAGCCTCCCCCACCTCCCCTCTTAGCATGCAGCTTCGCCTCCCACCACTTGTGCTGGCGAATCAATTCTCTGCTTGATTCCGCCCCAAGGCGTGCGCCAGCACTTTAGCATGTGCACTTTATCCAGAAAATTGTTCATTTTGATAAAAAGATTCTCTAGACAAATCCTGATCAAAAGAGGGAACATACAGCCCACAATTTCAACATTCTCACCGACTCCAGACTTGGAGGCTTGGGTAAACTCTCGAAACGATTGCCCCGAGATAATGCTTAAACCTTAAACCACAAATATCCCTTGAAGTCTCCTTAAAACCAAACAGTAGTTTAGCTTCCCCAGTAAAGAAAGTCTGCCTTGAGCAATGAGCTCTCGTAAGATCTCTCTATAAGGGATCACATTGACAATGACAATAGAAACTCGGATTCGTGAGAAAACTTAAGGGGCAGTGAATTTATGTTACTGGGAGAGGAAAACTCCCAGAAAGAGGGTGAGAATGATTGCACAACACAATGTCAAGGGCTTGTCCATGCAGAAACTGTTGCTTCGGTGTAAGTTTTTTCACAGCAACAACAAACGTGCAATCAGTGACAGTAAAACTGGTGAAACCCCGAACCTGTGTAAGGTGGAAACCTGTCAGAGAAGGAAACCCCACCTATCTTCCTCTGCTAGAGAGTGATAGAAAATGGTCAGACAGCACCTTGACAAAGGGGGAAAACTTACAAGACCCCGAAAAAAAAAAGGCAGAACCATAGAATTCTGGCTTTTGCAGGTTACCCTGTATATATTTGGTGGTGGGAGGGATGTGGAGAGGTTTCCCCTGAGCCCTTAACAAGCATTAACTTACATAGTGAAATTGGCACAGTGAAACTGTTGCTTCCATTATGAGATTCTGAGCTGTTTGTTCACGACCATATCTTAAGTGTCTAGAATCGTCTAGCTGGAGCCTTTAGGGTTATCAAATTCACAAATCCAACACCCCATTTCATTTCAAAGGAAAGCCCCCACATTGCAACATGAAAGGGGAACTACGTCCCAAGTGTCTTAGCAGATGCCTTGAAAGTTCCCTGTTCCTGCCTTCGACCCATAGAACCGACGGAGGAGCCCGGTGGCGCTGTGGCCCAGGCATCGGCCTGGGAGCCTCAAATCGGCGGGACAAACCCACCATGTGCTCCACAAGAGAACGATGAGGCTGTCCGCTCCTGTACAGGAAACCCCATATTGAGCGCTATGAGTTGCAATCAACTTGATGGTCATGGATTTTTTTAAAGGGAAGGGTAGAACTGCCCCATAGGTTTTCCCAGGCTCTAAATATTTTTTTAAAAGTTTTATTGGCATATAATTCACATATCATACAATTCAATAGTTCAATCATATTGAGAAGAATTATACAACCATTACCACAATCAATTTTAGAAAGTTTTCTATCCCCCGCCCCCATGGTTAAATTGCCTTTAAAATGAATTGCGTAATCACAATCAGATCTAGTGCTCCCTCCCACCTCCCACATTCCTTGTTTACTCCCCCAACACCAACCTTCCCTATCCCCCTGCCGACCCCTACAGCCCCTATACATTTTTTCATCAGTTATTATCTCTATGCATCCACTTCTTCTGTGCTTTACAAACTGGAAAACCCAACAGAAACAATGAAAAACAAAATAAAGTGGTAAGGGAAAAAAAATATGGCTCTAAATCTTCATGGAAGCAGACTAACTTATCTTCTTCTTAGAGTGTGGCTATTGGGCTTGAACCTCTGACTTTTAAGTTAGCAGCCCAATTTCACCACT
>NW_022109491.1:23242216-23244084 GCF_000313985.2 Echinops telfairi | reverse complement strand
GGCGAGCATCTCTTTTCTTTCAATAGCGCTTCCTCTGAGATGTTTCTAAGTGACATATAAAGGAGAGATGGTGGGGGATGGGGGCAAGAATGTCACAGTAGGCTGGCGTGAGCGGTACAAGCCCCCCAGTAGCACATTGCCCATTCAGGGCACCTTGACTCCCAAATGGCTGTCATTCCCAGCCAGTTCCTGGCCCCTTTGCCCAGCTGGCTGCACTGGTCAACACTTAGCCAAGAGCTTGCCCTCATCATTGATTAGGGACGTTCTGAGCCGTGTCCAATTCCCCACTTCCCTGCCGTGGCCTGTCACTCTTCCTGGACACCAACTCAGGGGAGCCATCTCCAGAGCCTCCACTAAGTGTTTCCGAAACATGTTTAGATGTCGTTTAGCCGCTTGGATGAGCTCATGACTGCCTCATTAAGCTGACGAACTGCGGGAAACCACTTGCTCGCCGCCGCCTCCTGGCGTTGGGCCGGGGCGACACTTTGAATTTTAGGAAGGCGAGTGTGGCTGGTGCTGTGAGTTCACACCCTGCTTCCCAGCCCTCACAGTCCTGTGGTCTTGGCCAGGGGATGCCACTACCCCAGTCCTGGTGTCCACATCTTGACAGCGGGGACCCCACCGGCCTGGAAAGTTGCTACGAAAGGTAAATGAGATAAGGCGCAGGCCCCCGAGGCACTGGGTTCACATTCAAGCTGGGTTCACATCTCCCACGTCCCCTTCTGTGCAAGGTTATGCTTGTCAAGGGCTTAGGGTAGTGCTTATGGGAAGGTGACAGAGAAAGTGCTAGGAATTTTCTGGGTCACATTTGTGCCCTCTTCCTGCTTCTGGTATGTCGGTTTTGAGAAGTTAAGAATGTGGGCGCTGGGCCCAAGCTTTGTGGATGTTTATCTCAGATTCAGTATTTGCTCCAGGTGTGGTTTGGGGCAAGTTGACCTCTCGTGGCTTCCATTTTCTCATCTGTGAAATGGGGATGGCGTGAATAAGCGCCTACCTCTGGAGGCTGTTATAAAGATTAAACAAGTCACTGTGTGCAAATCAGCCAGAACCCGCACACCACTCAGCAGGGGTTTGCTTGTTGGTAGGGCCATGAGTCAATTCCAACTCACAGCAAGTGCATGTGGCAGAGTAGACCTGCCCCCGCCCCGGGCTTTCCCAGCTGAGACCTTTAGCTCTTACTGTTTCACAGAGCGTCCAATCTGCTACACAACGACTTGAAAATCTGCAGGCTCAAATCCATCCAGAGGTGCCGCAGAAGAAAGGGCTGACAATCCGCTGACAAATCACAGCCATTGAAGCCCCCAAGAAGCCCTGGTCTACTCCTCTGGAACCTATAGGCTTGCCACGAATCAGAATGGACTCCGGGACAACTTTTTTCCCCTCATATGTTGGAGATGAACTTTTTGTCACTAAAGACTCCAAGCCCATTTCAGTTTTCCTTTTCAATTTTTTTTTTTTTAAGTCACGCAGACAATTTCAGTCTGCTGGGTCAGGAGTCTGGAAGGGTTGGGTTCTGTTTCTTTCTTTTTTTAAGGTTGCAAGACTTGGGTTGAATTATTTTTTGTTTGTTTGTTTGTTTGTTTTTAAAAAAGTATATTGTATCTAATTACATAGCCCATCTCACCAAATGAAATCAGTCATAATCTTCCATTAGGTCCCCCATAAAGGTGGTTCTCTTGCTTCTTTTGCCTGTTTTACCCCTTCCCATCCTTCCTCCTTCCCTCAATAGCTTCCTGTCCCTCCACTCTCCCTGTGCCCACCCCCGTCCCTGGCCTCACCGTAGTTTTTTTCCCTATTGGTTATTTTGCATTATGTTTAACCAAATGTGAAATCCCATTCTTTCCTTAATTTCTCCACCTAAAGTCTCA
>NW_022109491.1:23236938-23238969 GCF_000313985.2 Echinops telfairi | reverse complement strand
TGGTTCTCAGGGGTTAGCTGGCTCAGAGGTCACCCTCCACCAAGGTGGAAGGTGCGCTCATGCTGGGATGGCCAGCCTCTCCCCAGCCAACCCAGGAGACCAAGGGCTGTAGAGACTTGGAACAGGGGCTCCGTCCCCCGGGATGTGGGCGGCTCCCTCTGCCCGGGGCTCCCTTCTCTAGCAAGAAGAATAGGGGTGGGTCCCTTTCTTTCCACTCTAGTTACCTCAAAGGTGAGACGGGGCCTGTCTCTGGAAGCCTCTTAATTGCAGCTTTATAAAGAGGCTCCACATACAGAAAAGGGGAGAAATTAATTGGTCTTCCAGAGAGCAGCTGAGCACGGTCCCGGTAATTGAATTTCACAATGAATGCCTCCCCCTGGGTGGCCCGTATGTGATCCCAAATGGATGCACGACGTTTTCCTCATGTAAATGGTCTGGGTTTCTGCGGGTTTACATTTTTTGGGGTGGGCATTACTCATTCCCACTCTCAGCCAAGAGGAAGGGAAATTTACATCATCTTACAAATTCTAAAATGGTAAAAGGGAGAGAAAAAGGAGGGGAGGGGAAAGGGGGAATGAAAAAAATAATAAAAACCCATTCGCATCTTGAGATGTAATTTGGCAAATCCTTTGCAAAGGTTGGAAGAGCCAATTCAGAGAATAAATTATTACTCAACTGCAGGCTGCCTCAGAGTGAAGCTGCAGGCCCTGTTGGGAGGTACAAAGCTCGGGGGCTTCCTTCCACAGTGAGTTATGATAGGGGAGATCCCGGGAGGCGGGGTGCACACCGAAGTTGATGAAAATCCATGCCTTGAACGTGGAGACGCGCTAATACTGAAATGTGCCACGGTGACTCCATGCTTCCTGTTTTCACAAAGACCATTCCCAGGAAACCCCCCTGTCCTTGGGAAGGACCCACAAACACTGTTGCCACCACGGTCAGGATCAGAACATTTAGGATTCTAAGTCTCAGTCAGCACTAGCCATTGGAAATAGTGGAGGAGCTACACACCTATTTAAAAATTTTCCACCAGTCATATTAAAAACCACCCAAAGACACAGGGGGTATTTATTTTATTTAAAATACATTACCACCGGTGGTGATATATTTTATTTAACCCAATATATGAAAAAATGTTATTTCGGCTAATTATTAAGATAAGAATTATTAATGAGCTCTTTCTAGTTTGTGTCCTCAGTCTTTGAAATCCAGTGTATATTTGTAATGTATAGCACTAGCCACATTTCAAGTGGTCAAAAGTCAAATATGTTAGCTAAAAATTGTACTGTCCAGGTGTAGTCTTTCCTACAGGCAAGGAAACCAGAGAAATAGAACCCTCCATGAGTCAAGAGTTATGAAGGAAACTGAGGAGGGGTCCTGGTTAAGAAGCCAACTGAAAGGTCTCAATAGTATGTCCTTTTGCTAATCTTTAAGAATATGCCTATGGTAGTTACGGTTTTGTGTCAACTCGGGTAGGCCAGTTTTCTCAGTGGTTTGTCAATAGAGAGACCTACTAATTCCCTCAATATGAGATCTCCTCTGGGGGGCAGTCTAATTCCATTTTATAAGTGGACTCTGTGAAAAAGCTCGCTTGCTTTCTGCTGGGTGTGGATCCTGCATCTGGCTCATCCACCTTCCGTCCTTTGCATCTGAGCCAGTGGTCTGCCATACTGCCTGATGATCCTGGGTATTGTCAGCAGCCTGCCATTTTACCTGCTGACCTTGGAATAATTCACCTTTGAAGCCAGAAGCCAGTCGTCTGACCTGCCAACCTTGGGTTCATCAGCTCCTGCAGTTAGGAGTCAAGCAAAGCCTTCAGCTTGGCCTTTCTCCTCCATCATACAGGGTCTCTGTGAGTTGGAATCGGATCCAGGGCAGTGGGTTTAGTTTGGGTTTGACTGTAATCTAAAGAAATAAGAAAGAATCAACAGCATTTGCCCCCTGAGAATTGAGAAGTAGTTGACAATGGCTCCTTACAGGATCTTACAAGTCCTTTATCACATCAACTGCCGTAATTTAATCCCTTTAAAC
>NW_022109491.1:23211524-23235483 GCF_000313985.2 Echinops telfairi | reverse complement strand
GAGACCCCTCTGCAAGGGGATCTCCAGTGGCCTACTAATGGGCTTTGGATTCCCTGTGTTTCCAGTTCCTATCTGTACCAGTGTACATCCTCTGGTCTAGCCAGACTTGCAAGGTAGAATTCAGATCATGATGGGGCGGGGGAAGCATTTAGGAACTAGAGGAAAGTTGTTTTTCATCGTTGCTACATCACACCCTGTCTGGCTCATCTCCTCCCCGAGGGGCCTTAAGTTTTATGATCCTGATTTGCAGTAATCTGTGAACGTCCCTAAGAAACTTTCATAATCATGAGTGTGGTCTGAGTTCTGCGTGGTTGTTGCAATGGATTATGGAACCCAGCCGAGAAGTAGAGTGCTGTGGGGGAAATGCTTAGTGTCAGAATATGGAGAAAAAAGATGATGGTTGGAGACACCTCTGACCACTGCCATGTAGCGATTGGCCTTGGGATTGTGTGGACACGGTTTCTCCTCCCTTGTGAGCCAAAGGAGGTCAGAAGTGGCCTTCGCACCTTTGACACACACTATGATGTCCAAGACAGGAATCAGGGTGAGGCGGGATGAGGGCTGAATTTAGAAAGAAAAAGTAGCCAGGGGGAGAGTAGGTGAGTGTCTCCTGTTAGGTGTCCTGGGTCTAAGGTTGAGCACCTGGAAGCTCTCTTTGTATGAGCCTTTGCTTCGACTCCATGGCTCTTCTAGACAATTCTGGGTTTTAGATTTGTCTCTCGTATTGGCAGATGACCATAACTCAATCATTTCTAGAAACTTGTGTTTAAATGTGTGTGGGTGAATGTGGGTGGGATATACTAGGGGCCTTCAGAAAGTTCGTGGGGAAATGGAATTCAAAGATAATGGAATTTTTCCATGAACTCTTTGAAGACTTCCTTGAACACAGTATCAGGGGAAAATATATCAACCCTGATCATCCAAAAACCAAATGCACTGCCATCTACTCGATTCCAACTCATAATGACCCTGTAGGACAGGATAGAACTGCCCCAATGAGTTTCCGAGACTGTAACTCTTTATTGGGGTAGAAAGCTTCATCTGTCTCCTGAAGGGAAGGCTGGTGGTTTCAAACTGCTGACCCTGAGGTTAGCAGCCCAATGTGTGACCCCTGTGCCATCAGGGCTCCCAGCCTGATCAAAGACACTGGAAAATTAGCAAAGCAAGAAGAATGATTTCACCAGTCTTCATTTATGAGACCTGCTTAGCACTTGTGTCAAATCACAATTATACATGTAATTCAGATGCCACCTAGGGTCTCGCAGCTGCTGGCAATCTAGATAAGGTTGACTCAGACTCTGCTTCCATGGTCTGTAGGTCCACAGGCCCCCTCCCCAAGAATCTGTAGACTGAGGGGACTCGTGCTCAGTAACATCTGCCTCTGGGATCGTAATTCTGTCATGAATCTCTGTGACCCAGATGTGAAACTCAGCCACACACACAGACAAATAACCGCTCAAATCACCAAAAAGCATTCATGGGTATAATTAGATTTTTTTTCTAAGTTGGTAAAAAAATTTAAATACAGAAAAAAATAGGATAATCTAACAAACATCCACAGCCTTCCAACTCTCAGAAGTTAATGTACAATTTTATAGTATTTGCTTCTGATTTTTAACAAACGGAGTAGGATTAAAAGTGACACCCAGTGTGTATTTTCCTCCCCAGAGGCACCAGCACCAGAAACTGTATTTTATGTCGGGCAGCTTGTGTCTTTCTGCCATAATGTGAAGTTTGAGCTCTAACTTGGAGAATATATGTAGATATAGCCATCCATCTAGTTCATTTAGAGTAATTATCTGGTAGGATTTCATCACACGAACATCTAACTCATTGTTCTAAAGCAGGGGTGCTCAATATGTCGATCGTCGGTCGCAAATGGAGTGTGGGTAGATCGCATGGCCTTAAAAAAATAGATATGAGCTATCATCAATCCCCTCACTTAATTGATGTACAGTGCAGCCAATCAGATGCAATCGGAAGTGTCAAACGCATGCGCAAACAACTGCGCTAAGTGCAGCCAAACTGACGAGCTAAGTCATTGCCAGTTTTAGACCTTGGTTTTTTTCCTCTTAAACGTTAGAAAGGGTATTAAAATGAGTGGGGGAGCTGGACCAAGTAAGAAGACAAAAATGTACCACTTTCATACTGAATGGGAGATTTTGACACTACAAGCAGACATTCAGCTGAAGTCCAGAGCGCAGGAGCAGTTCTGGAACTTACTTGCAGAGGCAAAGCAGCTCGCCAGGCCTGCCTACCGAGAGACTTCTATGTTTGCATCACCCACCTTTTGGTCCATAGTTGAGCACTTGGGGGCCCCCATCTATTGTAGACCACTAAGCTTTCCCCAAATGTTTTTTCTATTGTATAACGCTGCAAAGAGCAAAAGTTCTTGCTCAGAAGTTCCCTAGTGCAGCAGTGCAAGAGTTGCTCTGCAAAGAACCTGGTGGACTCGTTGGATCATAGAACATGGGCATTCTTCACTCCACTAGATAAATTCTACCGAACTTCTCTCTAGCATGGAAGTGCCAACTTAGGATACCACCAGCCGAGTAGAAAGCATAGTTCCTGTTTGGTAAGGAGATGTTCCTGAAGGTTTCGGTGGGGTAGAAGTCAACAGAGAAGTGGTTCTAGCCTAGAAATACAGACAAGGAGCCATAGTGAGGTAGAAGGTTATATATTGAGCTGCTCCCCCCAGGTCAAGGCATTCAAATCCACCAGTCACTCCACGGGAGAAAGATGAAGCTCTTCGCTACTGTAAAGATTTAAAGTCTTAGAAATCCAAAGGGGCACTATGAGTAGTGGGACACCTGTGTCTAAATTACATGTCCTTCTGCCACCCCCTCTCCACACACAGACCCATGCCCTCTGGGGGAATGCCACTTGCTGCTTCAACCTAGCTTGTTCCCCAGACACGGCTGTCTTGCTGACAACGTTCGCCCACCTTTGATGTCTCTCCCTTCAGGGTCTTCTCTCTACTTCTTCCACAGGGGCAAAAAGTAAATTCCCCCCATTTTCTCAAACTTCCGTTGTTTGGGACCTGATGCTCAGACTCCAAGGTTTTTGTTTAGTGTCTGCTTTATCTTATCAGTGTGGTTTCTCCCACAAAGACACTTCCCTAGTCCCAACTCAAGACAGGAGCTCTGGTGGAGAAGTGGTTCTGTGCTCAGCTGCTCACCCACATATTGGTGGTTTGAACCCAACTCGGCATTGTGCGGGAGAAAATTGTGTCAATCTGCTTCTATAGAGATCACAACTTTAGAATCCCCCTGGGGATGTTCAACTCTGTGCTATAAGGTCACTGCGAATTGAACCCAGCAACGGGTTAGTTTTGTGTTTTTTGTTTTTAAGTTTATCAGGACTTGCTGTGTAACAAACCCACCACAAAAGTAACCAGCTTAAAACGAGCATGTTGATGAGCTCATGATTCTCTGGTCATCCCTCTGGGCTGGGCTCAGTGAGGTCGTACTTCCGGTCTTAATTAAGTTCATTCATTAATTGTGGTCAGTCAAGTGGCTCTGCTTCTAGAAATTGGTTGGTGGTCCGCTGGGACAACCGGGTTGGCTTGGCCACGTGCTTCAGGAGGCTAGCGTGGGCCTCCCTTGTTCTCATGGAAGCGTCACAGTTTCAACAGTGAAAGGAGACAGGCCAGCTTCAAGCAAGCCATCTTCAGACTCAAGCTGAGAACGGCATAGTATTGTGTCTGCCTCATTCTAGTGGCCAACGCAGGGCATAAGGCTGGTTTAGATTCAGGTTCTTGAGGGGACAAGCTGCAAAGTCAAGTTCCAAGAAGCATCTATAGATCCAGAGAGGGCTGGAGGAGTGCAGGTTAGCTTCCCTAGGAAGGAGGTTGACCGTCAGGACAGTTAGTAGGCAGTGCTGTTGGGATCATCAGCACCGCTGGGAAGAGAGAAAGGCAGCAGGGCAGAGCGGAAGGAGAAGCTGAGCAGCAAAGATGCGAAAACAAATGTTTCCGGTGCTCCCAAAGTGGCAAGAACGCCGGGCTAGCTTTCTGCTTTATCTTATCAGTGTGGGTTCTCCCACAAAGACACTTCCCTCCTAGCTCAAGACGGGAGCTCTGGTGGGAAGCGGTTCTGTGCTCAGCTGCTCACCCAAATATTGGTGGCTTGAACCCAACGTTGTCCTGAGTTGCAGAACCAGCCTTCTGTGACCCCACATCAATTATAGTTGGGTATCACCAGGCTGAGTTTTCACTCAGAGCAACCCGTTGTCGTGCTGCCCCGTGGGGTTTCCTAGGCTGCCCGCGTGATGGTAGCGGTTACATGTGGGGCTGTGATCCGTAAGGCAGGCAGTTGGAAACACCAGCTACTCTGTGGGAGAAAGACTGGGTTTTCCACTCCTGTAAACAGTTACAGTCTTGGAAACTCACAGGGGCAGTTCTACTCTGCCCGATAGAGCCACGATGAGTTGGCATCAACTTTCTGGCGGTGAATGAGAGTGAATTTTTATGGAAGCAGATCTGCAAGTTTTTCTCCCAAGGAACCACTAGGTAGGCTTGAACTGTCCATCTTTTGGTGAACAGCCAAGCACTTACCCATTGAACTACCAAAGTTCCTTTCATTGTACAAGGAGATCAGCCGCCCCCAATGGGGACAGCCAAGTAAATTCCAGATGACAGCTAAGGTACTCTGTGAACACGAATCTCGGAAGCGGGAAGTGTTCAATCGAGGAGAGGTACCTGTGTGGAACTTTTGAGTCCACCAACCACCTGTCTCATTTCCCGGACATTGTGCCGCTGTGACTGGTGACAAAACCATGGTCACGCTTTTTTCCTGCTCCGCCATCTGGGGTGGAGCCGCTGCCAGGATGCAGATCTCCGTGAAGACCCTCACGGGGAAGACCATCACTCAGTCTCAAGGTCAAACCCTCGGATACGACAGAGAATGTGAAAGCCAAGATCCAGGACAAAGAGGGAATTCCTTCCGAGCAGCAGAGGCTGGTCTTTGCTGGCAAGCAGCTGGAAGATGGATGTACTTGGCTGACTACAGCATTCAGAAGGCATCCACTCTTCATCTTGTGCTGAGAAAGGAAGAAGTCTTACGCCACTCCCTTCAGGGAAAGAAGGGTAAGCTGGCCGCCTTAAAATACTCCCGTTTCCCCAAAAGTAAGGCACCCCCCGAAAATAAGACCTCCCCGAAAATAAGCCCCCCCAAAGCTACTGTAACTCTGGACACTGGACCTTAGTGGCAGGCGCTGCCGTGCAGCTCACTGTTGGCTGTAGTGCAGCTGGAGCAGACAGGAAGTGCGAGGTCTCTTTTAATAAAACAATAAATGCGTACCGTATTCTTCTTCATGGGAAAATAAGATATCCCCTGAAAATAAGACCTAGTGCATCTTTGGGAGCAAAAATTAATATAAGACACTGTCTTATTTTCAAGGAAACAGGGTATAAGGTGGATGAAAATGGCAAAATCAGCCACCTTCGGCATGAGTGCCCTCCACCAAGAGTGTGGTGCTGGGGTTGTCCTGGCAGCCACTTTGACAGGCATGACTGCGGCCAGTGCTGTCTGACCTACTGCTTCCACAAACCAGAAGACAAGTCGTTGTGTACTGGTTAATAAAGGACATGGACATTAAACAAGCACACAAACCATGGTCACTTGTTATAAACATATACAGCAAACATTTGCAGTCACTCAGTAAATGGGTTGTCTTCACCACACATAGATTTAAGGTCATGACCATGCTAGACGTCGCTGTGTGGAGCTGTCTTCCCGGTTTCATTGCTCCTTTATCAAGGTTGTCTGGATGAGACGGAACTTTGCGTTGCCCACCAGGAATCCAGGCAAGAGCATGTGAAACCAGGCTGGCAATGGAGCTGCCACATTGCAATCGAGCCAGTGATGTGCTGCTGTTCTTTGCAGCAGGAGCAGAGAGCGAGAGCGAGAGCGAGAGCGAGCGAGAGCGAGAGAGACCAAGAGCTGGGTCCTGGAGGATGATCACTTAGAGGGGAACGTGGGCAGCCAGGCAGGAAGTTGGCAGCTCCGGGGATAGACTGGAGAGTCATGCTGTGGGAGAAAAACGAGGAAGAGGGGGATGGGAAGGGATGTAAGAACATCCTCATCAGGGCAGCTTTGACCAGCTGGGCAGACATGTTATGAGAACTCGCGTGGCCGCTGTGGGCTGTCTTAGGAGTTTGGGAGTAATCCTGTCTGGGGATAGTGTGGTCTTTGTTCCGTTACTTAGACGATCCCCAGTGAGGTGCATTCAGGGTTCCCTAGAGGTAGAGTGGTTAAACACTCAGTTACTCGTAGTTCACATGCGCTCAGTTCCACAGGAGAAACACGTGGCCGCCTGCCTCTATAAAGGTGACAGCCTTGCAAAACCCACGGGCGGTACTACTCAGTCCCACGGAGTTGCTCTGAGTTGAAATGGACCCCGTGGCAACACATTTGGTTTGGTGTAGAGTGGGTTCCAACTCTAATCACTTCTGAGCTACCCAAAGAGCAGACTGGACCGGATGGGCACACCTGGAGGGAAGACAGGCGCCATGAGAGGACGAGCTACAAGCCAAGCACTCAAGAACGGCCAGGGACCATTGACCAGGAGCCGTGGACAGGGCCAAGCCCCGGCCTCGGCGTGTGGGAAAATAAAGCTCTGTGTTTGGAAAACACCCACTTGCAGTGTTTGTTCCAGCAGCTCTGGGTGATGAAGACGAGTCAGGCTGCAGCAGGGACGAGTGGTGGGGTGCCATGCTCTTGGGAGACAGTGTGCCCTCTACTGAGGCAGCCCCGTTCAGCAGCAGCCGGTTATTCCTATGTGGACATCCACCATTCCAAGAGAAGTCGGAAATCTGGATCTTTGATATTTGATTTTGATATTTCCCCAGAATTTAAAACAATAGCATCAAAACCAAACCAACAGACCAAAGTAAACCTTCCTTACTGACACGATGCGCTGCAGATTCCAGCTTGCACTCTCTGAATGCAAATGTCTAGACCCAATTAAAGTGGGAGAGAACCTGCTTTGACTGGTGCGCCTAGTTAGCTGTAGCCATGGCTCACCAACCATCCGGCAGGGAATGCCGCGAACACTCTCTGAGAAAGGGATATGGGCAGGCATGTGGTGGTGAGCACATTTTCGGAAAGAGAGGCAAGGACTGAAGGGGTGCCCCCTATATTGCTTCCATCTGGAGGCCAGGAGGGCTGAAGTCAATAGCCGGCTTAGCTGGGGAGTTGATTCAGACTCATTGTGACCTTCTCCGGCAGAGAGCTGTCCCACAGCATTTCCAAAGCCGTGATCCTTATGGAAGTAGACTGCCAGCCGTATCATTCTCCTTCAGAGCCGCTGGTGAGTTTGAACTGCCCAAGTTTGAGTTAGCAGTCAAGTGCCTGACTACTTGCACCTCCGCTGCTCCTTCCAGTTTAGGACAGAGGCGTGTTTATCTTACTTCACAATGTGTCTGGAGACCCTATAGGCAGCACAGGGCTGGTACAAAGACTCAGCATGTCCACAAGACCCCAGGCTTCTCCCATCTATTCACACCTCCATCCTGGCATGTAGGCCTCGGTCCCTCATGTTTGGTAAATCATGGTTGCAAGATAGCTGCAGCTGCGACCACCGTGACCATGTACCAGAGACAAGGAAGTAAAAAGTATGAAATGGCCCTTAGATCATGATTTTCCAGAAATCTCCAGCATCATTCTTCTTCTAGCTTGCTAGTTCATACTCCCAAACCTGGCCACCAAAGAAAATGGGAAGGTGAGTAATTTTAGCTAGGTACACTGAAGCCCTAAATAAATCAGAGGGTCTGAGAATAGACCTTGGGTGGGTAATCTGAATACAAACTGTGGCTAAGCACTTGGGGGGACCCGAGCGAACGGCATAGACCACCGAGCAGAAAGATACAGAAGCAGCTGGGCCTGGCTCCTCAGTGAGAAAACGGCTCCCCTTCTAGCCCCTCTAGGCCTCCCATCCTTCCTGACAAACACCCCCCCCCCTCCCCCCCGCTGTCTGAGCAGCCCCACCAGAGCCCAAACCTGGCGAGAGAACTGTGAGATTAAACACCAGTAGTAGTTTCAGGAAGTGCTTCAGAAACGGTCTGATGAGATATATGTTACCGGCACATCTGGTTTATAATGTATATTAATCCCTGACATGTAATTTGAGTAATATATGTAAAGCAAAAAGTCCAAGTGCTGATTTAGGAGTCTTATTATTACCCTGTCAGCAGAATTCATGTTCTATTTGCACAGCGCTCTGGGTCCCGCATCTCATCTAGGGCAGCAGGAAGGCGAAGGCTTTCTGAACGGTGCCAGCTGAGGGTGGAGGCGCCCGCTGATTAGGGTGGGCATTGGTTGGGAGCTTGGAGCCTCCTGGTAGAGTGGGCAGGAGGGGGTTAGGAAGTGAGACCAAATGCCAACTGGGTATCAGGGCAGACAAGGGAGAAGCAGCTTAGATCCCTAGACATTGCTGGGCTTTGAGGTTCAAAGCCAATTCTCCCCCTTTCTCACCTCATGACTTTGGACAGGCTACTTCAACTTCCACTTCTTCCTCTGTAAAATGGACACAAAACAAAACACACACCAAACAAATCACTCCTCCTGCGTCCTGATCCCATGTATTTCGGAATAGACCTGCACACAGGGCTGCCAATACCTGTGACCATTCAGAAACAGGTCTCCAGGTCTTTCTTAGGGTCCCCTGGGTGCAGTCCAAACACCAGACCCTTGGTTGACTTAAACACCCGGGGACAGAAATCATAGTAGTACCTGCTGAACAGGGCTGTCTACATAAAAACCAGTCATCAACATTTACTATGGGCTCGGCCCAGGGTTCCAAGGGCTTGACATACATTATCTCATTGAATGTTCACAATCCAATCTTGTGAGGTTGATGCTACTCGGATCCCCAACTTATAGAGGAAGAAATGAGGCACAGAAGGGGCCAATGGTGTCCGATAGAATATTCTGTAACAGTGGGAATGTGCTCTGTAGAATTCTGTAGAATCCCACATCGCATCACTAACCATCTGTGCAGGAGCCCTGGTGGCATCATGGGTTACGAGCTGGGCTGCTAACTGGAAGGTTAGAAGTTTGAAGTCACCACAAGAGAAAGACGAGGCTTTGCACTGCCGTAAAGAATTACAGTCTTGGAACCCACAAGAAAAGCCCCCCCCAAGCCAAAAGGGCAACAAGAACCCGAAACGATCCAATGGCAGTCACCAGCCACATATCACTATGAGTTGCAGTCAACTGGATGGCAGTGAGGTTGTTTTTTATCCTAAGGGCATTTATTGAGCACCTGTTTATTAAGTTGATTGAACCCTTTAGTAATCTAATCTTTTTTATTAATTTATTACTAATTGGGAGTTAATACACATATCATATCATTCCATAGTTCAATGGAAGTGAGTTTTTTGAACTGCATGTTGACTCCTGAGGGCTTGAAATGTGGCTAGTATGACTAAGAAACTGATTTTTAAAAGAAAAAAATTTTGACTTTTAAATTTAATTAATTGAAATGGAACTAGTCACTTGTAGCAAATGGCTACTATATTGAGGAGGGACTTCCAAAAGTTCATGGAAAAAATGGAAATGAAAGAGAATGGAATGTTCCCATGAATGTTTTTAAACCCAGCTCTAGGATCCCTGCCTCGCCACATTCACCCCGGGGGACGGCTTATCCACTCGCAGCCACTGTGCGGAAACCTTCGGGAGATCAGTGTCTGCCTAGGTAGGAGTCCAGCAATAGGGGTGATGGTTCAGCCCTGACCGGTGCTGGTTAGAACGTGCTCTGGGCATCACCAGTAGAACAAGTCCTTTTAAGGTGTGTGGGAATTTGGGACCGCACACCTTCTGGAGAACCACTTAATGAGCGCCAGGATCCTAGACAATGTCCGAGTCAACGGGATAAGATGGACCTGGAATTGACAGTCTAGTGAGGGTGATGGATAATAAGCAATTGACCACCCAATTAATTATGTAATAGCAATTAATTACAGTCATGCCTGAGTGCATGCCAATGTGGCAAGTGATAAAACGTCAGCTAGAGGAGTGTTTGGGGAGTCTTAACTAGGAGCTGTTAACTGACTCGAGCAAAAGAGATGGGTTTGCTCAGGGAGGCATCGGCAACGTAGGCGAACTTGAAGTTTGGCTTTGAAGAGCTGGTGACGGTAAGGGAAAGAGGAGTACTCCGAGTGGAAGGAACAAATGGGTGAAGGTTCAGAGGTGTGTTAGTTGGTTGTACTTCAAGTGTTTGGGTCAAAGACAGTGTCATGATTCCACCAACCATGAGAGAAGATGACCCTAAAAAGATCAGTTACTAACCAGAAAGGCTGGTGGTCAAGTTCAGCCAGAGGTGTTTGGAAGAAAGGTCTGATGAGCTACAGCTGCAAAATCAAGCGCGGAGCCCTTGTGGAGCACCGTCAAATCTGACACACCTTGGAATCAAGCCCGGCAGCAACTGGTTTCCTGGTTTGGGTTTTATGATGTAACTAAGTGTCAAGTAGGAGCCCAGGTGGTGTACTGGTTCCCGCTTGGGCTGCTAGCCTCAAGGTCAGCAGTTTGAAACCACCAGCTACTCCTAGGGAGAAAGACCGGGCTTTCTTCTCCTGTAAAGAGTTGCAGTTGAGGAAGGGGAGGGGGTGGGCATGCGAAAGAGCTAATACCAAAGGATCAATAGAACGTAAATGTCTAGAAAAGAATGAGGGCAACATGTGTACAAACATGCCTGATTCAATTGATGTATGGGTTGTGATAAGTTGTATGAGCCCCCAATAAAATGATTTTAAAAAAAAAGAGTTGCAGTCTTGAAACTCACAAGGACAGTTCTATCCTGCGTTAAAGGGTCGCTATGAGTCAGCATCCACTCTATGGCAGTAGTGAGTTTGGTTTTGATGTTTTGGTTTTTTTAAAGTGTAGAAAGTGCAATGTGTTTTTCTTACTTGTCGTTACACACAACCTAACACACACACACACACACACACACATGCCTGTAGTCCTGTTCACTTATATTTTTTTAGGTTAATCTGCTCCTTTTATTTAAATACATATCATTTAAAAGCAACTCACTATTATTCTAGCACACATTAAAAACCATTGCCATTAGGCTGGCTGGTGGTGGGAGGGAGAGAGTGCCCTCACAGATATCTATTGACTTAACATGGCTATTCACCTATGTCCATGAAGGTGGTGGAGCATACAGGGTGCAAAGCTATGAAAAGTTCTTAGACCTAACCAAACACCTTGAGGAACTAAACCGCTACGCCTGGAGGCCCAGGGCCGTGGTCTCAGAGGACACTGAGGTCAATTAGCAAAACAGAGTCCACCAAGAGTGTTCTGCATCCTACTTTGGTGAGTTGCCACCGGGATCTCAAAGGTTTGGGAGCATATGGCTAAGGTACAGCTATGTCTCTCGCTGCGCAGAGGACAGATGAAAGGTGAAACTCACACACACGTGGACAACCAATCCATTCGCTCCATTAGTCGTGATGAGCTGGAATGGACTTGAGAGCAGTGAGTTTTCAGGAGAATCTTCCTGGAACCGACTGCCCCATTTTTTTCCTGGGTAGCCATTTGAACTGATGACCCTTCATTACCACATTACCAGTTGAGTTCTTTAACCCATGTACCACCAGGGGTCTTCTATAAAGAGTCCAGCCTAGGACCCGCTGCCCCCCCCCCTGTTGTTGTACTGTCACATGGGGCACTATGGGTCAGAATTGACTCCGTGGCACTTGTCACCACCCCCAGCACCACCGCCACCCATAATGAATGGTGCTATCGGAAACGCCTTCCGATCGCGGGGAATCTCCCACTTTTATAGTGAACAGTATCAAGGCTGCTATTGGATTGGGGAGAAATAGTGCTTCATCTCTCAAGGTCTGTTCCTGCAAACGTCAGCTTGACAGAATGACCTGGATGAAGGGCGGTCAGGACCTTGCATGCTTAGAATACCCAGAAGGCTGTGCAGGGACAGTCAGAGACTATGCTGGACAGCCTCTCCCAACCCCCATGCCCAGAGGGTACCCTAATCTCAAGCCCCATGGCCCGGGTCAGATAGGCTAGGGGGTTCTGGGAATCCCCGGCTGAACGCCATCTTTCTCTCCACTACTCCTACAGCACAGCATAAGGTGACCGCGAGAGGGCTATTACAGAACTCACCTTCATTCCACTTCAATCAGGAATAATAAAAGGTGAATGACTACTCACTTCAAGGGATTTAGGTTTTATTAATAAAATAACCCAAATGTCTCCAGGAGACACTAGACTGCACATTCATGGGATATACTAGTAATGTTTTCTGTCCATTAAATCTTGCTACAGTGGTGCTCTGTAACATTCAGCCTAAAACTCTCTAGGGACATGTGAGGTAGTAAGCTTTATGTTGGACGTAGGAATGTCCCGGTCAGCTGTGGGGGCTCCGCTCAGGTGTCTTTTAGCCTCCTTCTGGAACCAGTGGTCTCACACCACAGCCATCGAGTGGCGAGTGGATGCCCACGCCTAGTGACCCTCTGGACAGAGTAGAACTGCCTCCTGTGAGTTTCTGAGACTGTCGTTCTTTATGAGATTAGAAGGCCCAGCCATCTTTCTCCCTCGGAGTGGCTGGTGGATTTGAACTGCTGACCTTGCAGTTAGCCCAGCTTATAACCACTATGCCTTCAGTTCTCCTTCAGAACCCATAGATTTACCTGGACATATTTTTCTCTCGGTGATGATGGAATGGCAAGAGAGCCCTACTTTAAGCCCATTTGCTTGATTTCTGGTGAGATCCCACTGACAAAAGCAAGGTTCATGGCCTGGCCCAAAGTGAAGGGGTGAGGCATTACAAGGGGCTTCAAATTTTTCATAGGAAAAATGGAATTGAAGAGAATGGAATTTTTACATGAACTTAAAAACACACAACATTTTATTGAGGGCTCTCTCAGCTCTTGTAACAATCCATACATCAATTGTATCAAGCACATTTGTGCATATGTTGCCATCATTATTTTCTAGACATTTATTTTCTATTGAGCCCTTGATGATAACTCCTCTTCCCCGCCCTCGTGGCACCTTTATAAATTATAAATTATTATTTTCATATCTTACACCGACTGCTGTCTCACTTCCCCCATGGTTTCTGTTGCTCATCCCCCTGGGGGTGTGGTGGTGTGGTTATGTGTTGATCATCACTATCGGTTCCCACTTCCTCCTCTCCACTCCCCACCTTCCCCCTACACTCCTGGTCTCACTATTCCCATTCCTATTTCTGGATTCCGTGTGTTGTGAGTTCCTGTGTCTTATTGGTACCTGTCCACATGCTCCGCTCTAGCCCACAGTGAAAGGCAGGACTGGGATCCTGATAGTGGGGGATGAGGAAGCCTTAAGGAACCAGTGGATTATTGTATGTTTCATCAGTGCTTTACTGAACCCTTCCCTGTGACCCCTCTGTGAGAGGATGTCTCATTGTCTACAGATGGCCTCTGGGTTTCTGCTGTGACCTCCCTCGTTCCCAACAATATGGGGTTTTTTGTTGTTGGTTGGTTGGTTTTGGGTTTTCTGATGCCTGTTACTTGATCCCTTTGACACCTCGTGATCACACATGCTGGTGTGCTTCTTCCATGTGGGCTTTGTTGCTTCTCTGCTAAATGGCCGCTTGTTTAACTTCAAGCCTTTAAGACCCTAGACACTAGATCTTTTGATAGCTGGGCACCATCTGCTTTCTTCACCACATTTGCTTATGCACCTATTTTGTCTTCAGTAATTGTGCCGGGAGGGTGAGCATCACAGAATACCAGCTTGTTAGAACAAAGTGTTCTTGTGTTGAGGGAGGGCATGAGCAGAGGCCCGAATGTACATGGGCCAATACCTCTATTGTTGTGAATTACTATATCTCATATGTACATGCCTATGCTTATACCTCTATCCATATGGTTGCTTCCTTGATCATTCCTCTGTTTCCTTTCACCATCCTCTTGACCCG
This sequence comes from Echinops telfairi, assembly GCF_000313985.2. Taxonomy (NCBI): domain Eukaryota; kingdom Metazoa; phylum Chordata; class Mammalia; order Afrosoricida; family Tenrecidae; genus Echinops; species Echinops telfairi. The sequence continues at coordinate 23,221,557 of NW_022109491.1, read as the reverse complement.
CCATCACGCTTGCTCCACTTCCGCCTCTTAGTAATTCCTCTCCGCTAGATTGCTGTTGCTCCAACACCCCCAGGATCTCTATGTCCTTGTTGCTGTTGATTTTAATTCCCTAGTTGTTCCCTGTCTATGGCGTCGTTTGCTCACCACTCCCTTCACCTGCCTCCTTCTCCCCCCAGTCTCTCCAGGACATTGGTCCCATTGCTTTCTCCTCTAGTTTGCTCTCATGCCTCTCTTAGATCAGTAGGCAACCCAACGATGACAGAGAACAAACAAAAAGAAAACAAAAGTTTGAAAAAAGAAATAAAAAACAAGCAAACAAAACAGCATATGTAATTCCAGGTCTGTCCACTGACCTTGATGACTGTCTCCCCACTGGTTGTGGGGGAATTCCGGGAGCTGCCCTCCTCGCCTGAAGTCTATTTTGGGACACTTCAGGGGCTTTACGTCTTTTCTTTGCTACCATTGCTGTTCTGTTCTGTTCTCTTCTTGTTTTGCCCCTCTTCAGAGGGATTCAGACTAGACTAACCCCAGCTGTGTGTCCCCAGTATTGTCCTCGGTTGCAGTATGCTCCAGTGAGGGGGCAACATGTCTTGGGCTGTTGTGGGCCCTACAGTCCTCTGTGCCTCAGCAGCCCCGTGCAGGGACTTCGTCCTCTGGGCTTGGTGTGCCGATGTGGGGTCTAGAACGTCCCTTTCTCTTTTTCCTTCTTGGTTTGCTTCTGTGCGTGCTGGCATGCCAGCCCCTCCCCCCAACCTGTAGGTTTAGTGCAGTGGTTCTCAACCTTCCTAATGCCATGACCCTTTCATACAGTTCCTCATGTTGTGGTGCCCCCAACCATAACATTATTTTCATTGGTACTTCATAACTGTCATTTTGCTACTATTAGGAATCAGGCGACCCCTGTGAAAGGGTCATTTGACCCCCTAAAAGGGGTCACAACCCACAGGTTGAGAACCACTGGTTTAGTGTTATCCTCTGTAGCACATATGTCTAGGGGAGGGGTCGGTTTGGCTCTGATTGGGGCCAGCCTTGTTGCCCAATCTTTTCATGCAATTCTCCATGTGGTTACGTTGCTTTCAAGATTTGGTGCACCATGGTGGGGTCTGCATTCACATTCCCAGTTCTGTGGAGACATAACCAATACTCTCCCCCAGGTCGGTTAGTGCCCTGCTCCCCTTGTGCCATCTTCCCCACCCCGTACCTTTCATGAACTTTTTGAAGTCCTCCCCCTCGTATATTCCACCCATGGGAATAGAGAGGTAAGTGAATATCACTGACAACAGCATTCTATCATCTATCAAATGCCACGTTTCCTCTTCCTGTCCTGTCTCACCCACATAGGGTTCACAAGCCTTTCCCCTAGAATTTTCCCTAGTCTCCTTTCAATCCCAAAGCACCAAAATAAAATCATCCTTCAAAGAATGAATACTCAGATGGTAGGGTTTTCCCTCAACTGCCAGAATACACCTTTAGAAAAATGTAAGCTTCTTTATTTCTGTGTTAGTCTGGGTGGAGTAGAGAAACAAATTCATAGACACGTGTATAAGAAAGAAGTTTATATATAAGAGCAACTGAATATTGAGAAAACATCCATCCTATCCAGATCAAGTCCATAAGTCCAATATTAACCCATATGTCTGATACCAACCTATAAAGTCCTTTTTTGACTCATGAAACACATGCAATGATGCCTAATGCAGAAAGGTCACAGGCCAGCGGGTGCAAAGTCTTGTGGATCCAGTGGCATTGTAAGCATCTCATCGTTGGCAGGGGTCTCCACGTGGCTTCTCCAGTTCCCAGGACATGGGGTCTATCAGTGTAGTGTCATGTGTCTTGTCAATAGAATGTCTTTCTGGGAGTGAGTCCTGAGAGAGAGTCTTTCCTGCCTCCAAGGAGGAAATTCAGGAATTCCCAGAATTCTCAGGAGAAGGCCATGCCACACAGAGGCCTCATTGGCTATGATCAGATTGACAGACTGGACTCCACCCCTTCACTCTTAATCCTCTCAAGTAACAAATTGACACCAGATTATGTAACTACCACACTTTCCTAGTTAGCTAAGATCTCTTTCCAATAATTAAGAATAAATGAAGTCTTGACTCTCAGTGCATGCCTCCAAGCTTCCTCTTCTGCCCACCAGCCTGGGCTGGCTCTGGAAGGAACATATGATAATCCCAGTGTTTGTGTTTAAGCATTATGCGCACATGAGGCCTTCTGATTGGGAAGAGATACCTATTGTGCAATTTCTCATAAGGAATGGCTCCTTTGTAGTTTTTATGGTTATATCTATAAGATTATACAAAGTATCACATTGATTTAGAAATGATTCCAAAAAGGGAGAGAGAAAAGAATCACAGCCATGGCTAAAGCCTCTATTTTCATTGCTGCTTTATGTGCGATAAGTCCGGAAAGTTTACAACTCAGGTTCTGGTTCATTCACACACGAGCTTACTTCTGACAAAACGTATTTAAACCTGTCTCTGCCATCAGTGGATGGCTGCCGACAAATCTCTCAATAATACCCTTATCTTCCTTTCCTTAGGAAGCCTTCAAAGAAAAGGTTAAATCAAAACAGGGGTTTCTGAGGAGATAGACCAGTTGTCTTCCAGGCAGAGTGGTCAGTCCGCAGGTTATAGTGACTGTTTTTTGGGAATTCCAAAGGATAATCAGGATAGATTTTCTTGAAGAACATAGAACCATCATGGGGACTTCTTAGGAAGAAGTTTTAAGAAAATTGAAATCTGCACTGGTGAGACAAAGGCCAGGAGAGTTACCCCCAAGGAGTTGTTTGTTTGTTTGTTTGTTTGTTTTTTCCCATCACAACAAGTTCATTATTTGAAGGCTGCAAAAGTTATCCTATGAGAATCTCATTGAGAAACCTTCCCTGGTCCACCCTCCGGTCCTGCTCTTACATCATCAGGTTTTTTGTTCCCCAAACAGGAATGACACTGAAAAGGAACACGCTTTAAGTCACTCAGGGATGTCCAAACTGCTGCTTTGACATGCGTGTAAATTTGAAGAACTTCAAAAGTGAACAGACCTAGAGGAAGGATATGTTGAGAAACAACAGCCTTACATTTTGATATCTTTATTTAATAAAGATGTCTATGATTTTGTAGCTATATTTTTTTACTTTCCCTCAAATAGTTAGAGTGTACTTAGACGATTGTAGCCACAAAGTGTTAAAATATATGGTACCCGATATATAATAATATCTTTTCTTTAAGGTTTTGTTTCTTTAACCTATATGTGAAGGTAAATTAAACAGGAAACATGTGTATGACTGGGAATCTAAGAAGCCCCGGCGGTAAGGTATTCCCTGCATCCTCAAAGACCAGATATTGACAGCCATCTCCGTGTGGCTCCTTTCTTCTTGTCCTAGCCCCCATCTGTGAACATCTCCTTCATGCCCGGGGATACATGTATGGGTCAAAGCTTCTTAGTTGGAAGTGATAGAACCCAACTCCAGTTAGCTTGAGCGAGAAAAGAGGATTTCTTGGTTCATTATAACCAAATCATAGGTAGCCCAGGGTGTGTTGAGTGGATCCAGAGATGACTGGATTCAGATACTCGAGTCCCATCAGGCCTTTCTCTCTCCTCTCTGCTGCTTCATTGTCTGTTGGGACCATGCTTTCCTATGCCAGGTGGGTCTCCTCTACCCACGGGAGCTGTGCTCTTGGGAAACTCCAGAATCTGACTTCAGCTTTAGCAACTTTGAGCACGTTTCTCTTAGCTCTGGTGTAAAAAAATTCCAGGAGATGCCTCTAATTAATCATGCTTTTGGGGGGTGCCAATGAGTTGTAGATGATCGACTTTAATCCTCCCACAAATATAACCTCCATGAGGACAAGGCCCTTACCGGCTTTGATCATTGCCATGGGCATAGCAGCCCCCACAGAACTGAGCACATAAAAAGTGCTGAATAAGTATTTGTTGAATGAATGCATGCTATAGTTCCCCTCCAGTGAGTCCTTCCCTCCAGAGAGCTAAGCCATTTAATTTCAATTAGTTTATTGTAGCTTCACCCAGAGCTGAGCAGGAGTGCTGGTATTTTCTCTCAGACGATTAAGTCTTTTAGTGGAGAGCCAGGATATGCTGGGTCACTCTCCGTGCCCCACACAAGCCTGGCCGGCCCCAAGGAGGATTGTAAGGCTGTCAGAGTACTGGCTGGTGACCAAAAGGCTGCATGGACCCCTTTAATTTAATGCCCTCTTAATTAGTATAAATAATGACAGGGCTACCCCTTGCTGCCACTGCCTTTCTGTCTCTAAGGCTCATTAGGATCAGTGATGAGCAGTCTTCCTCCTAACCCTGGTGCCCCATAGGCACAAAAATGAGATCAGGTCCCAGGAGCGGGGCTGAGGGAGAAGGCAGACTCTGGAGTCAGTCAAAGGTGGATTCTGGTCCCAGCCATGCCCTTTTCTCCCTGGGTGACCTTGGGCAAAGCACATCCCCTCTCTGAGACTGATTCTTCATTTGGATGGGGCAGCAGTCAGTATGGCTCTTGGTCTTTCTCACTCTGAGTAACCTCTCCTCATGTGACTCTTCAACACTGTGGACCCACAGATCTCTTCACCTTCACAGTGTGAACCTGGGATCAACCAGCTAGACCTAGGTTCAAATCCTCACATCTCCCTAGCTGTGCGGATTTAGATAAGTCATTTCATTCTGTGGGTTTTTTTAAATCATTTTATTAGGGGCTCATACAACTCTTATCACAATCCATACATACATCAATTGTGTAAAGCACATTTGTATATTCATTGCCCTCATCATTCTCAAAACATTTCCTCTCCACTTAAGCCCCTGGCATTAGGTCCTCATTTTTCCCCTCCCTCCCCGCTCCCCTCTCCCTCATGAGCCCTTGATAATTTATAAATTATTATGTTGTCATACCTTGCCCTGTCCGACGTCTCCCTTCACCCACTTTTCTGTTGTCCGTCCCCCAGGGCATTTCATTCTTTTGAGTTGCAATTTCTTCTTTCTAGTTAAACACATACGTGCACACACATGCACACACACACATACACACGGAAACACTCCTAGAGATGTTAAATTTGAATCTGAAATCTGTTGCTTACTAGTTGTATGATCTTGGGCAAAATTTGAAGCTTCTCTGTTTTTTTCACCGGATAAATGGTATTTAAGACCATTGTCTTCACAGGGTTGCTGTGAAGATTAAGTGCTTCAATGTATGTAAAGCACTTAGAACTGTACAAGGAACATGCAAGCATTGAATGTGTGTGCACTGTCATTGTGGCCACCAGTTAATAAGACAATTATTCCAATTTATGTAGTGCGTCTGCTAAAGCCAATGAAGAAATTGAGGCATTCTACTAACTTCTGAAGTCTGAAATTGATCGCATATTCAATTAAGATGTATTGATAATTACTGGTGATTGAAATGTAAAAGTTCAGAGGAAACAGGAAGGATCAGTAGTTGGAAATCTGGCTTTGGTGATAGAAACACATTGGAGATCAAGTCAGAGAATTTTATAAGGCCAACAACTTCTTCAGAAATACCAACATGAAATAAATGAATGAATGAATACCAACATGAATGGCTACTCTACACATGGACCTCACCAGGCGAATACACAGGAATGAAATAGACTACACCTCTGGAACAAGATGATGGAGAAGCATAATATCAACAGCTAGAACAGGCCAGGGATTGACTGTGGAACAGACCATCCAGGGCTCATAAGCAAATTCAAACTGAAGCTGAAGAAAATGAAAATAAGTCTGCAAGAGCCAAAAGATGACATTAAGTATACCCTACGTGAATTTAGAGACCATCACGAGAATAGATTTGACACAACGAACAATAATGACCGAAGACCAAATGAGTTGTGGGATGATGTGATGGTTAGAGTCTATGTCATCTAGACACCCCTGGGTGAATGTAAGGGTAGAGCCTATCAATCACATCAAAGTCTGATGATGCCTCCTTGGGGGATTGGCTTTTTGTATAAGACAGAGATTCTAAGTGAGCTGATTTCTCTTTGATCCCTTGCCTTCTGCTGAATCCTGTTCATTGATCTCCTTGTTGCATTGCCTGCTGATCCCAGGAGCCATCAGTGGACTACCAACAGTGGATTCATTTGGCTGACCTTGGATTCATTTACCTCTGTATCCACCAGCCTGTGCCCATCCCTCCCTGTTGCTTCTGATGCATCAGCTTCCACAGCTACACGAGTCAGGAGAAGTCTGACTTGAAGTAGACTGGGCTTACCTTAGTAAGCAAGTTTTGAAATATAAGTATATTTCTAGCTACAAACACATTCACATGTCGCTGCTTTTGCTTCTCTAGAGAACCCAGCCTAACACAGACATAGAGAAGCTCGTATGTGAATGAAGTCATAAAAAGACACAAGTCATAAAAAGACAAGAAACAACGAAAGAAAGAAAAGATCAAATTGGATGTCAGGAGAGACTCTGAAACTTGCTCTTACTGGAAGAGAAGCTAAAGAAAGTTTAAGAAATAATGAAGTAAACGAGCTGAACAGAAAATTTCAAAGGGCAGCTCCAGAAAAGCAAGTCAAATGTTATAAGGAAATGTGGAAAGCCCTGGCGTTAGAAAGACACAAGGGAGAGAGAGCACACCATGCGTGTCGCAAACTAAAAGAACTGCAGGGAAAAACCCAAGCCTCGAGGTTTAATATTCACAAATTCTGTGGGCAAAATATTGAATGATACAGGAAGCATCACGAGAAGATGATTGGAATGCACAGAGTCATGGTACCAAATGCTCTGGCTGACATTCGACCATTTGGGGAGGTTACATATATATGATCAAGAACCAACAGCGATGAAGGAGGAAGTGTTTTAGCTGCTGATATTGAGCGTATCCATTGGCTCTTTCTATAGACGCCGTCCATTTTATTTCTGCATATTCTATCTAGACAAGTACATGTGTATAATCACCATTTGTGTTTTTGAATCAAGGTATTTATTATGAAGAAGTCACTGGTCTTACAAAATTCTATCATGCTATCTCCATTTTGGTTTCTAGCACCAAGACGATATTTTCCAACTACCGTTCTTTCCTCTTTGTTTCCAACTTTGGGGTTCCGGTTGCCAATAGTTACCAATGCATCTTGATTATATGTTTCATCAATTTCAGACCGAAGACATTGGTAGAATTCTTCAATTCCTGCACCACTAGTTTTAGTGGCTGACCCATAAATTTGAATAATAGTTGTATTGACTGTATTTCTTTGTATTCACATAGATATTATCCTATCACCGACAGCATTGTACTTCAAAACAGATTTTGAAATGCCAATGCCCTTTTTGATGATAAATATAACACCATTCCTCTTGAATCTGCCATTCCAAGTATAGTATTTTATTATTATTATTTTCTTATTCAAAACGGCCAAGACCAGTCCATTTCAGCTCACTAATACCTAAAATGTCGATCTCTATGAATTCCATTTCATTTTTGACAATTTTTAATTTTCCTAGACTCGTTCTTCGTGCATTCTAAGTTCCAGTTACTCATTGATGTTTGCAGCTGTTTCTTCTCATGTGACTCATGCCCTATGAAGGCTTTATTCCCACAGGCTTTATTCCATCCACGTACTTTGACAAGGCAGCTCTTCTTCATAGTTTGAGTACCTTGTGACCTCACTCATCTTCTGACACAATCTCTGACAATGCTCTGCTTCTATTCATTCGATATTCAGTATCTCACCATGGTTTCATGCTATCCGTACGGTTTTCAGTGGGCAATTCTTCAGCAGTGGACAGCCTATTCCTTCTTCATAGTCTGTCCTTCGTCTGGAAGCTCTGCTGAAATGTGTTTACTTTGGGGGACCCTGCTGGTATTTGAACTACCAGTGGCATAGCTTCTAGCATCACAGCAACACATGAGCCACAGAGTACGACAAACGGATGGACAGATGGAAGGAGGGGAGACTAGTGGTTCGAAATTAGGAAAGAAGTTTGTCAGGGTTGCATCCTCCACCATCCTTATTCAATCTGTACACGGAGCAAGTGGCTCGAGCAAGTGGACTGCATGAAGAAGAAGATGTCCTCATGGTCGAAGGTTGGCTGATTGACAACCGATGATATTTAGATGACACGATCTTGCTTGCTGAAAGTGGAAAGGACTTGAAGACCTTGCAGATCAAAGACTACAACCTTCCATAGGGATTACATCTTAGTGTGATGAAAACCAAAAAATCGTACACAATAGAGAAAAGGTTGACGTTGCAAAGGATTTCATTTTGCTTGACTCTACAGCTAATGTCCGTGAAAGAGCAGTCCAGAAATCAAACACATATCGCGTTGCATATATCTGCTGCGAAAAAGAAAAACCTCTTTCAAGTGTTCAAGGTCTAGGAGGTCACTTAGAGGACCAGGGTGTGCCTGACCCAAGTCATGGTGTTTTCAGTGTGCTTATCTGCGTGGTGAAAGCTGGAAGACTGAAGAACGACCGGTGCATTTTGAATTGCGTCGGGGACGAATAGTCCAAGGGTCACGGGCTGCCAGGAGAAAGAACAAATCTGTCTTGAAAGTGGTACAGCCAGCATTGTGCCTTAGAAGCAGGGATGCAGGGCTTCACCTCATGGACTTAAGGTATGCTATTCGGAGGGACCAATTCACGGGGAAGGACTTGGTAGAGGGTCAATGGGGAAAACGACACTGAAAGAGATGGATTGCCACAGTGTCTACAAAAATGGACTCAAGCGATGATTGTGAGGACGGCACAAGCCTGGGCAGTGTTTCATTCTGTTGGCCACTGGGCTGTTATCAGCCCGAACCTAGTCCATGGCTTCTTGGCATCTAACAACAGCAACAATATCTCCTGGAATCTTTACAACTCACCTTTGGTAGACTTTCTTCACTTCTAAACCGTGGATCATAATAATCCTAACAGACGATGGCTAGAGAGATTCTGAGCAGGAACACAGGCAAAATAACAAACAATAGCAAAAACCAAACTTACTACCCTTGGGTTCACTCCGACCGATAGTAAGCCTATCAAGCAGAACAGAACTGCCCCACCCGATCAGCAGCAAGGCTGCAAACGACCATATCACAGTGTGGCTGGTATTCTTGAACCATAGACCTCTTGGTTAGCACCTGAGAGCTTAATCACTGTACCACCAGGGCTCCTCCGTAATAATAGCAGACACTCATGTTTATTGAGCATTACGATGTGCTTGTCAGCAAGCAACAACAATGAAAAAGAACAGTAGAACACCCTCGTGGAAGTTGATTCACCTCACACAATAAGAAGTCGAGAGGCAACTAGGCTCTTGTCTTCATGCTTCTTCGTTCTGATTCAGCCAACCTTTGTTCTCAAGGTTTCAAGATGGTTGCCATGTCGCTGAGTCGCAGCGGTCTTCTGGGAAGTAGCTGGCAGTGCCAAAGACGGAAGAGGAATGCAGTAGGTCTATACCTTAAGACAAAACAAAGCAAAAATAAGATTTCTGGTAAGTAATACCAAGCCGCTCCTAGTTGCTTATCGTTGGCAAGAGTTTTGTCATATGGCTGATCCTCGGTGCTAGAGAGCCTGGGAAAGGAAATGTTTTCAAATATCCAGTCTTCAAGGCAAGTGAGGCGGTGGATGATTTTGGAGTAGCCAGTTCATAATATCTGCACTTTCCTATCTAATCTCTCACAAAGGCCTTGAGAGGCTGCAAACTCTGATTTCTGCCTTACAGATGAATAGACAAGACTGGGGAAGGCAAAAGACTGGCTAGCCCAGGGGTTGGCAAACTTTTGAGACAAAAGAGCCAATCCTGTCCCTCACAACAATTTAAAAATTATTTGAGAGCCATCCCTATATATTTGTTTTTGTTGTTTTCATTTTAATATCAGTTCACTCTTTAAAAACAGTTTTATTAGTACTTAATCCACATATCACACAATTCCTTAGTTCAATCACATCAAGAATTGACAATCATTACCACAATCAATTTTAGAACATTTTCTCCCCCCACCCCCAATGGTTAAATCACTTTTAAAATGAGTTATGTAATCACCATAAGTCCTAGGGGGTGCTCCCTGCTCCCTCCCA
>NW_022109491.1:23201293-23210062 GCF_000313985.2 Echinops telfairi | reverse complement strand
CCTTAATACTAAACCTATAAATATATGCACAAAGATCTATTTCCCCATCATCATATATACATATATTTACATATATACATGCCTGTATTTAGACTTCTATAAATGCCCTTTGCCTCCTAGTTCTTTCCTCTCCCTTTAATTTTTATCGATTTTACTTCAGAGCCATATATATATATATCATGCTGCAAAGAGTCTACCATGATGCCCAGCACACAATAGGTTCTTAATAAGAGTAGTTCCCTTCCATGCCTTTCCTCCCACTGTGAGGCCACAAATGGTAACTCAAGTCCTCCTTAGATGTTCAAGGCTGGGCCTCTGTACCCCTTTCCCTGCAGCACAAGCACATAAGTGGGAGGGTTACAAGTGAGAGTCTGTGGAGAGAAAGATGGCAGACCACACCTGAGGCTTCCATACCTGTCCAGCTCTTTGGCCCAAATGGGATAGTTGTGTGTGTGTGTGTGTGTGTGTGAGATGGTACTTCGCTCTTTGATACCAGTGTACACTCTGGCTGTTCATTTTGACATAATTTGTTCAAATGATTTCAAACCAAAGCCATGTATTCTTTGGTTTCATATGGTATTTTCAAAACAGTCAAATGAACTTGAATGTTGAGAAATTTCACATCAAAGCCCACATTTCTTGCCTTACGGTGTTGGAGTGGGAGGGAAATTCAGGCCATCTGGCCACACTGGGTCCACATTCCATATGATAAGACTTAGCCCGATCTGGGGACCAGCCACCCCCTTTCAAAGAGCTTGGGCTCACCCCCTCACCACAGCCCACACCTGCTTCCCTTATTGTTGTTGTCCACCTGGTCCCTGTGACCACTGAGTTCATGTCTTCCTCTATGAATAGGTGGAAGGACTCAGGCTCAGAAAAGATAACAATTTGAGAGGCAATGGCAGACTTCCCACTGGGCCACTGTGACTCCCGATCCAGTGCTCCTTCCATTCCTCCTTCTGCAACTGCGTCTGACTTTGTCTGGAAGGCGCTATTGTGGTGGGAGACGCGGTAGAAGGAGCTGAGTGTGCGGTAGCTCCGCCGATGGTTGGTCTTGCTGCTTCCTTTCTTTGGGCCTCAGTTTCTCCATCTGTAAAGTGGGAATGATGGCAATCCCACCCTCTGAGGTATGGGAGGGCCTGCAGAATCGTGTGGCCCTACGGAAATGGTATTGAATGTAACTGCGGCTTTGATGGCATATTGCCGTATAATCCCCCACTTAGTGGTTTGAAACCAGAATCATTTTCTTCAATCTAGACTGGGCTGGGGGGTGGAGGGGTTGGTGGAGGCAGGGTGGGGGTGGGGTGTACTTTTTCTACTGATTTTGCCATTGGCAGGGCTTCAAACTGGTTCATTCCTGTTTGACCCCCTGTTGAGAATTTGCACCGACACCCCCACATATTCTGAATCAGGATCTACATTTTCTAGAGGATCCCTGCATGCTTCTTATGTATTCCTAAGAATAAATAATTCAGAGCACCATTTAAAGAAATACAGACTTATTGTCAATAAAACGTCACTAAAGAAAGATAGAAATACGGACACCTGGGTACACGTACCCGAGCGGCTCCCCCTCTCCTCCAGCTGGGATTCTCTTGGGCTCATGGTCCCCTGGTTGGATCCAAAGGTGAGAAGTTATGGGGGAAGCTGAGCAGAACAGCAAGTAAGAACATCTGGGAGCACAACGAAAGCAACATCTGGCTGAGAACCCTTCAAAGAATATGAAGACATGGCTTTGGAGAAGCAGAGAGACGGCACCCTCAGGACAGCCGCAAGGTTGAGGGCAACGGCTCTGCCAGTCTGGATCCTTCTGCATATCGGGGTGCAGCTGGGCTTCCTGAGCACTCCATCCTTCTCAAAGATCGTCCTGAGATGATTTTCCTCCTCAGAACAAACGCCACAGACGGTTTCAGAGGCTTCTTCATTTATATTTCTTCTAATGTGCTTCTGCTTGAGCAAATGAGCCCTTAATGTCAGTTCCAATTAGAGTGGCTGCATCTGATCTCAGTAGCATCGCTCACGGGCACAAAGGGGGGTGGGGGGTGGGGCAGGGTGGAGGTAGCACACAGGGAAGGTCACTGGGGATGGAGGAGGGGGAAGTGTCCGCTCGCTATTAGAAGGTTCGAAGGTACAGAATGATTTGTTCTCTGCTTAATGAAGCCATACTTCATTAAGTATGAAGCCATAGAGCATGGCTTAACACCGGTTCATTCCAGGATAACAGAGGAGTGGGGCAGAATGTGGACTGGGGGGCGCAGAACAAGACTTATAGATAAATAATCACAATCTGCCAATTTCCCTTTTTGTTTCTTTCCTTCTCCCCCTCCTCCCTCCCCCTCCTCCTTCCTTTGTTCCTTCCTGCCTGCCTTCACCCCTCCTTTTCTTCTATGTCTCTGCCCCTGTATCTCCCAACAATCATGTTAAGAGCCTTCTTGAACACCTTTGTGTCAGAGACACTACACAGGTCATTTCTACTCTTCACAAGCACTCTGCCAGGAAAATGTAATTTGTGTCCATTTTACAGAGAAGCCCACTGGGGCTTCGAGAGCTCAGAGAGCTTTGCCAGAAAGTGGCAGGACTGGGGTTTGAACCAGCCCTGTTCATTCGCTTTCTGGGTCCGATGTCATCAGTGATTGAGCACTTGGGAGGACCTGGCTCCTGAGGAAGTCTTGCCAGTGGGTGCATCTCCGATGAGAAGTGTCTCCCACGCAAGCCTGACTTTGTGTCCTGGGGCTGCCGTAACAAATTACCACAACGTGGTTGGCTTAAAACAACACCCATGTATTGCCTGGGAGGTCTGGAGGCTAGAAGTCCAGATCGAGGCTGTCAGAGGGCTGTGCTCTCTGAAGGCACCAGGTGAAGAGAGTTCGCGTCTCTCCAGCTTGCTGGCTCCAGGCATTCCTTGGCTTGTGGCAGAAGAATTCCAGTCGCTGCCTCTGTTTTCACGGAGCCACCCTTCTCTCTGGGTCTGGGCTCTTTTATAAGGACACCAGTCATATTCGATTAGGGACCGTTGTAATCTACCTCCAGGATGACCTCATGGTAATTAATTATATCTATAAAGACTCAATTTCCAATAAGGTCACATTCATAAGCACTGGGGATTAGGAGCTGAACACATGTTCCAATTCATAAAAGCCAACTCAAATCAACCCATAAAAAACTCCAGACACTCAGATGGGCAGTGATTAAACACAGATTAACCTGTGTAGGGCTCGGAGTCCAGTTACAGGGGCTCTAACGAACTCTGGCTTTTAGTGTCCATGATTTGTGCAGTCCCTCTCTACTTCATTTTTCTACCTGTAAAATGGGCAAGCTGAATTAAATATCTCAAAGGTTCAGTCCAACATGACTGCATTTATAGAAGGGTCCTCCTTGTTGCAAATACCTTTTTACAACAACCTGACTGACTACCACCTACGTGGACTCTGCTAGATGGAATGCGTAAGAATCAAACTGACTTTGTATCTGGGGAGAGAAGACGGAGAAGCTCAGCATCATCATACAAAACAAGGCCAGGGGCTAACTGTGGAATGAACCATCAATTACTCCTATGCAAGTTCAAGGTGAAACTGAAGAAAATGAAAACAAGTCCATGACAGCCAAAATATGACTTTGAGTACATTCCACCTGAATTTAGGGATTGTCTCTAGATTTGATGCCTTGAAAGCTAATGGCCTAGGATCCGACGAGTGGTGGGGTGACATTAAGAACACTGTACACGAAGAAAGCTGAAGGTCATTAAAAAGACAGGAACACAGGAAAAGATCCCAGTGGATGTCAGAAGAGACTCTGAAACTTGCTCTTGAACATGGACTAGCTAAAGCCAATGGAGTAAAAAGCTGAACAGAACCTTTCAAAGGGCATCTTGAGAAGACTAAGTATGTACTACAATGAGATGTGCAAAGATCCAGTGTTAGAAAACCAGAAAGGAGTCTCAAGCTGAAGAATTGAAGGGAAAATTCCATCCTCCGTTACAATTTTGAAGGATTCCATGGACAAGGTATTGAAGGATGCAGGAAGCATCAAAAGAAGAAGGAAGAAATACACAGAATCACTGTACCAGAAAGAATTGGTCAATGTGCAACCATTTCAAGAAGTAACCAGGAACCAGTAGTCCTGAAGGAAGAAGTCCACGCTACACTGAAAACATCAGTGAAAAACAGGCTGCAAGAATTGATGGCGTGGTTTCAGTTGGGTTTAAAAAATGATGGAATACTTATTAAGGTGTTTCAATAAGGCGATAAAGCATTGGAAGCACTCACTTGTCTACGCTTCTGTAAAAACTTATTGTCTTGGAAACTCAAACTCTATGGAGGGTCATTGTCAGTCGGAATCCACTCCGTGGCAGTGGGGGGGAAATACACGTGGGTATAATCCCATCTGGGGTTTCTTTGTAATGTTAATGTGGTTATAATCAGTAAGGAGTGTCTTAAGCCGATCACTTTTGAGAGATAAAAGGAGCAGGTTCCGCACAGGGCACAAGAGCAAGCAAGGACAAGCAATGGGGAAGAGCCAGGTCATGCAAAGACCAAGGAACAGAAGCTGAAAAGAGCCAAGGGCCTTCCCCTAGAGCTGACATGATCATCCATTGATCAATCGATAGATAGGTAAGTAGATAGATAGCTGGTGGCCTGAATTTGGACTTCTAACTTCCTAAACTGTGAGAAAAGAAATTTTGTTCACTAAAGCCACCCACTTGTGGACTTTCTGCTGCACAGCACCTGGGAATGAAGGTAGCATCTATCTTCGCCTGGTTGTGCTTGCTTGTCTGTGCCTAGGACACAGACACTGTTCCTTACAAGTCAGAGTGATATGTGTAAAGTTCTGCATGAAGTCAGTGGCTGAGAGGGACAGCTGCCTCCCAGACTAACCTTCTATCCAGTAGGAATAGCACAATTTCCTCCCTACTCACTTGATGGGGACTAAGTCCTCTCTGGGCCCCTCTTGGAACACTGGCAGCACAGTGGGTTATGAGTTGGGCGGCTAACCAGAGGTCAGGATTTGAGCCTACCCGCTGGTCTGAGTCCATAAAGATCTACAGACTTGGAAATCCGAAAAGGCACTTCTCCTCTGTTCCATGGGACCACTATGAATCAGAATCCCCTCGATGGCAGGTGCTTTGTTGTTGTTGGTCTAGTCCCTCCCTGATTGGGGTGAGGAGTAGCCAGCTCTCCTCGCATCACCACCAAGTCCCATGTTGTCTCTAGAGGTCAGTGCATCCGTTTCTCCATCTGTAAAACGGGACCTGGAACAGAACGACAGTTCTCAAACCATGTTCCGTAAACACCATGAGTTTTATGGCAGGGTCATTGCAGAAGGAAGGGAGTTTGTGGTTGAATGGAGAGACCCACAAGCAAGCAGGCCTTTGGGTTCCTTTCCCTCCTTTCATGCAGAGGCATCCCTCTCCCTAATCTGCTTTATGCATCACCTTACGCTTGCTCATGAATCCCTGGGGGAGTAGTGTAGTGCTTCACACAGTGGACGGCTAACTACAAGGCGAGCCATGGGAGAAAGAAGGGGCTTTCTAGTCCCAGAGAGTTACAGCCTTGGAAGCAAACAGGGGCAGGTCCCCATGAGTGGACATTGACTTGATGACAGGGAGTTTGCTTTTTAAAATTGTTTATGCTTGCTTGAAAGAGGACAGCACTGCATTAACAAGTTTGACAAGCCCTAGATTAGGCGTCTTTGAGGATCTTTCCAGTTCTAATAGCTCATGATTTTATGAGTTACAGGAGAAAGAATAACTTTGAAGACGATATGACTATTTTGAGTGTTTGCTCAATGTCAGGCACTGTGCTAAGTGTTTTACATATATTTATCTTATTAAAAAAATCTGTATGATGTAGAAAACTAATTATCCCCATTTGGCAGATACAGAAGTTGGGGCCGAGAGTAATTTGCTTAAGATCACATAGCTGGTAAGAAGTGTATAGGGGGAGGGTTGCAAGGGTAAAGGACAGCCAATTAAGTCCAAGTTGATTAGAAGGTATAAACTACCAGCTCACAGGCTGGGTCCAACCCAGAAGATGTGTGTCTTTTGGTTGGCACAAAGCTTTTTACTTCTTAAATTTGAATGAATTGGCAACATTTAAAAAATGAAAGCAATTTCACATAAAAATAGGGATCTAATATGTGTGTGTGTATATATAATATATATATTAGAAAAATTAAAAAGGAAAGGTCTAACCAACTGGAGGCCCAAACATGACAACTGTGTGGAGCTGAGTATGACCGCTGCTTCTTTAGAATGACATGACCTCCCCCCACCCTCCACCACACTTGCCCAGCACCACTCCCCTTTAGAGTAGAACCTGGTACTTGACCACAATCAGTACTGATTACAGTAATCAGATTTCAATGCAAAATGTCGAGAACATTTTTCATTGGAACTGGAAAAAAACATCGGAATCTGACCCAACACGTGATTTTTGTAAACAAAAGCAGTTTGTGTTTCAGTCACTTGGCGTTAGTTGGCATTGTTAGTACTCATTGTTTAAAATGTTTTGGTATAATTTTCTTAGTTTTTGTGGCTTTTTATACTGTTATCTAAAAACAACAACAACCATGTGTTCTAAGAGTTTTTTTAAAAGAATCATCAAGATAAGGAACTGGTTAACCAGATTAGCAATATTGTCAATGATAATTTAGTAAACCCTTTTAGAAAACAGTTAAGAAAATACCAACAGCAGACCACATTAAACAGATGATTTTTTTTTTTTTAAGAATAAGTCAGCTAGGTCCTAGTGAAAAAGGGCAAAGAAGGGAAAAAACTCCTGAAAAGTAGTTACCAGTCGATTTTATGGAAGGGGACTCCCCCTGCACACCTCCTCTCCACAGATCTAGATCATCATCAGTCTCAAGGTATAGGCCATACTGTAGCTGTTAAAAACTTTTTAAATGGGGTGTTTCTTATTTAAATGATAACACTTAACTCTGAACTTATTTACATTGACATTTCTGTGTAACGTTTTGTCAAAAAGGCAAGGTTAGGGTAAAAACTTGGTGGCTGAGAATGGGTTAATCCATTTTCAGTTAATTCTTCTGGGAAAAACTGATTTGGAACTCCACTGCATCGCGTCTGGATGCTCCTTCTAGAACAGCCGGTCCGGGGTTCTACTGTACTTAGATCTGGCCCTCTTAACTCATTAAGGTACCAGACTTGGCCTTTAGGTGTTTGAGTGTGCACCCCTAGCCCTAATGAAGTGTGTATCTTCCTCAATGGCGTCCTCCTTTTAGAGCCCTCCCTTCCAGCTCTTGCTGATTGTCCCCTGACTGCCGCTCTTTCATCTGCCTCTTTATTCACTTTCCTTCATTCTTTGCTCAGATGAAGAGAGACACTGTTAGAGTCCTCCATTCTCCCCTCTGGCATCCCTCTTCCTGATCCCAGCACCGAGTTCTTTACAAACACCCCTCTGACGGAGGAGATCTGGCCCATTTAACATGAGCTCAGAGGACAGAAGTACACTGGGGGGTGGGGGTGCGGGGGGATGAAGTGGTTGAATGCACACCTCAGAGTATCTGGGTGCGAATCATTTTGTTTGTTTGTTTACAGCTCCATGTGGATTTTTTTTTTTAAACATTTTATTAGGGGCTCATACAACTGTTATCCCAATCCATACACACATCAATTGTGTAAAGCGTATTTGTACATCATTTCTCAAAACATTTTCTCTCCATTTAAACCCCCGACATTAGGTCCTCGCTCCATGTGGATTTTGTTAATTTGAACACTATAAGGACTTCTCCCTCTCCCTATATTGACATACTTTAAAAAGATCATTTTATTGGGGGCTCTTTCAGCGCTTATAACAATTATATACATCAATTGTATCAAGCATATTTGTACATATGTTGCCATCATTATTTTCTAGACAGTTACTTTCTATTGAGCCCTTGCTATCAGCTCTTTTTTCCCACCCTCATAATCCCTTGATAAATTAGAAATTATTATTATTTTCATATCTTACACTGACTGCTGCCTTCCTTCCCCTGTGATTATGGTTGTTTGTCCCCCTGGACGGGTGTGTGTGGTTATGTGTCCATCATTGGGATTAATTCCCTCTTCCTCCCCTCCTTCCCTATCTTCCCCTTCCCCTTCTGGTATCGCTACTCCCATTCCTGTTCCTGGATTCCATGTGTTGTGGGCTCTTATCTCTTAGCTGTACCTATGTACATGCTCCAGTCTACCCACAGTGAAAGGCAGTTACTGGGGTCATAAAAGTGGGGGTGAGAAAGCGTCAGTTGAACCAGAGAAGTATTGTGTGTTTCATCAGTGCTTTACTGCACCCTGATTGACTCATCCCTTCCCTGTGACCCCTCTGTGAGGGGATGTCCCATTGTTGACAGATGGGCTTTGGGTCTCTCTCCCTATCCCACTCTTTCTCAAAAATGTTTTTTTGTTTGCTTATTTGTGTTTGTTTGGGGTCTTCTGATGCCTGTTACTAGGTCCTGGTGACACCTCATGATGGGCGTAAATAATTTAAAAAAAATCATTTTATAGGGGGCTCGTACAACTCTTATCACAATCCATACATCTATCTATTGTGTCAAGCACATTTGTGAATTTGTTGCCATCCTCGTTCTCAAAAACATTTTCTTTCCTCTTGAGCCCTTGGTATCAGCTCATTTTTCCCTTCCCTTCCCCACTCTTCCTCCCTCACCCTTGATAATTATAAATTATGTTTTCATGTCTTACACTGACCCATGTCTTCTTTCACCCACTTTTCTGTTGTCCATCCCCCAGGGAGGGGGTTATATGTAGATCAT
>NW_022109491.1:23198832-23200964 GCF_000313985.2 Echinops telfairi | reverse complement strand
GGCCTTTTTTGCTTCTCAGCTAGATGGCCGCTTGTTTATCTTCAAGCCTTTAAGACCCCAGATACTATATCTTTTGATAGCCAGGCGCCATCAGCTTTCTTCATCACATTTGCTTATGCACCTGCTTTGTCTTCAGCGATCATGGATTGTGTCAGGAAGGTGAGCATCATGGAATGCCAGTTTAATAGAACAACGGGTTCTAGCATTGAGGGAGTACTTGAGTAGAGGCTTGCTACTCAAGTCCGTCTGCTACCTTAATATTAAACCTATAAATGTATGCACATAGATCTATTTCCCCACTGTCATTTATAAATATATTTATATATATACATAACTGTATTTAGACCTCTATAAATGCCCGTTGCCTCCTAGTTCTTTCCTCTATTCCTCTTACTTTCCTCATGTCCCACTATAATGTTCAGCCTTCATTTGGGTTTCAGTAATTCCTCTCAGTTACATTGACCTTGATCAAGCCCTACCAGGCATCCTACACCCTCCTTGCCATTGATTTTGGGTCATTTGTTGTTCCCTTGCCCCTGGGTTTGTTAACACCCACTTCCTTTCCTCTGCCTCCCGTCTCCCATGTCACCTGGAACTGTCAGTCCCATTGTTTTCTCCTCCAGATTGTTTATTCTGCCTATATTATCTAGATAGACCTGCAGAGATAATAATAAGCACAAAAACAAGACAGAGCAAAACAAAACAACGACGAAAAAAGAGAAAAGCCTGCAAATAGTTCAAAGTCTGTTTGTTGACCTTTAGGAGTGTTTTCTGGTCGAGTCTGATGGGGTCCCATGCCCTGGCCTCTCTGTCTATTTTTGGTATTCCCTGGGGACTTCATTGCTCTGTTCCCCTTGCTGTTCTGTTGCTCACCTTTAATATTTCGTCTCAGTGTGGTGGGGTCAGATCGGATGCAATTCCTGCACCGTGTCTCCAGTGTTGTCCCCCGTAGCGCTATGGGTCAGTGAAGGGTGTTGTGTCTCGTAGTGGGGCTGGCCATATGGTCCTCTCTGTGCATTGGCTGCTCTGAGCAGGGTTATCATCCTCAGGGCTTGCCGGGCCAGGATGTGTTCCATTTTCTCTTCCTCTCCCTTCATTTGCTCCTGTGTGCTCTGATCAGACATGTCCCTCTGCCTGAGCTGTAGCTTCAGTGCTGTCCTCTGAAGTACATTCTTCTGTGGGAGGGGGAGCTGTCCACATAGTTGGGATTGGAGTCGGCCCCTCAGACCTCTCCATCGGTTCCCTACTCCACGCCAGCATGTTACATTCACATCTTGGACCACTGGTTGGAGTTTGGTCCCTCTTTCCCTGTGGAGTATAAACAATATACTCACTTTGGGTGGGTTAGTGCCCTGTTCCTCGCTACCCATGTATTTTTCTTTCTCTCCCACCCCCCTCCTTTTTAGTTGGCTACTATATGTATCCCTGTATTTGGTCTAGCCCCTGTCATACTACCTGGACCTCATTCCAGGAATGTTCATATATAGTAGCTTTTTCCTTATGCCCCTTTTGCATTTTTAAGCTTACCTCAGTGGATTCATGTTGTGCTTGGCTTACTTCGCTTAGCATAATTTCCTCCAGTTCTCTCCATGCGGCAATGTGCTTCATGCATTCATCACTGCTTTTCAGTGATGCATAGTACTCCATTGTATGTATGTACCACAGTTTTTAAATCCATTTGCCTGTTGATGGAAATTTGGGTTGTTTCCAACTCATTCCAATTGTGAACTGTGCCGCAATGAACACTGGAGCACAGATGTCTGGCCATGGTTTGTTTCTAGCTCTTCTGGGTATATGTATGCCCAGTACCGGGATTGCTGGGTCATAAGGTAGCTCAATTTTCATCTGTTTTAGATATCGCCAAATCAATTTCCATAGTGGCTGTACATACCTACAGGTCCACCAGCAGTGGATGAGAGTTCCTATCTCATCACAGCCCCTCCAACACTTGTTGCTTTCTGATTTTTGGAACTGGGCTATCTTTGAGGATGTTAGGTGGTACCTCATTGTTGTTTTAATTTGCATTTCTCTTATGGCTAATGATCAGAACATTTTCTCATATGTTTATTGGCCATTCGGATTTCTGCCCCTGTGAAACTTCTGTTCAGGTCCTTTGCCCACCTCCTCAGTGG
>NW_022109491.1:23195958-23197866 GCF_000313985.2 Echinops telfairi | reverse complement strand
GAATGATGAAGGCAATGAATGTACAAATGTGCTTTACACAATTGATGTATGTATGGATTGTGATGAGTTGTATGAGCCCCTAATAAAACGATTAAAAAAAAAGAAATAAAAAAAATCAAGTAAGTGAACTAGCATTGAGATATAATAAATGTCATGAAAAAAAAAAGGCACAAGAGGGCAAACAAACACCCCTCTTTTGATAGGGTGTCCAGGGATGGCATCTCTGGGGAGATGAACTTTAAGCAGAGGCCTAAAGGTTAAGAAAGGGCCAAAATTTAGAAGAGCTGGGGGAAGAATGTTTTAGGCCTTGCTTTCAATGCTATCATCTGTCTAGTTTGATTGTCTTCATTTGGGGCATGGAGATCATCCAACAAGCTGTAAATGCTGGTCTGGCAGAGCCAAGCTCTCCAATCAAAGAGCTCTGAGAAGGAAGTTCTGTCTCTTAGGCAGATACTGGGGCAGGAGAGAGGTGAGAAATATTACAGGAAACCACGGGTTAGGTTGGACGAGGGACAGAGCAATAAGGCCAGTTCTGAGGTTCACTGAAGACCCTTCTGGCTGTCTCAGAGGCCGGAGCAGGGAGACCTGGGAGGCTGGAACACTAATCCAGATGAGGGATCTAGACAGAAAAAAATGTTAAGTGAGAGTACCACTACCTAAACCAAATTATAAAACGTTTCTTGCATCCTAGAAGGGCGAGAAAACCTCCCCCAAACCCAATCTGTTGCTAAGTCTATTCGGACTCATGATGACCCCATGTGTTACAGAGTAGAAGTGCCCCAGAGGGTTTTCTATGGGAATAGATCGCCAGCCCTTTTTTTTCCTGACACTGTTGAGTGAGGTCGAAGTGCAAATCGTTATGTTAGTAGCTTTCATTCAAACCGTTTGGTTCTCCAAAGGGTAAAAAGAATGAAACCATTCAAAGGAGGACCCTCAGCCCGTCCTCTCCACTCAGTCCAGGCCTCGGCAGCGAGGCGCAATCTCCACCCACCCAAAGTACAAGGATCCCAGAAGGTATGAAAAAAAATCCTTGGTGCTTTTTAATGTCATCTCATCGGGATCCCTTGGGCACAGGCCCCAACCAATTTGTTTGGGCCCATCTTCAGACCCCGCCCACCTCAAATGCCACGCCTCCTTCCGGCTCCTCCCCAGAGTGGTTGCTATTGGGTCCCTTCCTTTCCGCTCTGCTTCCGGGCCCACCTCCTGTCCCGCTTCAATCTTTCCTTCTTGGCTGCACTTCGGCCTCTCCCCCTTCAAGGCTCCGCCTCCTCCCAGCGCCGCCCTAGCCTTTCTCCATCTTGACTCCTCCTCGGGGCGCGGCCTCCCCTTAGCTCCGCCCACAACCCCTCCTTTGCTTTAAGCATTGTCCTGGCGCCTACCTAGTTCTCCAAGGCCTTCGCCACCGTCTCGGTGCTTCACTTGTTAGGGCTTCCCTACCGCGCTAGCCCCGCCCCGCCCCGGGTTTAAGCTAACCCTTCTTTTCTTCTCTAGTCCCGCCTCCCTGTTAGGCTCCGCCCCGTTCCCGCCTCCCTCCTCTCCCCGCCGAAGCTCTGGACCTTTCCAAAGCCGGGCTGAGGGGGTGGGGAGGGCGCAGACGGTGGGACAATCCTACTGGGCCAGGGCGGGGCAGCGGTCGCCTCAGGTTTGTGTCTTTCAAGTCCTTCTGGGAGATTCGGGCGGGAAGAGAGAGGGCTTCGGGCCAGGGTCGGAGCGGCGGGCGGGGCTGGGCTGAGGAAAGCCTGGGTGGGCGCCCCCCTCCCCGCGCGTCTCAGTGGTGCCGGCCGAGGGAAGGACTCGCGGCTGCGGGGAGAGCGCCGCTGTCAGTGCGGCGGGGCGCGCGAGCGGCGCGGACGCAGGGCGGGCTCAGCTGAGAGAAGCTGAGGGGGCGGTAGCGGCGACTCCCGCGCG
>NW_022109491.1:23186932-23195386 GCF_000313985.2 Echinops telfairi | reverse complement strand
CCCGGGCTTCCTCTGGCTCCCTCGCCCGGGATGGGGCTGCGGGCGCCCGGAGGCGCTCCAAACAGGTCCCGCCTCGCTCCCCAGGGGCTCCTGAGCGCCTCGGCCCCCGCCTCCGCTCGGGTTCGGAGAGGAACAACAACAGGCCCGCGTGCTGCGGCCGGGCTCCGCGCTGCACGCAGCACCCCACCCCCCCGCCGCCCCGCCCCGAGGGCGGGCCTCGGTTTGCCTCTACGTGGAATGGGGGAAAGAGTGTGTCCCGTCTCAGGGTGCGGACTCCGTCAAGGAGTGACTATATGGCAAAAGTGCTAAAGCCAACAGGTAGCAGGCATTTCGTGAGACTTGACCAGTGCCCTGCGAAAGCGTTGTTTCCTTGAATGCTCACCACCTGTGCCTGGGGGCTAACCCATTGTACAGAATCCGAAATCAGGGCGCAGAGAAGTTAAATAATTTGCTCTAGACTACACACACAAGCCACGGACGTGTAAGGCCGTGGCGCCAGTACTTGCTATTTATTTCCTGGCGTGAGCAGGTGTCATCTCTTGGTGCTGAGGGGTCTTGACTGGGTCACACCATGGGAAGCATCACGGGGTTCTTCCCGACTCCTGGGCCCGTGTCCACTAGACTTAGAATGAAATCCCGTTGAGGGGTTCCCAGAAGCTCCGGGGAGAAGGAAGTTGGAACGAATTTCTTGCATGTATTGCTGCCAGGAGTTGGATACTGGGGACTCCCGAGCTGAGTCAAACGGACGTTACTGGGGCTATGGCTCTGGGCTGGGAGGTTCATCCTTTATCTTGTTGATGGCTTGCTCCTCCCCCTACATTTTCTCCACAAAGCATTTACTAGATCCTGCGGGGTGAGGTAGGGGGAAGGGAAGTGTAAGTCATCTGCGTCAACTTCCTGCCTTCAAATAGTGTTTTTTCTCCTATTTTCACCTAAGGCCCAGAGGGGTTACTGTGAACTAAAATTAACTTTGGGAGGCGCGCCAGTTTTCCAGTGTGTTTGATCCCTAGTGTGGGGAGTCTGAAAATCAGGCAGGGGAGTTCGAGGAGGATCAGGTCTGGAGAGGTCTCCTCTAGGAAATGGGGTATTACCTTGATGTTTGCATTAGCCTTTTGGCATCCGGAAGGGAGCAGTGCTGACATTCAAAGATTCTAGGTCTAGGTGCTGAAAGGGGCTCTTAAAGACCATCGTGTCCAACACCCTTATTCACCTCTCGCTGAACCTTGGAAGGGGGAATACATTCTCTAAACTCACAAATGGCCTTCGTGTCAGAATCAGAACTTGAATTCCCGGTCCAGTAATTTTTATTTCTACCATTTTAGAATCTACCATCATGAAAAGATGTGAAACCACTTTATCAGGCCTGAAGGCCAGGACTTCTGAGTTAGAAACCCAAGGAGGTTGTATAGACCCAGCCATTCTCCAAGCCTCTGGTTTAAGCAATAAAAGAAGACCAGGATTTGCACAGTTTAGCCATCTCTCCTAAGTGTTCACTTTGAGTTTACAGTATTTTACGGTTTACAGTACTTCATTTATAATGTACAGTGCCATTAAATGATTTCATTTCCAGTCCATTGCTGTAAGGGCTTTTATAGAGTTGTGTTTATACAGTCCTGCACCGCATAATGTCTGATTTCTGATCCTACTGCATATGTCAGTCTCCCCAACCCTTGTTTTAAATGTTTGCGGTACAGTCAATGCTTTATAATAACAGACAGGCTGAACTTTGACTTTTTGGGCATGAAAACATTATTATGTTAAAAATGTTTTTTGAGTTTATTGTATCTGGAAGTGTTTTATGTTTGTTATGCATAAAATGATGTACTATATTTGACAGACATTACATACTAACCCTACCCAGCTTACATACAAATTCTATTTAAAGACAGATTGAGGAATGGAACGCAACACATTACTTGTAATCTGGAGACTGCGGATATAGTATGATGTTCACAAGGGCCGGTCACATAACATCTTAATTTGAAGAATGTATTGTGTATGTTAAGGGATGTGTTGCTATCTTCTTTTTGCCTTAGGCCACAGAGTTAGCAAGTGATTCAGAGGCAGGACAGAGGATTTGACATGACATTATGAACTGAGTCTCTCATTGTGGCTTTTTTAGTGTTATCTGTAAACTCACTGGGTTAGGGTGGGATGATGGGAAAACAGCTGTGAACGTGCTTTGTACTCTCAGTAGGTAATATTTATTAAGCAGGCATTGTACCAAGCATTGTACTAAGGATTTTCTATGGTATATCTCATTTAATCCTCACAGCAATAGTATGCTTTATGGTAGATCTTGTTACTGACCCTGTTTTACAGAAGAAGCAGCCTTGGAGAGGTTACCTGACTTGCTCAGGGCCATGTAATTGCCACCTGGCAGAGTCAGGATTCTAACTGCAGACAATTGCAGACAAACTGGCATCCTCAGTGCTTCCCTAAACCTTGGTGCTCTGCAGATTCACAATGTTTAGTAGTTCTCATCAACAGGATGTGGCATAAAGCCACAGAGCAGACACCAGGCCTCCTATACCTCCAGCTAATTAAGCTTTCTCACCTCCTCCTCTTTTGTGGATGAAGTTTATTACTATTATTAGGTATCTGCTTGCTCCTTCTGTATCTGCAGAAGATGCTTCTTACCCTTGAAATAGAACCCAGATCACGCTACGACTCACCTTATACAATTGTACATATTTTTCGTACTATCCAGGGCACATTTGGACACATGGGGCTGCAATGATCAGAAATAGCAGTGGTGTGAGTGAGAGCAATGCAGAGGACGATTAAGTGGATTACTTATATGAACTCCCTCTCTCTGCCCACCTCTTTCCATAAAGGCAGATAGGAAGGATTAGCTTTTGGTTTCTAGAGAATGCTCATGGATCCTTGCTGCATGCAGGTGTTTAAGATTGAGTTATATGCTGCATTTAAAATTCTCTTTGGTTTAACTTTTCCAGTCTGTTTATTTGTTAGGGGGTTTGGGTTGTTTGTGAAGAGTAGTTTGAATTTTATCCTGATCTCAGTTGGGATTTGGGTGGACTGTTCCAGAGGTGGATAATAGACAGAGACTTCATCTTGTTGTTCTCTTAAATATTTAAAGGACCAACTGCCTACATAACAGGCAAACCCCAGTGAGGTCAGTATGCTGAATTGTTTATTGGAGAGACTCATATTGAATGGCTTTTATGTCATTGAGGTCACCGACTTGACCAATTGTTAGGATTGTTTCATTGGATGTTGTTAGTGGGGGAGGAAGCTTTCCATTCACTAAGCAATTATTAAGCATTGGTTGTGTGCTAAGCTTAGGGGTTATTCCCAGACTTAAAGGTCTGTGGACTCAATAGAGGAAGACAGGTAAGGAAATTGGCACTGTGTGAAGTGTTGTGATCAGGGCAAACACAGTAGACTGGCTTCTCAACCAACCTTGGGAGGGTCAATGAAGGTTTTCTAAGAGAAGATGGCTAAGTCTCCACTCAACTCACTGCCATCAAGCCAATTCTATCTGTAGTGACCTTATGCATAAAGTAGAACTGCTCCTTTGTGTTTCTGAGAGTGTAAATCTTTATGGGAACAGAAAGCCTCATCTTTGTCCCATGGAATGGCTGGTGGGTTCAAACTGCTGACCTTGTGGTTAGTAGCCCAATGTGTAACCCACTGTGCTACCAGGATCCCTTGGTTAAATCTAGACCTTAAGAAAAATAGACATCAGCCACTGTGGCCTAAAGGAGCTAGTCTTATCTTAAGTAAGCTCTACTTTGCCCTTGGCTCTGGAGAAATAGCCATTGGAGTAATTGGGATACCCCAGATATCCAGGATACCCCAGGATGTTAGGTCACACCTGAGAGTTTATACTGGACAGACCAGACAAGAGTCATCTGGGAGGCTTCAATTAGCTAGCTGCCAACTCACTTCCATTCAGTTGATAATGACTCATTGAGCCTATATGGCAGGGTAGAATGGCTCCTCTGAGTTTTCGAGGCTGTCACTCTTTACAGAGTAGGAAGCCCTGTCTTTCTCCCTTGGAGCCACTGGTGGTTTTGAACTGCTGACCTTGCTGTTAACAACCCAACTCCTAACAACTCTGCCACCAGGGCTCCTTTTCACTAGTCTTAGGAGATATGATTTAATCAACTGGAAAGGGCAGGTCCATAAAAGCTGGGAACACTAAGGCTCAGGCAGCTCTCAGGAACTCTTTTAGAACTCACCCTGTGCATCTCTTTGCATCCTTTTTGGATATAATAAACTGGTTGTAAGAATGACTTTCCCATGAATTCTATGAGTCATTTTAGGAAATTTTTGAGCCCAAAGGGGCAGTGGAAGCCAGAAGGCTAGAAAGTAGCATGTCACATGGACTTCTGAGCCTGTAATTGGCGTCTTGAAGGATGTAGTGGGAAACCAGTCCAAATGTGCAGCCAGCAGGTCCGAAGCTTGGAGTTCTGCTGCATGGACTCCCCAAACTTGAAACTGGTGTCTGCCTCCTTGATAGTTTGAAGGATGGTATCCTTTTTTATTTTTTTAATCATTTTATTGGGGGCACAGGGAGGAGGTTATATGTAGATCCTTGTCATCGGTTCCTCCTTTCCACTCCACCCTCTGGGTATCACCACTCTCACCAATGGTTCTGAAGGGACCATCCGCCCTGGATTCCCTGTGTTTCCAGTTCCTATCTGTACCAGTGTACATCCTCTGGTCTAGCTGGATTTATAAGCTAGAATTGGGATCATGATAGTGGGGAGGGGGAGACAAGGAAGCATTTATGAACCAGAGGAACGTATGTTTCATCATTGCTACACTGCACCCTGATTGGCTCATCTCCTCCCCATGACCCTTCTGTAAGGGGATGTCCAGTTGCCTACAGATGGGTCTTGGGTCCCCAATCTGTACTCCCTCTCATTCACAATGCCTTGATTTTGTTGTTGTTGTTGTTGTTCTTTGTTGTCTTTCAAGTCTTTAAGACCCCAGATGCTATATCTTTTGATAGCAGGGCACCATCAGCTTTCTTTACCACTTTTTCTTATGCACCCATTTGTCTTCAGCAATCGTATTGGGAAGGTGAGCACACAATGGTATGCTTTTTTTGTTCTTTGATGTCTGATATCTGATCCCTTCTATACCTCATGATCACACAGGCTGGTGTGCTTCTTCCATGTGGGCTTTGTTGCTTCTGAGCTAGATGGCCGCTTGTTTACCTTCAAGAAGGATGGTATCCTTTTAACTTGTGAGTTCTGACTTAGCTCTGGGATGTCTGGGGCACAAGGGTGCCACAGGGTGGTAGGGTGGTGGTGAAGAGGGAGTATGAGAAATGACTGGATTAAATTTGCACTTTTTGGAACTGAATGCATACTGATCTTTATGGTGTAGCTAGGAAAAGTAGAGATTTGAGGAGTTGGAGGAAGAGTCCAAGAGAAGACTGTTCTGAGCAGCAAGTTGAGAGATGGTGATGGTGTGATAGGTGAGAATTTTGGCCCAATCTTCTAGGTACTGATCTAAGCGTCATTAAGTCAATTCCTACATATAGTAACCCTATAGCGAGAGTTGTTCCATAGGTTTCTAAAGCTGTAGTATTTACAGAAGCAGACTGCTACACCTTTCTTTCTTGGAGATGCTGGTGCATTCAAACCAGCCCAGTGCTTTAATCACTGTGCCACTGGGGCTCCATTATCCAAACATTCTAACATATATTAACTCATTTCTTCCCATATCTACTCTGAGAGGTAGATATTATTCCCATTCCATGGGTGAGGAAAAAGGCCCAAACAGGTTAATTCAGTGGTTCTCAACATGTGGGTCGCAACCCCTTTGGGAACTTAAATCAGGGGGATTGGTCAATTTGCCATCTTGCTGGGTATAAAAAGTCATTTTAGAAGCAGGAAGCGGAAATCTCGCTTCACAAGAAAGAAGAACAAGGAATGGAGTGCATCTTTTGGATGGACGTTTGAGATCCTTGTACTCTGAACCCTCAAATCTAGAGACAGAAAGCTGAAACACTGGAGGAGTGGCAGAGGAGCAGCAGCAGCAGAGCCAGAACAGAGTGGTGGCCCCATAGAGCTAGTAAAGCTGAGTACCTCTGGCCAGAGGCTCACCTGCAATTAATTGAGGAAGGCACTTAATTGAGGAAGCTAGGTTTGCTGACCCATGGGAACTACAGCCAAGCACTAAGCACCTTCTGGCTGAGGCTTTTGGCGGAGTGAGTGCCCTTTAGGTAAGGTGACCAGACGTCCCGCTTTTGGCGGGACAGTCCGATTTTTAACAAGTTTTCCCGCGTCCTGCAGCATTTTTAAAAAGCCCCGATTTTTGGAAAGAATGCACCACAAGCTAGGGTACACGGTTTTCGGCTGCCATGTGGCTATTTCGCCAGGATATGACACAATGGTGTCCCGCTTTACTAATGTTAATATCTGGTCACCTTACCTTTAGGTATTTTTTGGCAGTGCTAAAAGAGCTTTGTAATACTGCTGGAGCAGGGCAGAAGCCAGTCCCAGAAGCTTAGTGTGGGCATGGCTGAGAAAAGGCTGCCCTGAACGAAGTATACCCCGAGCTTTTTTTGATTCTGAAATATAGCATGTTAGCTTCCCCAATGCACTTCATAAGTGTGAGTATTGTCTGTGGTCATTACAATGAATTTTTGAACCCAGAACAGAATCCTTGGAAGGGATGGTTGGTGTCAGACTTGGTAAAGAAGATAGGAGACTGGAAATATTTCTGACCTTTGCCTCATAGTAAATAGTGATAGTTGGTGTAGAGGGTAAAGAAGAAGCCAAGGATGACATCCCGTTTCCAACATGGGTAATTATGTGGCTGCAGTGCTCACAGAAAAGGAACACAGCTAGGAGAGGGGGAAGGGTGAGTTATTTCTCAGCAGAGTCTTGGATCTGCTATTGTTTATCTTGTAGTTAATGATCTTCATTCTTCTAGTCAGATCTGGGGTACCGTCGAGTCAGTTCTGACACATATGAGACCCTATAAACAATAGAGCGAAACACTGCCTGATCCTCACAATTGGTTTTACGTTTGAGCCCATTGTCGCAGCCACTGTGTCAGTCCATTTTGTCAGGGGCCTTCCTCATTTTCACTGTCCCTCTACCAATGATTCTACCAATGACATCCTTCTCCAGGACTGTCTCTCCTGCACCATGTCCAAAGTACGTGAGATAAAGTCTTACCATCCTCAGCCTTAGGAGCTTGTCACACTTCTTCTAAGACAGATTTACTTGTTCTTTTGGCAGTCCATGGTACTCAATATTCTTTGCCAGTACCATAATTCAAATGTATTGATTCTTCTTACGTCTTACTTATTCAGTGTCAAACTTTCACATGCATATAAAGCAATTGAAATATACTAGGGTTTGGGTCAGGCTCACCTTAGTCCTCAAAGTAACTTCCTTTTCAACATTTTCAAAAGGTCTTGTGCAGCAGATTTACCCAATGCGATGTTTCATCTGATCTCTTGATTGCTGCTTCCATGAACATTTACTGGATCCACGCAAGATGAAATCCTTTGACATTTTCAGTCTTTTCTCTATCATGATGCTATCTATTGGTGCAGCTGTGAGGATTTTTGGCTTTCTTACAGAGTTGTAATCCATACTGAAGGCTGCAATCCTTGATCTTCATCAGCAAGTACTTCAATTTCTACAAGGGAGTATGGCACAACAAATCTGATAAGTCCTTGGGTCAAGCAGATGTGTAAAAACTTGTTTTGGAAAGGGAGAAATATTAGATCCTAGACATCCACTGAGTAGCTGCTTGAAGTTAAGCCAAGAAAAGCATGTTTTCTTTAGAATTCACCTTTTGGGGTTGCTTTCTGCTTGTACTGGGTTTGTTGCCCCTAAGGCTGCCATCTCTGCGAGGCACTGGGAAGACAAAGATGAGTTATGATCATAACTTGGGAAGCTAACATCCAGAAGGGTAACGGATCTCATTGGTGTGAGATAGCGGTGGAGTGGGCACATGGGGAATGGGGAGGTGGGTGGGGGTTAGAATCAGGTGTGAGGAGGGATTTTGGTTAGGGGCAGGAGTCAGGAGACCGAAGCCACTTTGTGCTCCAATCTTTTTGTTCAGGTGGCAAAGGTCAAGGTTTATTCATTTGAATAATGAAGGGGATTGATTTGGTGACCCCAGGTCCCTTCTAGCAATAACATTTTATGGTT
Source organism: Echinops telfairi (assembly GCF_000313985.2). Classification (NCBI taxonomy): domain Eukaryota; kingdom Metazoa; phylum Chordata; class Mammalia; order Afrosoricida; family Tenrecidae; genus Echinops; species Echinops telfairi. The sequence goes on along the minus strand of NW_022109491.1, from coordinate 23,187,236 downwards.
TTAGATGATTTAAAGGACTTTTCTCCAGGAGAGTTTCTTCTTTTTCCTTTTCTCTCCTCTCTCTGAGATGGAGATAGCAGGAGAATTTCTGCATAAGTGGTAGAAAAACCTAGTTTCATTCAGTTTTAGCTTCGTGTGTAAAATGTATTTCTGAAGGAGAAAAAAAAAGAAAGAACTTTCAGCCTGATGGTGCCCGGCTATCAAAAAGTATTGCGTCTGGGGTCTTAAAAGGCTTGAAGGTAATCAAGCGGCCATCAAGCTCAGAAACAACAAAGCCCACATGGAAGAAGCACACCAGCCTATG
>NW_022109491.1:23173691-23186832 GCF_000313985.2 Echinops telfairi | reverse complement strand
CCCCCCCCACACACACACACAGATAGAGTTTGAGATTGCTATCTAGCTCTACCATTTGATGACAGGTGAGTATCCTTTGCGGACATTCTCAAGGTCATGCAGCCAGCTCAGTCCTCTCAGCCAGTCAGCCACAGCAGGGCTTGGGCAGTTAGCTCCCTTTTCGGTTCTTTTTCTCCACCCCAGGGCCCCAGGAGTCCGTTGGAGATGTCACCACACCCCCAGCTTAGGATCCAGTCTCCCAAAGAGAAACATCTTTACATAGGAGGTCTTGGCCATCCGTAAGAGGTGAGTCATCTTTACATTATAAGGGGGCTTCGAAAAGTTTGTGGGGGAAATGCCATGATCTGACAACTCCATTTTTCCATGAACTTTTTGAAGCCCCTTTGTATTCTGGGGGAGCGCACTTCTAAATCCAGTATTGGGTGTTTTCTTTTTCCCTTTGTAATGAAGACTCGTGGGGACAGAGTCAGTGATCATGGAATGTGGTTTTCTTTCACACAGAAAATGATAGTTTGGGGGGGAGTGGGGAGGGAGGGGAAAAATGAGGACCTAATGTCGGGGGTTTAAATGGAGAGGAAAATGTTTTGAGGATGATGAGCAAATGCGCTTTACACAATTGATGTGTGTATGGATTGCGATAACAGTTGTATGAGCCTCTAATAAAATGTTTTAAAAAAAACACAAAAAACTTTCAGCCTAAGGAGTTCTGGTGCAGGGGTTAAGCACTTGGTTGCTAACTTAAAGGTTAGTAGTTCAAATCTATGGCTGAGTAATTTTTGAGTGACAGTTCGTTTCTCTAAAGAGTACGACCTCCTTTCCAAAACTAGTGTTGACATGACCTGGTTTAGCCAGGTGATGTAATTATTAAACACTTGTCTATCCTAGGGTCATCAGGCATTGGAATTCTATCAAGAGCAATGGTGTCATGCCAGCCTGCTTGTTCTATAATTACCTCCTGGGAGCTATAGAGAAAGTTTCCTACCCATTTCTGGGTATAACGCAAAGCCACAGGACAACAGAGAAGAGAGGGGACAGTGGGGTATATTGGAAGTCTTAGTGTGAGTCTGAGGGTCACACAGTTGGTCCTTGCTATTCTGGTGGTTTTGGCCAACCCCTTTTCTTGTGCTCATTTTCTTCATAAAATAACCTTCAGTGTTTCTAAAGTTCCAGAAAAGGCCAGAGGATTGGGCATGGGAGTAGTTGTTAGAGGTCCCACTCTACATACCACCTCCCTGCCCCTGCCGATGACATGAGTAGAGACAGGAGACTGGGATCTGCTCCAGTACCCTTGTTAAAAGGTTCCTGGTGGCAGCACCAGTTTAGTTTACTTCAGCTCTTGCCTGATAATGGGGCGACCCACCCAAAGGTGACTGGGGAGACAGGCCTCATGCTCTGCTCCTGAAAAAGGCACAGCCTTGAAAACCCTGTGGCTCTGTTCTGTCTAATCTACAGGGTTACCACCTGATGACAGCTAACCACAACAATGCTAATGTTTTTGTTTCTACAGCTCTTGTTTTTAGTGTGTTTGTGCCTGTCACTTTATAATAGCTATCATGGCAATAAACATGCTTAATTAACATGCTGTACCTCCTAGGAGAAAGGGAAAAAGGAGGGTGGGCTATTGTCTCCATCTTCAGAAAAGCTAGCCAGACTTTCCACCGCATCTTGCCCTCTGCTGTGGTGGGAAGGGCGGTCTGTGGCTGCATAACTGTATCCTGTGGCTTGAACATTTGCATTAGGAGTACTTCTCTGACTAAAGTACAAACCTGGCCACCGTCCCAACACACCCAGTGCATTTCTCCCCCAGAGAAACAGAGCTCATTCAGTAGGCTTTCAATGTTTGCATATGCATGGTAATTGTATGAAAGGGTTCAAAAAGTTAGTGGAAGAATTCTGTTTTCTTTTAATTCCATTTTTCCACTTTGGGAAGCTCTTATGTATCTACCGAATATTTCCAGGGACCCTTGCCTTCCTATCTGTAAAACAGTAGAGTGAGACTAGATAATTTCAATGATATCTCTACCTCTTAACAGCCTGTGAACCAGGTTTTTATAGAAGTGACTTAAGAATTCATCCCTGCAAAAATTAAAGGACTTTGCTAGAGTATTGAGGTTATCTCAAGATTAAATTCTGGGTTCACAGATAACTTTCAGGAAATAAACAAGTTGATTGTGCCCTTTAGAATGGATGGAATGTCAAAAAAATTGCTTGTGAGATGAATTTATCACATTGTCTGCTGAATTCCATTATAAACTTGGAACTGTAATTCCCATGGGACAGACTTGGAGTCCAAGACTATATAAAATTAGATTTAAATATGGAGCCAATATGGAGCCAACTGTTTAAAGTCATATAATAAAGGAAAAATAAAAGGGCACTCTGAGACTCCTACATAGGACTGTATACTAAAGTTGGAGAAGCACACGTGTCCAGTAGCTTGCATTCCCTTAGACTCAAGGAGAAGAGGTAAGGGACTTGGCCCTTGAAATGCCATCTATAGATACTGACTAGTTCTCTTTATCAAAGTAAGAATCATTGCTGTATTCCAAGTAAGTATTCTTTTTTAGAAGGCCAAGTTTAAAAGCTTAATGTATTGGCTAGGTTGTTTTTTATTGCAAAGGCACTTATCTGATATTTAGCTGTCTCCTGTTTATTTGTTTTATTAAGGATTTCAGTAAGCTCTTCTAAAGGTACTGTTTGCCTGGTGTCTGTTCATCTGTTTGTCTAGTTTACTTTATAATTCTTTGTGCGAGTGGAGCAAGCCTAGCAGTGAATTTAAAAGGGTCATTTCCATAACTCTGTTTCTCTAGGTCTGGGCTTTCTTTTTGGAAGGTATGATCACTCTGTAGCAGGAACTCAAAACGTTCCTTGCCTTACACAGCTCATTTGAAGGCTTTGGAACTTGGTTCTTTCAGATAGCTAGCTGTAAGCCTTTCTTGACTGGCACTGGGAAGCACTGGTACCACTCTAATAATGATCGCTTCTCTTTAAAAACCTTAAAGACTCACCCTAAATTGACTTTCACACCAATTAACATCTACCTTTATTAAAATTATGGTTTTGGGTAGAGTTGCCATGCTAAGCAGTTTATCTAGCCACTGAAATTCTATTTATGTATAGTTGAAAGAATAGCCAACTGTTCTTAAGCTCAACCATTCATCCCAGGAAATTTGAGAATCTACTGTGTATATGTTCAGGAGCTCTGGTGACACAGTAGTTAAAGGACACAGCTGCTAACCAAAAAGGTTAACAGCAGTTCGACACCAGGGGCCACTGTCCCAGAGAAAGATGTGTCAGTCTGTTTCCCAAAGATTTTGGCAGCCTTGGAAACACAATGAGGTAATTTTGGTTTGCCTTGCTGGGCAGCTATATGAGTCAGAATTTGACACAGGTTTGGGGTTTTTTTGGTTTTACTATGTGCTCTGGCTTTGTATTCACATAAAAACAAATCAGATATGATTCCTGTCCTGAGGTTACTCCCAGTCTTGTGAGGGAGACAGATGAGTGAAACATCCTCAGACTCAAAACTCAGTGCCATCACGTGGGTTCTGGCTCAGTGACCTTACAGGACTGGGTAGAACTGCTTCTGTGGGTTTCTAAGACTTGACATCTTTATGGGAGGAGAAGGCCTCATCTTTCTTCCATGTGGCTGGTGGGTTTGAGCCATGGACCTTGTGATTGGCAACCCCTCATGTAACCTTCCAGAGAGCTCCTATTCCTCTTGCCCTGGCCCAGATATTTGGGGTGAGAGTTCAGGATGGAGATAGCATAGCTGATGCCGATGACTTTATCACTCACTGGGCAGGGAGACCAGTTTGAATATCTGGCTCCCATGTTGTTTAGATTTTTTTTTTTTGCCTCCCCTCGCTCTTCCATTTCTTCTGCTCATTCTGCAGGTATTTCTCTTCTAAGATAAATTGTTGAGGTGTTCAACACCTGTATGTAAAATCAAGAGCATCAGGGTAGGGAGATGACGTTGCCCTTCAGGTTTGGATATCCAGACATCTGCCTCTTCCCTTCCTATTCTCCTCACATCCGTTCTTGGGCTGGCTTCCAGAGAGACTTGTTATTGTCTAGCTTTTTATTTAGGATTGAAGAAAATAAAGTTTCATATTGAATTATTTGAAATTTTATTATACTCAGTTTTGAAATAATAAAAATGCTCTGTCTTGCTTTCTAGTAGAATTATTTGAGGTGTGGTTTCTGGCATTTGATCACTCTGAGACTTGCTGTGATTAAGTTAAGTTCTTGAAGCCCATTGTCACGGCTTTTTGAACACTTTGCAGCCTGGAGTCCTAGGAGATGGAGGGGATATTCCTTCCTTCCCTTTAAAGAGAACTGTCATTTGGGATAATAGGTTGTGTTCATGATTTCTCCCAACAAGTTAGCATTATTTGCAGGGGATAATATCAGAATAAATTAACTGACCCGTTTGGGGCCCTAAGTGCCTTATTTGGTGTGGTGAGGGATATAGAAGTGTAACGTGCCTACCTCTACCCCCTTTTGGAGGTTGTAGTGCTTTCAGAGTTTTTAATTTACTTGAACATTTCATTGTGGCTTGAGTGAAAGCTTATAAAACAGATTAATTCCCCATTCAGTCATTTAGACATAGATTATTTCATGACTGGTTGCAATCCCCCAGTGTGTCAGCATTCTGCCCCCTTCCATCCTGGGTGTTCATTTCTATTTACCCAGCTTTCTTGCCTTCTGAATTTTGCTTTCAGGAAAAGGCTGCCCTTTTGGGCTCCTGTAGCTGAATGATCTGAGGAGCACATTCCTCATGAGTGTTATTGTTCACTTTATAAGCCTGCCTATTGTTTGTGGGTAAGCTCAGTTCTGAGTTTGAAGGGTGGCATAGAGGTTACGTTTTAGACTGCTATGGTCAAAACAGTTACTTCTCTCAAGAAAAACAGGGCTTTCTACTACTGTAGAGTTAGTCTCCAAAACTCACTGGGACACTTGTACCCTGCCTTTTAGGGTCAGCTGGATGGCAGTGACTGAGTAAGGGTCATCTACTCTGGGGTTTCACTAGTGTCTTTCAGACCAGTTAGTTTGATAGAGTGGATACTTGCTTTCAGGGAGCATACAATCTTTTGGGGGAGACATGCTAATAAGATCATGAAGATGGAACTTATGATATGGCAGTTGGTTATAGAGGTTTTGACTTAGAGACCGAGGTCTACTATTGTTCCTTGGCACTAATAAGGCCAAGTAAGCTAGAATAAATCACTTTCCCACCCAAATCTCCATCTTTTTCTTCTATAAAATGGAATTAATACTCTGAATCTTGCATTCCTCAAATGTTATTGTGAGGAACAAATGAGATAATGTTACTAAAAGTACACTGTAAAGTCAGATACTACAGTTCTTATGTGAATAACCATTGAATAATTGGGCATTTTTCCTTAGGAGAGAAGAAATTTCTTTGACCTGGTGTGATAGGGAAGATTTAGCTGTTAGGACTGGGAGAAAGACGGATGGAAGTATGGAAGAATAAAAGTGAGTGTTCCCCATCTTAATACTCAGTTTGTAGGAAATAGTCACTTCCAGGCAGTTTTCAAAAGCATATTATTTATTCACCCTCTCACCATTGGTATATAAGAGAATTCCTCTTGCTTGACATCCTTGTTAATGTTCGGTTCTTGCTTTCTTTTACATTTTTACTTGTCTTTTTTCACTTTAAACCTTTCTGGTTGGTATGCTAGGAGCCATGGTGGCACTGCTAATGGCAGAGTCAAACCCACTAGCCACTCCTGGGGAGAAAGATGAAGCTTTCTGCTGTTGTAAAGATTTACAGCCTCACCCTAGAACAGTGGTTCTCAACTTTCCTAATGCCTCAACCCTTTCATACAGTTCCTCATGTTGTGGTGACCTGTCAACCATAAAATTATTTTTGTTGCTACTTCATAACTAATTTTGCTACTGTTACGAATTGGGCAACCCCTATGAAAGGGTCATTCGATCCCCAAAGGGGTCTCGACCCACAGGTTGAGAACCGCTGTTCTAGAAGGTCTCTATGAGACAGAGTTGGCTTGATGATGACAGTGGGTGGGGTGTTTTTTTGGGGAGGGGTAATGGGTGTTGGATTGTAGTTATAGGTAGGGATTTTTAAAACCATAATAGGAACTCTTGGGTAGCAAATACATAAATAACATAAAGAGTAATTGGGGATTCAGAGAAGGCAGAAATCCCTTCCTTTGTAAGAGTGTGTGTAGCAGGCATGGTACCCAGGGAGCATTTATGGAAGAATTAACTTTTGAGCTGAGCCTGGTAGGATGAAGATGGTGACCAGAGTTGTTCAGGATCATCCTAATTTCTAATCCTCTGTCAAAGTCTGCTCACAAATTATGAAATGCTAATTATATAAGGGGCATCAAAAAACTTGTGGAATAATGGAATTTTCCCACAAACTTTTTGAAGTCCCTTTATATTTCTATGTCTGGTCTATATCACCCAGACTTCCCCAAAGCCAGCCCAGGTACTTTTTCTCAGTTGCTGTGTGCTTTTCTCACCTCACCTTGCCTCCTCACTTCTAGAAGGTATCACAGGAAGGAGATATAGACTGAATAGATAGGGATGCCATTCTGTGTAATGGGAACAACCTGAGCAGAGATACAGATCAGTGACCAGACCAGGTGGCATCCATACTCCCGCTAATGCGCAGAGCTAGTTGGGGGTAGGTGACACCTTCTCATTGTGTGCTAGAGCAGGTGAAAAAGACTTTGCCTTTCCTAAGCCACCTTTTTTTTTTTTACCTAGATAAAAGATTGAGAATGACCTCCTTGCCTATAATTAAATCATTTCAGAAAAGAAAATTAATCTGGCAAATAGCTCTACTGGAAAGAGAATTTGTCTTCTGTTAAAATGGAAGGTGAGGGAAGAATGCACCAAACCTAGAGTTTTGGTGTCTCAGAGCTCATTTATTACTCGTATATTTGCTCAGGGAAAAATTGCCGTTTCTTGGTCAGCTTTTATCCTGCCAGCGGACCCTAGCTGGGTGTTTATTTTCTGTAGTTTTACCAAAGCACTTTGAAGGCTGGCATGAACATTGATCATGTCTTAGAGCCTTTTCTCTTTGTTCTGTCAGCAAGTATTAGAAAATGTACCTTAAATTACCTGGTTGGGGGAAATCAGGTGGCTATCCCTGTTCCCAGAGAGCAGTACTTTCATAACAAACATTAGTCAGTTCCTGATCCTGTGTGACAGGCCAGGGTGTTAGGAGGGGCTGGGAGTGTTTGAGCTGCCGCTGGTGACTGACCAGAGGGTGTCTAGGCTCTCCACGGAGGAGACTAGTCAAATACAGGATTAAAAATCTAACCTGGATTCTAACCTAGCTGTGCCTTTCATATTAATAGTTCACAGTGAATTGCTGTTTTAAAGCAACATCCTTTGCATTTAGACTGACAAGTTATTATTTAGTGAAGATTGTGTGTGCCAAGCTTTTTATATATACTTTACACACACACTTGTGCGTGCACATACATGTGTATATATAATCTTACGAAATTCTCACGTCAGCCCTAAGATGTAGGTTCTGTTGAGTTCCCATCATTCAGATAGGAAACTGAGATGGGAGGTTCGTTCAGAAACAAGCCATGGAATTGGCAGGCTTTGCACCTAACCATTGTCTTTCTTTATTTTCCCTGTATGACACAGTTTATTTAACAATAGGTAATTTTAAAAAAATCAAATTTAACAGTCTATACAGTGATCCAAAGTTGATATTTATAAGTAATCAATTTTAATTGCATGATTTAAATGGTTGGAGAATTTTTGCTGTCTATTTTCAATGTTTAGTTTATTTTTCTATTCAAGTTTTACAGAAGCCATTTTCTCTATATTGTTAATATGGAAAATTTCAAACTTACAAAAGTAGAAAAACGAGGTTGATGAAGCAGAAGGATAACCATGGCTCAGCATCCACAGCTACTATGTCATAGCCAAACGTCCTTCATTTGTGCCTTGCCCTAGTTCTCCTCCTGTGCTTTGAAGAAAATCCTCAGATATCCTATTTTGCCTTTAAATATTTCACTATGTATTGCTACAAGATTACTTAAAAAAACACAACTACAATGCCCATGTCAAATCTTGCAGAATTTAAAAAATTCCTTAATATCAAAACCTAGATTATGTTCAAATTTCCAGTTTTATCTCATCAGCTTCATACTCTTACTGTTTGTTTAAGGATTCACAAAGTGCCCTTCTATTTTTTTTTCCCCCTTGTAGTTTATTTGTTGTTGAAGCCAGGTGGTTTTTCCTATAGAGTTTCTGTGCTCTGGTCTTGGCTGAGTGTGTTTAATATCTTTCTCTGTGCTCTCTTTTCTGGTAATTGTATTTAGAGCACAGTATGTAATCCTCATGACAACCCTATAAACTAGGTAATATTCCACTATAGTGAGAAAGGTTGGGTGATTTGCTCAAGACCACATAACATAGCAAGCCTGCATTTGAACCCATAACCCACTTTCTTGCAAAGCCTCTTTGCTCTTTCCATTCCACCACTAACCTATTCTGTGTGATGTATGTGCAAGACCTTTTTCAAGATGAGAATCCTGTTTATATGTGACCATTTGAGCGGTTGCCATGTGATGGCATAGTACAAGATATGGTGGGTGTTAAACGAGTAGACTCAGACAGGCATATCTTTGAGACAGAGTCTATTTTGCCCATAGTGGGCCTATCGGATCTGTAATTCCCCAGAAGAGTTTTTACCCTCTTTCATACCATGCTACTACTCACTGCTGTAAGACTGCCTCTTACTAAAGCCTATTTTTGTTGTGTGTTTTTGTTTTTTCTGCTCATAAATCTAGTCTGGGGGACCTGGTAAATAAAGTTTTTCCAGCAATAAACCTTCCCTCCTTGGATTGAGTTACTATTTTGAGGGCAGCTAGGTTTTCCCCCCCAGTTCTGTTTGGCAAAGGTGTTAATTGCTTTTATGGAAATGTGAGGGAATCTGGAGACGATAGGATAAAGATGGAGTGGAGTGAAGCATGGGGACTGCTGTCCTGATTTAGGGAATGCAGACATTTAGCATCACATCCTTTACTCTCAAGGATATGTAACAGTAATGGGGCAACTTTGCTTTTTGGCAAAGTAGAATTTTTAGTTGTGATATCCAAGAGGAAGGGTTTTAAAGGTTCCCCCACTTTGGAACCAAACTGCTGAACCTCCATTAACTTTCATTAAAATAAGAAAGGGGTGGTATGTGGGAATGAGGTACAGCTGAGCCAGGAATTAGATGTGGGTGGCACACAGCACTGAGGTCCTGGCTGGCAGACAACTACTGTAGATGGTAAAGTCAAGAGGAGCCATGTTGGGTGCATTTGTTATCCCTAGAGTTCCTTACACCCTAGTGATCTAGAACCCTGGATAACCTCTTGAAAGAACCTCTTGTGACAGGTTGAGGACTGACTCCCTTCTGTTCCAGATCTATCTAGGACTTGTAAACTGACAGTCCCTTATTCAGCCTGCAAAGATTTTTTTTGTAGGACTTTTTAGTGTTTTTGTTTTTTCTTAATTGGAGTTGGGTGGTGGCCTCGAGATTGTGGCAGTCTTACAGTAGAGAAAATGTGTGTGAGATCAGTGGTCTTGTTGTGTGGACTGTGAGGGTGACTGATCTCCCCTAAGAGGAAGGGAGGGTTGAGCAAGTAGGCGGAGCAGTAAGACCAGACTTCTTTGTTAAACAATGGGTCTCGACTCCTTTGGGGGTCAAACGACCCTTTCACGGGGGTCACCCGATTCATAACAGTAGCAAAATTACAGTTATGAAGTAGTAATGAAAATAATTTTATGGTGGGGGGGTTCACCACTACATGAACTGTATTAAAGGGTCGAGGCATTAGGAAGGTTGAGAACCACTGAAAAGGTTTCCTGTTACGACTCCTTGTGCTACACTGGCCTTTCCACTTTTAAGAAGCTTGTAGCTGACTTTTGGGATTCTTAAGGCAGGACACAGCTCTACATTTTGGGAAACCTTCAGAGCATCATTCTCGTTTGGCAGAAGCTTTGAGTTTACAATTTCTTGGTTCTTAATTTTTCTCCATTTTGTTTACTAATTCATTTAACTTTGGCTGCCTCCTTTAGACAGAGCAAGTTCATTCTCAAGTTTGGCAAATCCCACACTATTTCCTATCATCTCTTTGGTACCAAAACCCTGTCTGTGCCAGTTGCCAAGCTAGCACTTTTTATTTTGGATCACTTGCCCAACTGAATTCAGTTTTGCTATCTGCTTGACTCCTGTGGGCCAATCCAACTTTAGATGGCACCCTCCAGTATTGAAGAGACTATCAGCAGCTCCTCAGAAGAAAGTCTGGACTTTCTACTCCCATAAATAAGTTACAGCCTCAGAAACCCACAGGGGATCACTATGAATCAGCATGGACATTGATGACAGTGAGTTTTCACCTACTTACAATGCTTTTTAGTTCTTAAGGGACTACGTTAACTATCTGCATGTTTCTTGTAACTTTCAGTACACCTTTTGGCTCACTGCCCTGGCCTGTCTTAGGACAGCAAAGTAGTTAAGACTCAGTGAACCTTGTCCTTGTTTAATGAGCATTTTCTGCAGTTTACAATACTCTAAAACCAGGTAGATGTGATTCTACTGTCTCATGAAAGAAACATCTAACACTAATCAAAACAGTTTAATTAAGAGTTAATACTCCGAGGTGTCGAACGGATCACTGAAGACAAATGGGTGCATAAGCAAATGTGGCGAAGAAAGCTGATGGTGCCCGGCTATCAAAAAGTATAGCGTCTGGGGTCTTAAAGGCTTGAAGGTAATTAAGCGGCCATCAAGCTCAGAAGCAACAAAGCCTACATGGAAGAAGCACACCAGCCTATGCAACCACCAGGTATCGAAGGGATCAGGCATAAGGCATCATCAGAACAAAAAATCTTACCATAGTGAATGATGGGGGCAGTGCGGAGTGGAGACCCAAACAAAGCCCATTAGTAGGCCACTGGAGATCCCCTTGCAGAGGGGTCTCGGGGAGGAGATGAGCCAGTCAGGGTGCGATGTAACAACGATGAAAAATACAACTATCCTCTAGTTCCTAAATGTTTCCTCCCCGCTCCCACTACCATAACTCAAATTCGACCTTGCAAGTCTGGCTAGACCAGAGGATGTACACTGGTACAGATAGGAACTGAAAATCCAGGGAATCCAGGGCAGATGAGCCCTACAGGACCATTGGTGTGAGTGGCGAAACAGGAGGGTAGAGGGAGAGTGGGTAGGAAAGAGGGAACCGATTACAAGGAACTATATGTGATCTCCTCCCTGGGGGACGGACAACCGAAAAGTGGGTGAAGGGAGACGTCGGACAGGGCAAGATATGACAAAATACCAATTTATAAACTATCAAGGGCTGATGAGGGAGGTGGAGCGGGGAGGGAGGGGAAAAATGAGGACCTAATGCCGGGGGTTTAAGTGGAGAGAAAATGTTTTGAGAATGATGAGGGCAATGAATGTACAAATGTGCTTTACACAATTGATGTGTGTATGGATTGTGAGAAGAGTTGTATGAGCCCCTAATAAAATGATTTAAAAAAAAAAAGAAAAAAAGTTAATACTCATGCACCCACCCCCAGCTTCGATGGTGGACAGCTCCGGTGTGTCAAAAAGGAGATACATGACTTCTGAGGAAACAGCTCACCCATGGCTTCTTGTAATTACTGTAGCATTGTCATTGAATATGTGGAGCACTGTGCTTATTTCCACGATAACTGATCATGGTTTCCCAGATAAAGAGAGGAAGCTATTAAGTGTTAGGAACTACAAAAGGGTATTGGTTCAAATTCTTGTTACGCCAGTACAATTTTGGAAAAGACTTTTCCACAGCCACTGCCTAATGAAACCTCTTTCATTTACAAATGAGGAAACTAGTTCAGAGGTAAAGCAGCTTGCCCATGGTGTCACTAGGTTGGGGATAAACTCTAGATCTTCAATGTGTTGTTTCTCCATGCTTCCTATTTTGTATGGCTAAGGAGTGCTGGTGGTGCAGTGGTTAAGTGCTTGACTGAGTACCCAAACTGGTTCAAACCCATTAGCCATTGGCACAGGAGAAGGATGTGGCAGTCTGCTTCTGTAAAGAGTATAACCTTAGAAACCTTATGGGGCAAGTCACTGTGAGTTTGGGTCTATGTGGCTTCTTTTCCATTATGCCCCACTGAACTGTGAGCTCCATACAGGCAAAAACCATTGAAAAGTGTGTGGTTCAAAGTCACCCAGCAGTACCACAGAATAATGGTTTGGTGGCAATCTGCTTCCATGAAGATTACAACTGGGAAATCATGGAGTTCAGTCAGATTAACATATGGGCTTTCAGGAGACTGATGCAATAGGTTTGGATCTTGGTTTGGTTACTGTTATAGACTGAATTGTATCCCATCTCCACCCCCCCCTCCCTACCCCCCCTCCAAATTCTTATAACCCCCATATCCCTGAGTATAATCCTACTTGGATATAGAGTTTCTTTGTTATGTTAAGGAGACAGATTTAGTGGCAGGATGTGTTTTAATCAGTCTCTTTTGCAATGTAAAAGAGAATAAGCCAGCAAGTGGACTAGTAGAAATGGGCCACAGCACATAAAGATCACCAAGCTGAAGAGATGAGAACTTTCTCCCTAACCCAGAGAGAAAGCCTTTCCCTACAACTGTCATCTTGAATTTGGACTTACAGCCTGACAAGTAGCGAGAAAATAAATTTTAAGTCATCCACTTGTAGTGTGTCTGTTGCAGCAGTACTTGATAATTAAGACATCTACTGTAGGACCTAAGATTTTTGAGTGAACAAATAAACTGTTGGGAGTTTTCAAAACTGGACCTATATCTAGATATTAGATGACATGTTAAATTATAGGATAAAACTAATGACATTTTATAAAGTGTCAATTTATTTACACTTCCATAAGAGTGGTGTTGTTAGATGCCCTTGAGCCAATTTGACTCATAGTGACACTGTGTACAACAGAAGGAAATACTGCCATCCTCACAATTGTTGTTTGAGCCAGTTGTCGCATCTGAGACAATCCTTGACGGGACACTTAAGTCTTTTCCCTATCCTTCTACTTAGTTTTAATTTACTCAGGGTGGTTTTTTGGAGTGAGGACTAGTTTCAGTATTATAACTAGTAATTTAAAAG
>NW_022109491.1:23152694-23173122 GCF_000313985.2 Echinops telfairi | reverse complement strand
ACTGTTTATTTCTTGTATTATATATTTATCTGTATATGATTCAACAATTCATTTCTTGTTATATATCTAATTATCTTTATAAATAAATATATTAAATTATCAGCAATTTGGTTTTATCTCTCTAGAGAACCCTGTCTAACACAGGGGTGGAGAAAGGGGAACCAATCACAATGATGTACATATAACCAATCCCCTACCAGGGGGATGGACAACATCAGTTAGTGTAAGACATGAAAAAATAATAATTTATAAATTATAAAGAGTTTCAGGAGGAAGGGAAAAAAAATGAGCTGATAATACCAAGAGCTCAAGTAGAAAGAAAATGTTGAAAATGATGATGGCAACAAATGTATAAATGTACAAATGTTCTTGACACAATGGATGTATGTATGGATTGTGATAAGAGTTGTATGAGGCCCCAATAAAATGATTTTTAAAAAAGATAAGAAAACATCACATAAGTTAATTGGATTCTACAGGTCATTTGACCTTTACCCCAGTGATAGACATCTCAGTGGCTAGGCACTAATGGCGTTAGTTCTCTGACATTTTTAAGAGAAACAGAAATGTGATGATTATTATTTAAAATTCTGTTTTTAAATGTTTATAGTTAATTCAGAGTGTCTTTTAAAACTGTGATGCAAACAAAACACCTTTTGGGCCTGAGCATCCATTTGTGACCTGTGAGGTAGAATTCAGATTTGAGCAGGAACTAGATGCTGGACAGGTCCAGATAGGTGGTTGTGTCAGGGATGGCTGCCGTTCTGGGCCTTGCTCTTTTTCAGCTTCAAATTGGCTGTAGTGCCTAGTAGACTCAGGACATAGAGAATGGGGTTTCTGGCATTCTTGGGGAAGACTGGTTGTGCTGGGCTAGTGCCATTTCCTGCCTCCAGCTCTGTCATCCTGAGGGGAAAGGGGGGCAGAGATGGCAGTTGGTGATGTATTCAGCCTAGTCTTCATGCAAAGGGTCTATTTCTGTCTCTAGCGTTAGAGTGACCTTATTTTTTTTAACTAGAAAGATGTAGAGGATAGCTCAGCAACAATGGGCCTCTGTGCTAAGATAGATCTGCCTCGCCTAGAGCCTTCCATGCCTCTTCTGTTTTCTCTAGCTTCTTTCTAGTTGAGCCCCACCACTCTCTGTTATGCAGCCTCTCCAACCCCAACACCCCCCCCACCCCGCGCCCCGCGCGCGCGAGACACACACACACACACACACACACACACTGTTGCCAGTCTTTTCCTTGGGAAATACTTACAACACCACTGTAGTGGGCAGAGCCTTCTTTTGAGAGGACTTGCTTTCAAGTAGGCCAGCTATGAGATTGGACTTGTTTAAACTGCCTCTTCTTTTGCATTTCCCCAAATTGTAAAGGACATAATCTGAGCTTGGCTACATACCCCAGCAGCTTGATGCTATTTCATTTGCCTCCTTACATCAGCAGCATGGTGCGTAACATTGCTGTTCAGAGAACTGTTCCCAGGTCTGGCTAGTCTCCACCATGACTTTGTTTTGACTAGTCCCTCTGAGTAGAGACCCCCCACCCCCACCCTTTTATAAACTTCTATTCATTTTTTTTCATAGCAATTCAAATGCCACCTCTTTTGTTATGCTTTCCCTGATTACTTCACAAACAAAATTAATTTGAATCCTCTTTGCAATTTGCTTCTATTTCTGTAGTTGTACTCTGTGCTGGACCACACCAAACTGTTTGCAGTTCTGTCTCATTCATCAGATCATCAGAGGCCTTCTGCTTATTTATCTCCAGTTCCTTTTCTATCTGTAACAGGCCCACCACACATGGTGCATGCACACGGTGTAATAGAAATGTATGTGTACTGATAATGCAGCATAAAAATGTTAAGTGGTATTAGTGCTTTGGAAGTTTTCAGAAATTATTGAGCGATTACTTCCAAGGTGGGTGGAGGGGGTCGGGAGTGGGTTGAGGTGGGGGATAGGATTTTGAATGCTTCTCAGAGCTGGTAGAATGTGAATGTTTTGGAGATCTGGAAGAAGTTCACTTAGCAAAGTTGATGGGAAAACATTCTAGATGGAGGAAATGGAGTAAGGCAACGAGGGCGTGCAGTGGTCAGGCCCCACTAGTAAGGCTCCCACACCCCCATCCAGATTCCTGCTAGAATGTGTAGACCAGTCCTCTGGACCAGTCAATAGCAAGTTCTTTCCTTTCTCTCTTGTACCTTATCTCCTGTTCTTTCCTTCCTTTCCATCTTTTGTTACTCTCACTTTTTATGTTTTTCATTTTCCTATATCCTCACTAGCTTGTAAAAATTTTTATTATCTTTCTTTACCCACTTTTCCATTTCCTTCTTTCCTGGTCTTTTCCTCAGGTAACCCAGGGAATTCAGGCCTTTGGGTGGAGATGTGAATCAGCCTCACAATATTTAACTCTAAATAATGCCTCCCTTCCTGAAGCTGAGAAGTAATCATGGTATAATTGCCTCTCATCTGTCTCTTATGTTTTATTGGCATTGACTTTCTTTTAACCTCCCACGATGCTGGGGGTGTCGTTACCATTTTATTTTTTTTCAGTAGTTGTCAAAATGTCAATTTTAATGAGAAATTTCTGCAGACAGGCCTGCCCTTGAGTGGTATGAGCCTCCAGGCAAAGCCAGGGCTGGATGAGTCAGAAATGCTTGTGGGCACAGGCACACACACTCCTTTCCATCCCCTCAGGCACATGAGCCTTGCAACACTTATGAGGGGGCTTCAAAAAGTTTGTGAGAAAATGGAATAGGAAGAAGCTGAAATTTGTACTATGCACTTTTTGAAGCCCCCTCACCTATATATGCACAATTGAATCACAAAGGCACAGACATTTCTTTTTCCATGTATACTCACACTATCTCCTGTACACTTGCAGGCCAGCCCCCCCTCACAAAGTGTCCTCTTCACAAAGGAATGCACATTCTCCTTTCCGACACCCCTTCAACCAGAATTGCGCATGTCCCCAAAGTCTCAGCAAACTGTCTCACAGACTCAAAACCATCCACACCTAACCCTTCAGAACACATGCCTACACAAACATTCATTGTCTCTGCCCATGCCCTAGGATCCACATGTTTCTTACCCAGGGTGTGTCACTCCCACCCCCAAACTTCTTTACCTTCATAACAGATATATTAGTTTCTGACTAGAGTCCATGCTAATGGATTCTTATGGAGTCTGAACCATTTATGCCTGATCTTCCTGACTGTGATCCCTAGAATAACCTTTATGGTGGTGGTGGATGGATGGATGGATCAGGTAATAGGAGTTGCTATTAAATTGTATTTTATGGTGCAAGATGGGCTTGATCCTAGGCCCAAATTGGACCCTGTGATTTCAGGGTTGCCTTAGATTAGATGATGGTTGTATACTTACTAACAAATGAGAGCTGGAGCATATGTTCCAAATCAGTCTCAGGAGTGGAGCTGAGAAAGCGATTTTTAACATGCTTCAGGAGTTGTTCTTTGTACAGTCTGGTTGTGAAACACTAATATAGGAAAGAACTAGATCTTCTACAGTATCTTCTTGTGTCACCTTGGACATAGGTGAATAATCTGAAACCCATGTGAAACAGTTTCCTGTAGATTAGTAAACAAGCACAAAGAAGCCTGTGTTTACCTTGCTTAATGAGTATTGTTCCTCTGAGGCACTGCACATTTGAAAAGAGGCTTTGATTCTATAGGAAGATGCTGTGGGGTTGGGAGAGAGACATATGCTAGCTAGAGCTTGATGTGGTTGAAAATAATGTGAAATTGTTCACTACAGATAGTAAGCACAAGTAAGCATGTGCATACCTTGCTTAATCTGACATTGCTTGGACAGATACCTTTTTGTCCCTGGAAGAACTTCATATGACAAAGCTCATGTTCATAAAGGATCCCCTGCTGCTCTATGGCCAGTACACTCTAGGGTCTTATTTCACCTCAAAAAAGAAAACTAGAGAAATGTTTGTGATGCTCCCTGGTTCTACCCTGGACAGGATGTCTCAGGCTTTGACCAGAGGCCAGCAGAGGGAGCCTAGGCCCTGACCTTCTGTTGGAAGTACAGGAGCAGCTCCTAATTAGAAATGGATCAATGTGGGCCTGCAGCCAGCCTGGAGAGCCAAGAGGAGGCTGCAAGAGTGCTCCCGGCTGGGGAAAATATCATTACCATGAAATGGATCTGGTTACACTTGTCAACACAGTTCTGCTGGTATAGAGCTCTTCTCCCTTAGGACCAGCCAGCAGGGCTGTCCTGAGCAGATGGGAATATTTAACGTATATCCCTGCCCCCTATTATTACTATGTTCTCTTCACACCTTTATAAACTTAAGCTCCAACATCCATTCTTAAATGAAAAATCCTTTATTTGAATACCCTGATTCACTATCAAGTTTTGGGTTTAGAGAAACAAATTCTAAGCCAAACGGACCCATTGCTGTTGAATCAATCCCTGTATGTAGCAACCCTGTAGGACAAAGTGGAACTGCCCAGTAGGGTTTCCAAGGTTGTGATCTTTACTGAAATGGACCGCACATCTTTCTTCTGTGTAGTGGCTGGTGGATGTGAGCTGCTAACTTCTTGCATAGTAGCTCGGAGCTTAACCATTGCGCCACCAGGGCTCTTTTTTGCATACCTCCAAAACAAAACAAACCCAAAGGCCCTTATAGTTAGTCACCTTGTAAGGCAGGGTAGAACTGCCCCTGTGGATTTCTGAGACTTAACTCCTTATGGGATTAGATAGCCTCATCTTTCCATCTTTGGATGCCTACTAAGTGGTAAATATGAGGGGGTTTAAAAATGTGGAAAAATTAAAAGAGTGGAGTTTTCCCAGGGACTTGTGAAGCTGTCTAGTATTGGGTTTGTGTTTCTAATTCTCCCCAAATTAAATGGAATCCATTGGAAAAAGAAACTGAAACTCAAGAGACAGGAAGTGACTAGGCTGCCTTGGGTCACCAGCATTTCTCTAATATACTAACTACACAGCAGTAATTTATGTGCATTTGTCCCACCTAACTCCAGCTTGACAAATTGATGTCTGCCAAGGAGGGCCCTCTTTTACTCTCCTCTAGACTGACCGTGAGCTCAGGCTTTCTCCTAGGATCCCTTCAATGATCGGAGGCAATTCTTTAAGATCAGCAGGGTGGGAGTGGAGGGAGATGCTTTGCTTGCTTTTGCTTTCTCATCTCCTTTCCAAGGTCCCTAAGGACTGAACAGGTTCTAATCGGAGAGACCGGCCATCATTTGGGGTCAGTGGAAGGGCTTCCTCCTGTGTGGAGTGCAGAGTTAGGTTTCTGAACTAGCCCTGTGCAAGGTGGATAGGGGTAGGAAGTGAGGACTCAAGACTGGAAATTTTTAAGTGTTGGAAAAGTCTGAGGACTTTACATGCTCAACTACCAAAATATGGCCAGACCAAATTCCACCTAAAGCTGGAGCTGGTCATTCATCAAATATTTGCTGAGTGTCTCCTCTGTATCAAGGATGTGCTAGTGCTAAAAATTCCTTGGTGATGAAGACCCAGGCCCTGCCCTAATAGACTTCACATTTCTAGCTTCCAGAGCAGGCAAAGAAGGAAACCACAGCATAATGTGTGTGCGCTTTTATTAGAGACATGTACAAGGAACTCTGATTACAGAGGTAGAAAGGTGGGTCTCCCTGGGGGACTGGGCTGTGTTTTGAAGAAAGAGTAAGAATTGAGACAGGGAAGGTACCCCAGACTAGACAAAAGCATCTAGGTGTGCCTGGGAACTCTTAACAAAGGGGTATATGGGGTGAAGGGGGAGAGGGGACCCCACAAATCATCACAGGCCCGGTAGGTGCAATTGTGCAGCGATAAAAAGTAAGGGTTATATAGTAAAGTCATAGAGAGCATGAGAGTTAGAGGAGAGATTGGAATAAATGGAGTCAGACACAATCCATGGTAGCATTACTCACCTCAGCCCCGCTTTATGGTCCTCGTGGGGGGAACCCAGCCACAAGACCAGGAACAGCCTTGGAACTGGAGAGCCGGAGAACCTACAGGCCCCCGAGAGCTGGGGAGAGCTTCCCGGGCTCCAGAGAGAGCCCTTCTTTATTGTCAACCAATCATTATATCATTTTAGGGGGACATCATTATAGAACCACATGTCACAGGAAGGGGCAGTACATTAAGTGTATACATTGTAGGAAGGGGATCTATGGTAGGCATAAGCGTAACAGGAAGAGGATGAGCTAGGGGTGTACCCATAGGAATGAGAAGGTCTAGGGGTATACATGTGACAAGATGGGCGGACCCTAGATTCATGATGGCAGCCTAAGCTTGGTCATCCTTGTGGGCGGGTTTGAACTCTCCAGTGTCTCTTACAAGGAAACAGACAACTACTATCCTTATCAGAAGGGAGTGGGCCCTACTTGTGGGATAAACAGTGGTGTCTGCTTTGGTCTAGATGGCTGATAACTCAGGGAGAATGACCCCCAATCCACTCCTAATGACCTCCAAGTGTATAGTCATTCTCAAGCAGCTAAGTCTGGCATGTATTTGGGGGAGACAGTTTGAGAGAAATCCTTCTGTTTCCCACAGGGGTGGACATTAGAGTACCCTGTAACATGGGGTGAATCTGATTGACTGCCCATGCCCTTGTCCTTTTCCAGGCTTAAGGGTATGGAGGTAGCCCTTAGCTAGCAGCACCACAGGTGGGGATAAGAAGATGGCACTCTGAGCAGGTGCTAAATGAAACTTATTTCTAGAATCCTATGGTGGAGAGAAGGAAAGTTGAAGAGCAGTGACCCTCTGTCCTCTGGGCCAGGCCTCTGGGTTCCTGGCAGTGGTCTGAAAGTACACTTGCACAGGTAAACACAGCTTTGCTTCTGCATCTATGGAAAGCAAAATTCTGTTTGCTCCAGTCATCCTGTACCTCCTTTCTTAGTTCTTTAAAAAAAGAAAAAAGAAAAGAAAAATTAATGGAATCTGTTCAAAATACCCCTGAAATGAAATTACATTTCTAACTCTAATTACCCTAATTAAAACTTGACAGCCATAATCTGGGAATGGCAGATATGCTAAGTACCCCATGCCTGTGACAAGCTCACTTCCCCAGATGGAATGTTACTCTGTTCTGGGCTTAAGAGAAAAATTCTTCTGTGTGTTTGTTTTGTGTCGTACCGCCCCCCCCCCCAATTATCAGTTTAGTCTTTGGCCCCACATGTACTCTAACTTAGGCTAGCTATATTGTGTGCTAGAGGTTTGCCCAGAATCCCCAGTCTTCACAGAGGGTCCTTTACGCATAGGTGCTGCTCCTTATGATTCTTCATAAATCAGGAGTCCTTAAATTACGGCCCACGGGCCACATTTATCCAGCTCGCCGGGTGTTTTGCCCCATTTTGTTTTTTACTTCAAAATAAGATATGTGCAGTGTGCATAGGAATTTCTTCAGTTTTTTTTTTTTTAAACTATGGTCCGGCCCTCCAATGGGTCTGAGGGACAGTGAACTGGCCCCCTGTTTAAAAATTTTGAGGACCCCTGCAAACCTTTTGAGTTCTCTCTTGACTCAAGACTGGACTGCATGCTCTGAACCTTTCACCTCTGAAATCCTACCTTTGGGAGCCAAGGATATGTGCTTGTTAGAAGACTGTCTGTCGGCTGATCTAGGGCTAAATTTGGATCTGGGGTCAGGCACAGGAGATCTGAAAATAAGATCCCTCTTCTCTTCTTTCTAGGTCTCTAAGCCTAACCCCAGTCTAGAGCCACCCAGTGTGATGCCTGGTCTGGATTTACTCTCAATCACTTCCCCAGCTGCCGCTTCATGTCCCATAAGCACTCTTCCATGCCCCAATACCTTACTCCCTTACCTGCAGCATTGTATATCTAACCTGTGTGACTGCAATTAATAGGTACTGAGGTGGTATAATGGGTTAAGCATTAGACTAAATGGACTGCTAACAACAAGGTCGATGGTTCAAATTCACCAACTGCTCCTTGGGAGAAATATGAGGTTTTCTGCGCTTGCAAAGATTTACAGCCTTGAGAACACAAAGAGGCCATTCGACCTTGCTCTATAGGACAACTATGTGTTGGCATTGATTCTACAGTGAGTTTGATTTGGGACCTCAGATAATTCATTTCCATTCTGTAGGCCCCAGTATGGACAACTTTTTGGCACTTGGGGGGGAAGGGAGGGGCCTAGGGTTAGTTCGTTAAGGGCTCATGTTCAGAGCACAGCCTTTCCCCTTTTTATTGTTTCACCTCAATTTTCCCCTCAATCCAGCATAGGCAGTTCTGATTTATGTAGGGCAGAGGGTGTTCCTGTTATATAGGATGCTGCGGTAAGCCTGTTCTGATGTAGAATACCTTTTCCCCCTCCAGTTTTTATCATTATTGCCTTTTATTATCAGTATCTATAAATCTGATCAGTGAACATCTGAGATTTATTATCAGTATCTATAAATCTGATCAGTGAACATCTGAGAGAGACATCATCAGCAAATAATGCACTGCAACACTATGTGGTACATATCATGATAAGATGCAAAAAAAGGACAACACAGTTTTAAGTGCAGTTCGTTGTAGGTCAAGGTCATATATACCCACCCTTCATTACTCTTGACCAAGGTGAGAGGAGCCATATCTCAAGCTGTTTTTTACTGACAGACTTCAGGAACTGGCACTCATCTGGTTTCTAGGTGGAACCCTAGAAGTTCTGCAAGGCGCCATGTCTCCAGGATGAGCAGTCCTCCTACAGTAGAGGTGAGCACTTGGGCCCTGGGCATTTAAGATATATATAGTAAGGAGAAAGGGCCAGGCTCTCTGTGCTAGAGACATACACATTTTTCCTTGATCCTTACAACTCTGAGAGCTAGGTGACATCATCCCCATTTTCCAAATGTGGGAACTTCGTTTTAGAGAAGTTCATTCAGTTCCAGGGAGGGGGAAGAGAGAGCACCAGGAGTGAAAGCTGTAAGAGGCTACATGAGCGCCACTAAGTAATAATGTCTATAGATGCCTATTGAAGCAGTAGTGTGTGTGTGTGTGTGTGTGTGTGTGTGTGTGTGTGTGTGTGCTGCTGCCCTTCCCTACAGATGAGTGGAGGAGAGAGTGGGCCATTGGTGGGAGAAGGTGGCCTTGTAGCCAGAGCTTTAGTGTTAGGAGGGGCCTAAGGACTCAGACAGGTGACCAAGGCAGAGGCTCCCACTTGCACATGGCTCATTTAGAGACCAAATAAAACTAAACTCGCTGCCATTGAGTCAGTTCTGACTCCTAGTGACCCTATAGGACAGGGTAGAACTACCTCTGAGTTTCCGAGACTGTAATTCTTTGAGAGTAGAAAGCATTTTCTTTGCTCCTGAGGAGCAGTTGGTGGTTTCAAACTCCTCACCTTGTGCTTATAGCAGCCCAACGTGTAATCACTATGCCATCAGGCCTCTTCATTTGTAGACTAGAGTACTTAATTTTGTGCCTTCCCAAAGGTGGAGCTGGGTGATTAGCACTGTCTATATTCTGTAGTATCACAAGGAATCCATGGTCAGCTCCATGACTTTATGGTACGGGAACCTAGGTCACCTGCATTGAAGGTTTTGCCACTGAAACACCAGTGTACCTCCTGGACAGCCACCAGTTGTCAGCCATTGGAGGCTTACATGTGTTGATGGTGAACAGGTTTCAGAGGCATGTCCAAGCTAAGACTGACTGATTGGTTGCTTCTGAAAATCGGGCAATGGAGGACGGGCCCTGGTTGGTAGTAGGGTAATTGCCCATACTCTGCCACTGACTTCCCTCCGGCTCACCCTTTCTGATCTCAGAGACAGAAAGCCATCTTCTACACAGTCTCTGTCGCACAGGGCATAGTCTGGCCCAAGCTTTGGTATGGTGTTACTGATTATAAAGTCTTAAATTCTTGCTTCCAACTCCAGAGGGTAAGGGGAACCATCAACTGTCTCATTAGCATGGAGAAAAGAAAACAGTAATTACTTGTGCCTCCCTTGATGATTCCTGCTGGGTTGGTTCTTCTAGGGAAGGAGGAGGGGAAAACTTGGAGCTTCCGAGGAAGGAGAAATGCAGTTAGCTGCCCAAGGCGAATGTAGAGACAAGCGCAATTGTCCTGTGTGTCTGCTGTGTTCTCTGGACATTCTTCCAGGCAGCATGGAAACTGCCTGGCTTGAGTTTCATCTATTTATGGCATGCAGAGTGTTCTTGTACATGGCCATGAGTTGGGCTTCAGAGCCCAAGTCACCTGTCATTAAGCAGCCAGCTGTCCTTCCTTTGTGATATGCAGGGCATCCTGACACCTGTCTTTGTGGAGGGGCTAGGGTGTATTACTGAACCATTTTGTGATCTGGCTGCATTTTTATTATGTGTAAGGTTGTCTTCTCAACCACCAGGGCAATACAGCTGGTTGGTGGTTTGCTATGCCAGGGCATAGGCAACCACACATAGAGGAGTCTGGTAGAGCTGCAAGTCTCAGGGTCAGATTGTTCATCTACTAAGCAGGGAAAGCACGGGCTTACTCACTAATCTGTGCTACATGTCCATGGCTGATGTCCCTGAGCTTTCCGAAAGCCCCTCTCGAGCAGTTTGTTGCCACAACAGAGGGAACTGTACACATCAGACAGAAAGTCAAGAAAGTATGACAGGACAATAAGTACCGAAACCAAACTCACTGGCATTGATGTCAATTTATAGCAACACTGTTGGGGCAGGGTAGAACTGCCCCTGTGGTTTTCAGAGACTGTAACTCTTTACTGGGAGGAGAAAACCCTGTCTTTCTCCCTTGGAGCGGCTAATGGTTTTGAACTGCTGGCCTTGAAGTTAGCAGCCCCAAGCATAACCACTATGTCATCAGAGCTTCTTTAATAAGTACATTCCTTTCAGTCATGAAACGAGCTCCCTCTTGATTTGAGGAACACTCCATGTAAGGGTCCAACATTGAATTTTATAGGTGTCATGTGTCAGGATCCCATTGCCTCACCCTAGTCCCCATCCTGCTTTCCCATTGGCCCTTAGTTTTGAAGTTTGATTGGGCCTATTCCAGCTACATGATTGGTTTTGTCATCCACTGCTTGCACATTTTTTTATCATGTGAGGCAGTTTGGGATGGGCCATTCAGACCTCTAGCAGACCCTGACTATCTGTAGTGAGCAGTTTAACATTTTTCACCACACTAGAGATTCTGCTTTTAGGTATGGCTGCCATCTATCTCCCAACCACACTGTAGTATCTTCCTAGAGCCAAAGCCCCTTCAAATTTACAACCCCTGACAGGGACAGAAACACCTAATAAGGAGGACAAGCACAGGTGAAACTCATATAAAAGTGCTTACTATAGATATAACTAGGCAGAAGTGAGTTTATACTTACCTTGCCTATTGGTTGATCATCCCCTGGTTTTGGCTCAGGGCTTTGAATTAGTTTATTCTACCTTTACTCTTTGCTTGAGAATTTACAGTTCCACTCCAGATAAACTGAGAGACCTGGGGATCTATAAGAATCAAGTGGGGGTCTTGTTAAACTGTAGATTATGATTCAGTATATAACAGGGGAGAATTATAAATGCAAATTAACAGCTGGAAGTCAAACTGGAATGAACTGGTTTGAAACCCTTGTTTTAGCCAAAGGCTGGGAAAACCAGGCCTCACAAAAGCAGTGATCCAGTTAGATATTGAGGCTGCTAGATTTTGAGGTGGAGGGGAGGAGGGGGAGCTGGAACAAGAGCTAACAAATAGATTGGCAAGCTTATTTCCTGGGACAAGGACTATTTGCTCTATGTCCAGTCTTGCACTCCCTGCTGGGTGGGGCAGTGGTGACCCCTCAAGTGTTGATTCTAGCAGATGTGAGTAGCAGGCTTCCTGCAGGTGCTCCCTGCTTAATTGAGCCTGGAGCTGTGAGGCTATGATTATCTCTTGAGGCTGCTTATGCAGCCTTGGTTGCCACCCGAGAGGCCAAGAGAAGCCAGCTTTCATTTTCTTGGCCCTCTCCTGAGGAAGCCATCACTTCAGCAATACCTCCTTCCTACAGACCATAGAGATGCTGTACTCTAAACAGCAAGGGCTCTGTTGGGACATATTATTAAAAATATTTTTTTTTCAAATGTACATGATTTTTTCTTGCAACATCTCTCCCTGCCCCTCTGTAGTGTTCCGTTCTATTTCAAACCCTTGGTTGATTCTCCACACTACCAAAATGTTTTGGGTTCCAGGCCCCAGTCCTAGCCATATTTCTCTCTCGTTCACTTTCTTGTTCCTTTCCTTCCCCCTGGCTCCAGCAGGTTTCCTTGTACCAGTGGTTCTCAGCCTTCCTAATGCTGTGACTCTTTCATATAGTTCCTTATGTTGTGGTGACCCCCCCAACCATAACATTATTTTTGTTGCTACTTCATAACTGTAATTTTGTTACTGTTATGAATTGGGCAACCCCTGTGAAAGGGTTTTTGACCCCTAAAGGGTTCACGACCCACAGATTGAGAACAGCTGCCCTATACTCTTGTAGAATAGAATTTTTTTAGAGGAAAGGCTCTAAAACAATACGCCGGCCCAAGGGCAGGGGTGCTTTCCCCCCATTATCTGGGCCATCATAGGAAAGTGCTCCCAGAAGCAGAGACAGTAGTCACATTCAGGACACAGCACCTCTTCATTCTTGCACAGGTGCTCATGTCATTGCATTCCCTCCCAGTGTAGAGTGTTTGATCAAACTCTTCATTTCAGCTTAAACACCTCCTGGCATCCTGCCTCTTTATTACAATCTTAAAAACATCTCATTCTTTAGGGTGTGGGACCCAATTGACACAAGCCCTTGCCTCCTCTCTTACTGCAACTTTAAGGCTGAGAGCACCTTGGTATAAGTGGTACAACTCTGGAACATCCCAACTTGATTGTGCACTTGGATTCCATTCCACATGCCTCAGGCATGCAAAAAAACCACAGTTACTTCCTTAGCTACCATGTGGAAGAATTAGGTTTAGTTATTAAAACTTTACTATTGGTGCTTTTTTTTATATTGGACACTGGGGACTTAAATTTAGGCACAAGAAAGTACAAGCAAGGTATGTATAGTTAGAAGTCTTTGGAGTCAGACCTGGGTTCCAGTAAGTTCTACTTCCTAATGTATGTGTGTTTAGGCAAGTTATTCAACTACGTAGGCTCAGTTTCCTCCAGTATGATGGTAATTCTACTGATTTAAAGGCTATTAGGAATGGTGTACATCCTGTTTCATGGCCCATTAATCTGAGACACGAGTTGCCAGAGAGACACAGAAGTAGCAAACTGTCAAAACCTGAGAATTTCATCAACAGATAATTAGGTAAACAAAATAATGGTACATACACACAGTGGAATACTTACCTAGTAGGAGAAAGGAAATCATAATGCACGCTACACAGTATGGATGGAGGAAAACAAGCCAATCCCCAAAGAACAGATATGACTTCACTAAGATAAATAGACGAGAAAAGACATAAAGAAAACAAAGTTTTATTAGTGGTTTTCGAAATGGAGGTTAAACGGTGATGGAATAAAATCACATTGATAAGTAAGAAACATGAAAAATATTGAACTGGCAAAAAGTTATGGGCTAGATACATGGGACCTCAAAAAGTTTATGGAGAATTTTTTCTACAAACATTTTGAAGATACCTTGTATTTACAGTGATGACACCCACCCACCCCCAAAGGGGGGAAAAAGCCTTGGAGACTGCTTATATATAACTGAACACCTCGTGGGACTTGATTCTTGATTTTGTAAGTTTAGGGTCATGATTTCATGGGACATCCTAGTTAATTGGCCTTATAGTGTTTAATGTTTCAGGGAATATTTTGGAGTCTAGTTTGTTGCCTAGTGCCTTAAAAGTTTGCAAGCAGCCATCCAAGGCACAGCAATAGAACTCTTTATTTATCTATAGACCATAGATTCCTTAATTTATTTGGCCTACCACCACCTTTTCAGAAAGAAAAATTACTCAGTGACCCTCTAGCAATTAAAAGTGTTCATACTATAACCCACAATCCAGGATATTATTGTTAGTTGCCATCAGGTTGGTTTCACTTCATAGCGACCCTGTGTACAACAGAATGAAACACTGCTTGGTCATACGCCTTCCTTAAGATTGTACTTAGTTCAAGCCCATTGTTGCAGCCACTGTCGTTTTGTCAATGAGCTTTCCCGTTTTTTCACTGCCAAGCTTTTACTCTACCGAGCTTTTGCAACTACCCTAGATTGTTTTTTACACACACACACACACACACACACACACACACACACACACACACACCCCAAACGGTCAGTTTCACTCACTTTGGGAAACACTACTCTAGGCCCTGGAGCAGTGCTTCTCAACCTGTGGGTCGTGACCCCTCTGGGCGTTGAATGACTCACAGGGGTTGCCTGATGCATAACAGTAGCAAAATTACAATTATGAAGTAGCAACGAAAATAATGTTATGGTTGGGGGACACCACAACACGAGGAACTAACTCTATTAAAGGGTCGAGGCATTAGGAAGGTTAAGAACTACTGCCCTAGAGCAACAGGAAGAGTCAGAACTAGAGGAGGAAATGTAATATGTGGGTAATTGCCTTCATGACCACCTGCTTCCTTTTCTATGAAATCAGAACTGGATGGTGCCTGGCTACCATTACTGGATTTGATCAGATGCCAAAGAAGAATCCTGATCAAAAAGGAGAAAATATAGAACAGAATTTAAAATTGACATGTACTCTGGACTTTGTGGAACCTCTGAAACTATTTCCCAGAATTAACTTTTAAACCTGACATTCTTAGCACCTAAAGCCTTCTTAAAACTTGTTTTAGTTTTCAGTTTAACCAGTACAAAAAGTCCTCCTTGAGCATCACGATCTTTTAAGAACTATCCATATGGAATCAAACGGACAACCACGTCTCAAAAATTGGATAAAAACCTTTGGGAGCAATGAGTTTACTCTAGGGAAGGACATTCAGAAAAGGGGGTTGAGAATGGGCCACAACTTAAATGTAATCAGTACCACTAAATGTGACATGTAGAAACTGTTTAATTGGTGTTTGCTTTGCTGCATGTAGAGGAGCTCTGGTGGCGTGGTTACACATTGGGCTGCTAACCACAGGCCAGCAGTTAAAACCACTAGCTGCTCCAAAGGACAAAGATGAGACTTTCTACAGGGGCAGTTCTACTCAGTCCTATGAAAATTGGTTTGATGACAGTGAGTTTGGTTTTGAGTAAATATAGCAATCCTGGTAATGTACTGATTACATGCTCAAAAGCCAACCAAGAGGTGGTTTGAACTCACCAGCTGCTCTGTGGGAGAAAATTTACAGCCCTAGAAACCCTATGAAACGGATTCTGCTCCACCCTGTAGGACCGCTGGGTTGCTATGAGTTGGAACCAGCTGGAAGGCAGCGGTTTGTTTTGTTTTTTAAATAGTGTATGTACATATATTTCCCTAGGCCTGTTTTGTTGCTTTGGATTCAGCCTTTTTGTGGTGTGAAGGGCCTTCAAAAATGTTCATGGAAAAAATTGCACTTACCTTTCAATTCAGTTTTTTATGCTCTCTTGAAGCCCCTTCATTTGAATGGAATAGCATTGAACACAAGCAGGACCCTAAGCTAAGGGCAAGGGCCCCCGATGGCATAGTGCTTACGCATTGGGCTGCTAACCCCAAGATCAGCAGTTTGAAACTACCAGCAGCTCCAAGGGAGAAGGGAATTTCTATTCCTGTAAAAAGTCAGTCTTGACCAAAACTCACAGGAGCAGTTGTACCTTGCCATATAGGGTTGCTGTGAGTCATCATTGACTCTATGGCAGTGAGTTTGAGTTTTGGAAGCTAAGGCCTTTCCCATGCCATCTTGAACAGATGCAGGCAGTCGAGGCAACGGACACAGTACCCTGCCCAAAGTCCAAAATAGCAAGCTAGCAAGAGGAAGAGCTTAGATTCAGCCCCGGTGTCTATTTCCAAAGCCTGAGCCCGCGGGTTGCCACTAAAGTGGTCGTTATTGCCTTTGTTTCCCTGAGCAGTATGTGACTTTTAGTGGCTTTTAGTTTCTCTCTACTTGAGCACATTGGAATTCATGTGCATGTTTTCTTGAGCCTTTTCTAGAATTGGTTGGCGCCTGGCTGCCTTTTAATGGGGGTGGGTGGAGGGGAAGCTGTGCAAACCAAACATAGATTCAGATAGTAAAATGGTGTCTTGTCAGCTTCATTTCATCCTTCAGAAGATCCTCTGTGGGTCGCGACCCCTTTGGGGGTTGAATTACCATTTTACAGAGATCACCTAAGACCATTGGAAAACACATATTTCCAATGATCAGGGGTCACCACAGCATGAGGAACTGTATTAAAGTGTTGTGGCACCAGGAAGGTTGAGAACCACTGTTCTAGGTCCTTCACTGTTGGTGAGGCCAGAGGATGGTGAGAAAGTCTGGGATAACGTCCTAGATTAGCTAGACTTTGAAGATTATGAAGAATTTGAATATGTACAAATGAAGAAAGGCATTCTAGGTGAAGAACATGAACAAGAGTATGGGAGCTGGGAAGTCCACAGTACAGGTACTGGTCAGGCACTTGCTTCATGCATACCTAGAGAGCAGTGCACCCCCAATGCCACTGCCTTAGACCTTTGACCTGGGACCTTAGACATTCCCTTCGTTTCAGGCTCAGAGTCCCTCCAGATCCCTCCACTTATATCTACTTATATCTTGGAGCAACTCTCATTCTCTCTCTACAGTATGATCATGTGTGTAAAGGTGCTTAGTCTAGTGCTTAGTTTATTTCAAACTGCAATAAATGTTAGTGACTTTTATTAAATGGCTTTGTTATCACCACAGCCTTATGATGACCCTATAGGAAACTTTGAAGGACTTGGGAGTCATTCAACTTGTCGTTTGTTAGTGGAGAGGATCCCAGATGTGGCTGTGAATGTGTGAGCCCTGTCTGCTTGGACAAGAGAATATGGTTCCTACCTGCTTCCCCCTCCCCCGGTTTTTGTTTTTGAGCAGTGGCATAGCGTGTGGTCAAGAGGGCAAGCCCTGAATTGGACTTTGTGGGTTCAAACCTTAGCTTCATCATTTATTGACTATGTGATTTGGACAAATTTGTCTAACTTCTCTGTGCCTCCAATTTTCTCATTGGTAAAAAAGGAAATATAATAGCACACCAGCCAAACAAGACTATTGTGAAGAATAAATGAGTTAATACAGATAAAAGATTTACATAGTGCATGACATACCCTAATGTTCTTCTTAGCCCAGAGTGCTTTCTGTTCTAATGACTGTACATATAGGAGATTCTGTGTAGTAATGCATGTGTGGAACAACCTGAAAGCAATCTTGAGGAGTGAATGGTTGCAAGTTTATCTCGACTGGGTTATCTAAGCCTGGAGGAACCTGACTCCCCAGTGAGGAGTGGGGCAGAGTTAGAGCTCTCCAGGAAACCTGAGTTCTATTCTCAGTTCCACCATGGACTTGACTTTGATCTGAGGAAGTCATCCAACTTTCTGAGCTTGTTTTCTAGTATGTAAAACAAGGACCATTAATTTTGCCATCTTTCACTTCATTCTAGCTCCATTGGTTTTCTTGTTCCTCAAACATAGCACGCTCTTTCTTGTCTGTTACTGTTTCAGTGTTTTTCCATAACCCCCTATCCCCGCAAGAACATTTCCCACAGGTGCTTTACTCCTTACGTCATTCAGGTCTCTGTTCAGATGTCACCCTTTGGAGAGAGGCTCATATTAACTAAAATAAACTCCACTCCTGCCTCTTGCCAGTCTTATCTTCCCTTGCTTTATTTTCTCTATAGCAGGTAGTACTACCAGAAATTGTATATTCAATTCTGTGTATCTCTAACTAGGATATAAGCTGTATGAGGGCAGAAACTCTGAATGCCTATACAGACCTAAGTTCATGCCTGTTCCAAGCAGGACACTTGACTGGCTTTTCTTTCTCTTGTAGGCAAGTCCTGTTCCTTGAGGCAGCCGGTGCTGACCCTGTAACCCAAGGGAGGAAATAGCAGCTGACTCAGCTGTGGTACTGGTGAGTGATGAGGGTACCTGGGGAAGCTTGGACCAAGATGCACAGGCACAAGTTTGGGGTTTACTTTTGTCTCATTTTCCTTGTTGTTTTTGAGTGCCATCAAGTTGATTTGGGGGCTTGTAGCAGCCCCATGTGACAGAGTAGACCTCCTCCACAGGGCTTTCTAGGGTGTCTTCTTTATAGGTGCAGATATTTGCTCCTGTGGAATAGCTGGGTAGGTTCAAACTGCTAGTCTTTTGGTTATTAGCTAAGCACTTAACTTACACTACCAGGACTCCATCCTTATATAAGGGGGCTTTAAAAAGTTTGTAGAAAAATTGCATTACCTTTAAATTCCATTTTTCCATGCACTTTTTGTAGTCCCCTTGTATAAATAACAGAAAAGTCATTACTCTATTACTCTATGTCTAAGAAATCACATGTTGGCATAGGGGCCTCTTGGACTGGGAGGAGGTCTGGGATAGCTTTCCTTTTCTTTCCTGTGATCCTATCCCATGAGTACAGTAAAGCAGGCTCCTCATTGCTGTCAGCAGCTTTCTAAAGCCATCCTTGCTGTGCAAGCTCTCTTGATGTGATCTCTAGCTTCCTCCCTCTTTTGACCTACCAGATCCATAGTAAGTCGGTGTCAGGAAATGTGTAGTTGTGTCATACCTGTAAGTTGTGATCGTGAGAGGTGGTGAGACTGCAGGGTTCAAGTGGGGGAAGGATGTCAGAAGATGAAGTCAAGGAGGCCTAGAAGGAAGGCTGCAGATAGTGAAGGGAAGGGAAATGAAGATGTTAACTTCTTGTGTGGGGACCTGTGGTTTGGTGTTGGACTGCTAACGACAGGGTTGGTGGTTCAGGTCCAAGAGCCTATCTGAGGGAGTTTGATGAGGCTGTCTGCCCCTGTAGAGATTTACAGTTGGATCCAAGGCATAGATTTACCTTATATAGCAGTGGTTCTCAACCTTCCTAATGCTGCAGCCCTTTCATACAGTTCTTCATGTTGTGGTGACCCCCTCCCTCAACCATAACATTATTTCTGTTGCTACTTCATAACTGTAATTTTGCTACTGTTATGAATCAGGCAACCCCTGTGAAAGGGTCATTCGACCCCCAAAGGGGTCAGGACCCACAGGTTGAGAATCATTGTTATATAGGATGCTATCTATTGGAATCAGCTTGCTGGCAGTGGGGTTAAAAGTCATTTAACCTAGCCAAAGCCCCATTTTATAGATGAAGAAATTGAGGCTTAGGAAAGAGAAATGATTTGTCCAGGGTCACATCTGGGAATTAAAAAAACAGATGTTAAAACTTAGATCAGTCTTCATTGTAGATACCATTGTTCTTACTGACTTATTAGGCTGTCTTTGAGCAACTATTTTTTGTAAACAGGTCTCTGGCCTGTTTGCCACCCTACTCCCAAGGGTAGAATGGGGAAGGGCATTTCCTATATAAGTAAATATAGATAAATAAATCTTGACCCGTCTTCCTCCTCCTCTTCTGAAGGGACCTCTTTTGCACTCTCAGATCACTCTTTTCTCAAGGCAAAGGATCCAGGGCACAGATGAAAAATCCAGGCAGCATCGGCAGCCCAGATTTGCAGCGTGTGGGCTTCCGAGTGCAAGTTTTAATTGCAGCACACACTAGCGCCAAGGCCACTGCCAGCATTGATGTTAAAGCAATTTTCAAGCGCCAGTCCCCAGTGTCGTTTTGCACTCCCTCATAAGTCCCACAGAAATGTTGCTGTTTGTCCTACCATTATCTTAGAAGAGGAAGGCTGTTCCTATTTGCACTGTAGGTTCTCCCCCAACCCCTTGCCCCAAACCTGCTGGTTTTCAAAAAGGTACTTACCGTAGGCCACTTCCTGCTGTGACATATCATCTTGGACAGGCGGTTGTCTGCTTGAGGGTACATAGAGGGCTCTGTTCCCACCTACTGCTCCTAGCCTCCACATCGATCCTGCATTCTCCTTGTGCCAACCTTCCCTTTCACTTTGAATCACCAGGCTATTGCTGTCACCAGTTTTGTCTTGTAAATCTAACATTCCACAGCATCTGTTTTTCTGTGGCCTGCGTGCCAAGCTTGGAGCTTGCCGTTATTCTTAAAATGACTACCCTGTGAAGAAGTTCCACATTTGACTTTGAAATAAGAATGGTTCCATGTAAATAGGCCTTAAGTATGAAGGGGCTTCAGATAGTTGGTGGAAAAATACCATTATCTTTACACTTTATTTTTCCACAACTCACCCTTTATATATATATATATATGCATATATATATGCATTTATATACAACCAGTTGCCATGGAATTGATTCTGACTCACAGCAGCCCCATGTGTGTCAGAGTAGAATTGTGCTTGCTCCACTGGGTTTTCAGTGACACATCTTCAGAAGTAAATTTCCAGGCTTTATTCTTTTTTGTTGTTGTTGTTTTTAATCATTTTATTAGGGGCTCATACAACTCTTATCACAATCCATACATAC